>NC_073712.1:5632622-5950434 GCF_023634085.1 Falco cherrug | reverse complement strand
CCGCGCTGCGCCCCGCTCCCGCCGCCGCCGGTGCGGGCTCCGCCGCCGCGCCCGGCTCAGGTCCGCTCCATGGCCCCGGCTCCGGTGGGAGCTGCCCCGGCGCCGGGCGGAGAGAGGGAGCGAGGAGGAGGAGGAGGAGGAGGAGGAGGAGGAGGAGGAGGAGGAGGAGGAGGCGGCGGCAGAGGGGAGGAGGAGGAGGAGGGACACCGGTCCAGCCATCCAGCAGTCGGCTCCGGGGCGGCCCCTCTGCCCCGTCCCCTCCCCTCGGGACCCCCTGCCCCGCCGGGGGACCCACATGTGACACCGCCGGCAGCCCCCGGGCTGCGCCACCCTCTGCCCTGCAGTCCTGTGGCGGGGCCCAGACACCCCCACAGACCGAGGCGCCACTCGGGGGGAGTCCTGGGAGACACCCTGGGACCCCCCCACACCCCCGGGACCCCCATCCGTGGGGAGCGCTCCCAGCCTGGCACAACGCCCGGCTTGCAGAGGGCACAGCCCGGGGGGAGTCCCAAACCCACGGCACGCCAAGTGGCAGACCCCAAAGCCCAGCTTCCAGCCTCTCCTCCCCAGATCACCCCCAATTTTTGCTCCTTTTCCCAGACCCCCGCAAGCAGCCCAGAGCCACCAGCCCACCGTGGGTCTGGGTGACAATGGTGGGACGCGGCAGGGAGGGCAGCGGGCAGCCAGCTGCCCCACGGATGGAGGGACGGACAGACGGACGGACGGACGGATGGATGGATGGATGGATGGATGGGTGGGTGGGTGGGTGGGTGGGTGGATGGACAGCATTCCCGCACGCAGGCTGGGGGGGACCACATGCTGTCAGAGCTGGGATACCCCAGCTGGGAGCTGGGGTGGATCAACAGGGAAAGGGGGGTCCTAGCAGGGCCTGTGCTGCCCTCAGCCACCGAGGGGCTCAGCCCGTGCCCCGCATCCCGAACCCACTACCCCGCATCCCACCAACTGCCGGGAATGCCAGCACCCGCCTTCCTGAAGGAAAAAAACAGAGCAAAACCGTGGTGCTCCAGCTGGAGAGCGAGGGGGCTGGGCTGGACAAACAAATGTTGACAAACAGTCTTTTTTGTATAATGAAATCTTTAAAATGTTATGTCAACATTGAAGGAGAACTGTTTATGTTTCACCAACAGGGAAAATTCCCATTGACTCGAAGCTGTTTCCTCCCCCACACCGTTCTTTTCTTCCACGGGAATTTCTTTTTTTCCAAACGCTGTTTTCACCCAGTCCCAGGAGCAGGAGACAAGAACTCAGCCTCCCAGGACTCCTGACTCCCCCAGCCTCCATGCACTAACTGGGAACACAGGGTTCCTGGGGGGGGGTTTGGGCACCCACGCCCCGCACCCACCCTGACACATCCCCTCGCCCCGTCCCCACCACACAGGAATACGCAGAGCTGGGCAGAGCCCAGCAATAAGTTATCTGGGAGTGTTTCCCATCTGGCATCTTTACCCAGAGGATTAAACATGAAGCGCAACAGCATTTGGAAATTAAAGGTGGCAAGGGGGCTGCACCCACAGCCCCCCGACGTCAAGGAGCTCAGCGGTACATGTGCTCATTTCACAGATGGAGAAACTGAGGCCCAGAGAGGACACAGCATCCTGGGGCCGTGCAGCGAGCACCACACACACAGCAGGGTGAGGACACAAAGGCAGACCCCCCCGTGCAGCAGCCAGGGCTCCCCCAGCCTCTCTGAAGCCCCCTCCCCAACTCGGAGGGCACTGGCTGCCCCCAGTGCCACCCCATGCGCAGGCAGTGCAAGCAGCACCATGTGCCCACCAAAGCCGCCAGCCCCCCTCTGGTCTCACCGCCCCCACCCCGCTCAGGAGAAGACCCCAAGAGGTCACGTTATTGGTGGCCAAGCAAGCGCCCAGGTGAGCCCACGGTGACCTCCGCTCTCCCAGGGCTACAGCCGCCCCGGTGAGGCCCCCCGAGCTGCTCCAGGGGCAGGGGGAGGTGGGAGGTGCATCCCCCAAACTGGACAAGGCAACAATTAACAAAGGGGCCGAGGACCCACAGAACTGAGCCAAAAAAGAGGGAGCAAGAGCTTTGTTCGGGTCGTCATAGCAACAGCCAGGCCGGAGCAGCAGCCACGGACTTTCACTTTCCTTTCCTTCCTCCCTGTCCCCAGTGGCCATGGTGGCCTTCCTTGCCCAGTGCCTGGCAAGTCCTCCCAGGTACCAGCCACACCGCGGTCCCCTGGGTCCGGCATCACCTCCCAGATGGGTGCCAGGAGATGGTGGCCCAACTGCCCACCCCCAGGTGTCACCACCCATGCATCCATGGCTCCTGTCCCCATCCTGGCTCTGCTCCTCCCCGTGTCCTCCACCTACAACTCCCCACTTCACTGCCAGGCATCCCCGGGACCCAGGGAGCATCCCTAGGGTGTGCAGGACCTGCTGGGCATCCCCAGGACCTGCTGGGCAACCCCAGGACCTGCGGGGCAACCCCAGGACCACGGGCATGAGGTGGTAGGATGGACCACGATGGTACAGAGACAGTCTCCATCCTTTCAGAGGGGCTGCATGGGGCCTGCTCACCTCCTGCTCCATCTCTCCCTTTCTGGCTGCACCCATGTGAGCACCCAGGGCTGCTCTCACCCTGCCATCCCTCCCACCCTGCCATCCCTCCCCTGGCTTTCTGCTTCCCTCAGCAGGAGGAAGCTGGGACAATGGGCGCAGGGACCAGGAAAGCTGGTGGGGGCAAAGATCCCGCTGTCGCCAGCGCAAGGGGCACGGAGGGGAAAGGCACGGCCAGCGCTCGCCTTCCTTTTCCCGAGCCCCCCACCCTGCCGCAGAGCCTGCGGTGCCACTGGCCTCAGGAGCCGGACCTCCTGCTTTGTGCTGGCTGCGAGTCCCGGCCTCCCGATCGCAGGATACTGGTGACTGAGTCATGGAAATGGTTCAGACAATGGCTTGGCCCCTTTATAACTGGCCGGAGGGGGCAAAGCAGGGAGAACAAATCCGACCTTGCTTCCTGCACGGAAGCGGGCCCATTGTTTGGAAATGGGCATGTGCTTTGCTCCTCACCAGCCTGGGAAAGCTGCAAAGCGATTGCTAACGGGGAGTAAGTTACGTGGGTGCTGCCAGCTGCCCCCACGGCTCCCCGTCTCACCTGCTGCCTGTGAAAACCTAGGGGAGATGTGGGTGAAAGCACTGCCGGTGCCCACCAGGTCGCTGCCACGCACCCCCCGGGGGCTGTTGGGGCAGTGAGCTGCTCAGCTGGCCCAGGCTGGTGTGGTGGCAATATCTGGGCTGGCATGGTGGCAGCACCCCAGTAAGCCACATGCCAGCTCAGCTCCTCACTGTATGGGAGGGATCGGGCTCATGGGACCCCTCCCCTCCCTGCTCCCTCAGGTCCCCCCTTCCCAGCTCACAGGGTACCGCGGGGCATCTCACAAACACCACCACCTCACAAAAAAAACCCCAACTGGTTTTTTTTTGTGCGTTATCCTTGCAGTGGCCCTGGGGACGGGGAGCCCCCAAAGAAGCAGCCCCAAGGCTTCAGGTGAGCAGCAGCACAAGTGGGGCCAGGAGAAGGAGGGCAGCCAGGGAGCAGCTCGGGAGCCTTGGCCAGCCATGGACTGGGGAGATGATGGGGGGCCAAATCTCCAGCTCCTGCCTCTTGCATCCTGTGACAACCCCATGCATACGGGATGAGGCAGTCCCCCCAGTGTCCCATCTGCCAGCCCTGTGAGGCTGCCGGGCAGCGGGCTGCTCTCCTCAGAAAGGAGGAGCTGTGCCGGCTGGCAGAGCGAGCAGAGGGACCCAAAAAGGATCCCTTGCAACCCAGCAGATCCAGCGACAAGCCCCTGGCCAGGAGGCTCCAAGGCTGGACGCATCCCAGCGAGGCCAGCACCGTGCCCCTGCTCGGTGAGAACTGGCTCACGGTGCCGCACCAGTCGCACACGCTGTGGCCTCGCAGGGGCAGACAGACAGACATCTGCAGCCCATTAAACCCAAGCTGATACGACAATGCTAACGAGAAGCTCAAACCCTCTGGAACCGCGGCAGCTCTGGGGCTGTCCTCAGTTCACCCCACTGTGTCCAACGCTCACAGTCCATAGGGCTGAGGGATTCCACCAGCCACCTGGCTCACCCAGCCCTCCGTATCCCCAGGTGATGGGCAGCTTGTCACAGTGGTCCTGTACCCGTTCTGTGCCTCCCAGGTGCTGCCTTTCCCTGCATCTGCATCCCCGCTGGAGCTGCCATGGTCCCCCCCTGCCCACCCCCCCTTGGTTTTGGGGCTCAGGGTGGGAACGTGGCTGGGCCACGCACGCTGGGGGACGATCACTGTGAAAGCATCACGTCCCAAAGCCCCCCCCAGGCTGACAGCTTCTCCCTCTGCTCCTTGCTCGGCGCCTGCCCTTGTGGGCTCCTAGCAGGACGGTGGGGTGAGCTCCAGGAATTAACCTACCAATTCTTTCCACCCAAAATCCACAATTTATCCTGGCTGGGATAAATTTCAGCGGCTGGGAGCTCTGTGCTGCCTTCCTCCCTGGCGCTGGCAGTGCCCAGCAACTGCAGGGAGCTGGGGCTGTGCAAGCAAGTCCGCCCACAGCCTAACAGGCTCTAATCTGGGCATAATAAAACCAAGATGTTCCAGGATTGCTCTATGGGGAGCGCACTCGGAGCAGCTCTGTCCTTAGCCAACGCTCAGAGAGCTCGCCTGAAAAGCAAAGTAAAATTGAGCAAATACTGATCCTGCAGGAAAGCAGAGCTGGGGTGGCATGGGCTGAAATCAAAGGTGAGCTCCAGCTGGTGCATGAGCAGAAACACCTGAGTAGAACATTTAGAAATGACCAAAGCGTGCTTTTCCAAAATGCTTACAAGGTGTTAGGTTAAAAGTGGGACTTACTGATCTTAAAGGTCTTTTCCAACCTAAATGATTCTATGAAAACGCTGCCTGTGTCAGGCACAGCACGCGATGCTGCGGCTGCAAGTATTGGGGCACCATGAGAAAATCCTGCATCCCACTGCCCTGGCCCCCTCCCCACCCAGCCGTCAGCATCTACCAAGGGCCACGTGCCAGCGGAGGAGGGTGGCTTTGGCCAGCACTGCCTGCAGGCAGGGCACGGAGGAGATGCCACCACCTGCCTCACAGAGAAGGTGTGCGTCCAGGGCAGGTGATGGAGAAGAGAGCCAGGACCAGGGCCACATTTTGGGTCTGGAAGGGGGATTTTCAGAAAGCCCCTGGCTCTCCAGCTGCCTGAGAGCCTGCCAGGTTGGCACCTCCGAAAGACACTGAAATCACCTGCTGCTTCCAAAACCATCACAGCTACAAGCAGCCAAAGCACCCCAGGCAGAGCGGAACGCCTGCTGCAGCTGCCAGCACCCCAGCTCCAGCCGGGCTCCCAGCCACTGTCACCATCTTCACCCCACACCGGCCACTGTCACCATCCTCACCCCACACCAGCTGGCCAGCCCTGGGGGGACCCACCGCATCCCCCCACAAGGCAGCACGCGTAACACAGCTGGACCCGTGTGTGCCAGCAACACTGCCAGGGACTTCCAGCTCGAAACAGGGATTCGACGGGGAGAGGAAACAAAGTGGCATCGCATCTCTGCAACTCCCTATTCCCAACCTGAATGCCGCTGTTGTTTTTAACCCAGGCGCTGCGAATCGTCCTCCCCGGAGCACATCCCTGGCCCAGGCCAGCCACACACGCGGCACCAGCCGAAGGCTCCTCTCCTAAGGGAAAGCCACAGGGTGGGGAGGATGCAGCCAGCCTGGCAGCGTCCCCAGAGCATCCCCAGCCGTCCCCACGCCGCAGGGCTGGGGCGGCAGACGGGGCAGGGGGCTGCGCCGGGGCGTCTGCAGCGGGGAGCGCAGGGAGGGGAGTGTGGAGGGGTGATGCTGAGCAGGCTGAGCCGGAGAGACGCGTGGGGAGGGAGGGATGGCCGGACCACACAGCAGGACTGGAGGGGGCCATGGCCGGAGCGCAGCGCGGGAGCAAAGCTGCATCCCCGGGCTGCTGCCGACCTCCACGCAGCGCCTGAGACGTCACGGCACTGGGGGGCCGAGCCCAGCGCCTCCAATTCAAAGACATAACTGGGCTCTCGGGGCCTCTGCTCCCAGGCTCCGGCGCCCTCCACCAGCCGGGCTCCAGCAGGGACCCGCAGCACCGCCCGTGCCACCCACCGCCCACCGGGCCGGGACCCTCCAGCTCAGCCCCGACAGAGGGGCTTTTCTTGTCCCCTGCCTTTGTTTTCTATTTAGTGCTTTTGTTCTCCCCTCTTTGGTCCTTTGTTCCAGCTTGTCCTTTGTTCCGACGCCTTTGGGTTCTCTTCCCTTTGATTCTTTGTCACTCCCTTCATCTTGGTGCTTTTCTTTCCCCGGGTTTTTAAGCTGGCGGTTGTTTTCTCTGGCCGCTCTGTGCTTGGCATTTTTATCCTTTCTCCTGCCTGGTCCACTCCTCGGGTCACATGGGCCCGCCCCGGATTGTCTTCAAATCCCCATTTGTCTTGTTTTGGTGCCTGGATTTCCCTGCCTTTATGTCCTTTCTTAAGAGACTCTTAGCAATTTCTTCTCTTCAGTGAAGAAAGTAGTGGGGGGGGAGGTCGGGGCTTAATTAATTAGTGAGTGTAATCTTTAGATGCGTGGCACTGCAAGACGTGTTGAGCATCATTATTATTGTCATTAGGATGTTAGGGTTAGCGAGGGTTTAAAGACCAGTTAATTGCAGCAAAGAGCTCCAGCTTCACAAAATTATATCAGAAAGAGCCAGGCTTGGTTTTGCCCACCAGGCTTGGGAGAAGAGGGAAAATCCTGACACAGGCAAGGCAGGCAGAGGATGAGCAGAGGCAACACGTCCCAGCCCCAGCCTGGAGGGCTGGGTGATGGTTGGGAAGGGCTGCCCGGAGCAAGGAGTGGGCAGCTGCGCTCGCCTCTCCCAAGAAGACCAAAGAGCATCATCCTGCCTCCTGGGATTTTCAATGCAGAGGCTGGTGACTCCCCAGCATGGCAGAGCCCCGGGGGAACCGGTGACCCAGCACCAGCGTGAGGGGTGCGGGTGCGAGGGCAGGGCTGCTGCCCTGGGGAGGACAGAGCTGGTTAAAGTCCCTGGGGTCGGCAATTTTGCCAGCGCTCAGCGCACAGCAAGGCCGATGCCCCCTTTGGAAATAGGGACTCACCAAGGGTTTGGCCTGGCTGAGCCCCTGCTCAGAGCCACAGAGCACACAAGGGCTTTAACGGGGGGAGAATGGCTGTTCCCGCGCTTGCGTTGCATCTTGAGACCCAGCTTAGAGCACGTGTGCAAATACAACCGCAAAATCAGATACCGGGCAGTCAGGATTAGGGAACCGTTTTCCTGAGAACAACTTCAATGTAAGACGCTGCCACTTCGCTTTGATTTATCACCCCAAATATTCCGCCCCCCACCCCAGCACTGTGTCCTTGGTTTCTGGTCACATTGTGACCCACTGGCCTGGCAGGAAAGGGCAGGACACAACCCTGCTCACTTGCAGCACCTCTGAGATGTCACATCGCTCTGGCTCACCACGGTCAAACGAAAACGTGGGGTCCATTTTTACACACCCCAAACCACCCCCACCCCACCTCCACCCGACGCACAGCATCCCCGCCGCGCAGCTTTAAAGCAGCTGTGGCTGCACAACAGCTGTTGAACGGAGGAAGCAGCCAAACTTAGCAACAGGATGTACCCTCAGAGAGCGTGATCAATATCAGAAAATGCAGCTTTTCAAGTGAGAGCTAAACCCATCTGCTAGAACCGGGTGCCTCAGGAGATTGGCACCGATACGGGGCGTCTTTGACTCTTGCCTTCACAACACCCTGATTTCTCCTTTCCCAAGTCACTTACGGTAACGGGGTGATGTCCCCACAGTTTGTGGCAGCTTGTGGTAAGGCGGCGGAGGAGGGATACCTTTCCGAGTGCAGGACCAGAGGGGAAAAGGGCACAAGCACACCCGGAGCTCCAGGAAGGGATGGGTGCCTTGTGGGAACATCACTCCCTGCCCAAACGGATGGATCCAGCTGGATCAGAAAGTGCCTGGGTGCTACAGACAGGGTGCTTTGATAACATGCCCTGCAATAACAACCCCACGCTGTTGTTCAACGTGCCGGTGTGTAAGTGCATTAGCGTGACCCCGGCTTCGCCAGCCCATTACCAGGCAGGACCAAACATCATGAGACAGCCAGGAAGGCCCTGAAGGAGGTGTTTCCAGGTGAGAACTGGACAAAACCTGTACCAGCTCCACTGAAACCCACAAACCACTGCGGGCACAGCAAGCAAGCTCTCCATCGCAGGCTGGGAAAGCCTATCTGATGGGAGCAGCCACGCACTGGCTCCCACGGCACATCCCAAGGGGCTGCTGATTGAACCAGCTGAGGATCCGGGATGCTGGGGACAGCAACGGGCTGACAAACTGCACAAGCAGAGCCCTGTCCTGCCCCAGCCCCGTTAGCCGTGGCAGTGCCCACCCAGCTCCTGCCAGCCCCAGTACAACAAGGGAAGAGGGGAGCTGCCTGCCCACCCTTTCCTGGGGCTCCAGGTGGTGCAAAACCTGAGCTTGGTGGTTGGCAGAAGAGGTGGATCCCTCAGGGACATCCTCACCCAGGGTGGCTCTCAGGGACATCCTCACCCAGGGTGGCTCTCGGGGACATCCTCACCCAGGGTGGTTCTCGGGGACATCCTCACCCAGGGTGGCTCTCAGGGACATCCTCACCCAGGGTGGCTCTCGGGGACATCCTCACCCAGGGTGGCTCTCGGGGACATCCTCACCCAGGGTGGCTCTCGGGGACATCCTCACCCAGGGTGGCTCTCGGGGACATCCTCACTCAGCATGGCTCTCGGGGACATCCTCACCCAGCGTGGCTCTCGGGGACATCCTCACCCAGGGTGGCTCTCAGGGACATCCTCACCCAGGGTGGCTCTCGGGGACATCCTCACTCAGCATGGCTCTCGGGGACATCCTCACCCAGCGTGGCTCTCAGGGACATTCTCACCCAGGGTGGCTCTCAGGGACATCCTAACTCAGCATGGCTCTCGGGGACATCCTCACCCAGGGTGGCTCTCAGGGACATCCTCACCCAGGGTGGCTCTCGGGGACATCCTAACTCAGCGTGGCTCTCGGGGACATCCTCACCCAGGGTGGCTCTCGGGGACATCCTCACCCAGGGTGGCTCTCAGGGACATTCTCACCCAGGGTGGCTCATGTCTGAGCGTGGCAGAGCCGTGACCTGCAGATTAACCTTTCCAGCTTGTGCCATTGCCTCATCTCGCTGGGGCTGGGTGTCGCACCCAGGGCCACAGTGCAGGGGATGGGTGCGGAGGGATGCTGGGGAGCCGCGGTGGCAGCACCCGGCGGGGTCTCAGCCCAGCGGGCACCTCTGTCCCTGCCTGCCACACTTCAGAGGTTAAACACTGAAGTGCCTGAAACAAAAGCAGCTAGGAAAAGCCATCTTTCTGGTCTGCCCGGTTCTGATTTCAGGCCTCCCAAGTGCAGCTGGCCAAATGCAAAGCTCGGGGCTGATAAGCCCTGGACGTGAGTCATAAAACACACCACCCCAGAGCCACCCCACTCATACCGGGGTGCTGGCCCTGCCACAGTCATGCAGGGTCCTCACCTGGCCCCCCCCCGGAGTTGGCATCTGCCGATGCTCATCCACCAGTGAAGCTGCATCATCCCTGGCACCAGTGGGTCGGCTCAGCCGGCTCTGCCCACCCACCCCCTCGCTGTGCCCCGCTCTCCGAAGGGCTGAACCTGTTTTTATTACAGAGCTGGCACCGGGAAGGAAAAAAAAAAAAAAAAAAAAAAAAAAAAAAAAAAAAGAACCAAACCCCCCTCATCTCTCTATCTGCAGCCATGCAAGGAATATTGTTCAGCGCAGCACAAAAGCATCCCTGAAAATAGAAGCGCCAGGGCCAGGCCTGCCAGTGGCTGTGTGAGATAACGTCTACTTGCAAACAGTGTGCCTTTGTGCCGCTGTCACTGTCCCCATTGTTCAGGAGCCTATTGCCTCGGGGATATTGTTCCCTTCTTTTGTCTCAGCCCGGCTCCTTTTTGTTTGACTTTACTTACCATTTCATTCCTCTCCTTTGTGTTGGGGTTCTTTCTTTTGTCTTTCTCTCTCTCTCCCTTTTCTCTGTGTGATTTGTATTTAGCAATTGTTCCCGGCCCACTGGAAACACAATGTACTCCGGGCTCTTTTCTCTCCTCCATTCATTACCTATTCAGGTGGGTTTGTTTGCCCATAGGTAACCAGGGGGCCTCCGGGAGCTCCCATGGGGTGCAGGAGGAGGCTGGCAGTGGCCTTTGGGGACACCAGGGTCCCCAAAACTGGCAGCAGGTTCCCATTTCCCCCCATGACAAATGAGCACTGGGAAAAGCACAAATCGGACCCCAACTCGCTGCCACCTTGATGAGCAGATGAGCTGAGGATGCTGACGCAGACGCGATGGTGGCCGGGCAGTGCAGCCCCGCGCGCAGCTGGGGAAGCGGAGGCACGGAGAGGTGCCCAGGTCCAGCTCTGACTCCCAGAGCCAGGACAGGGATCCAAACCCTTATCCACACCGGATCTGAGCCCGGCCAAGCAGTCCTGCCCCTGGCATTGGTGGTCCCTGGTTAACAAAACCATGGCTCTCCCCTATCCCTGGTTTTTTGGGAGCCAGTGAAGGGATGAGGAGAGCATTCAATGACAGGAAACACCAAAGCTGCCTCGCAGCAGCGCTCCCACTGCTCAGTGCCCCCCCAGCATCTCCCCAACGCTGCACGGTGACTGGGTGCCCTCCAAGAGGGACCCTCGGGGCTGTAGGGTGGGCACCCACCTCCCACCCTGCCAGCCACCAGTGCCCAGAGCTGCTGCAGCCCATCTGGCAAAGTGGGGAAGGGATTTACCTCTCTGCTCCAAGACAGCCCACAGCAGCTTCTGGGATGCACATGGGAGCAGCTGAGGGCTTGATCCTTGGAGATGGCTGAATGTAGCCAGGAGACAGAGGGAAGAGAGCAGAGGCATCTAGAAAGCAGCTCAAAGGCTCCCGAGATGCCCCAGCTCCTGCTGGATGGTGGGGACTGTTTGCACCCCATCCCCTCCTGCCTCCTCCCCAGGCCCATGGTCCTGCGGAGCATTTGGGGGCGTCTGCAGCGACCAGGGTAGGCGCAGCCGCTGGGGTTGTTTCTAACCTCACAAGGAGAAGGATACAGGAAACCTTCAGGGAGTGCCGTGACGGCACAGAGAGCTGACAAGTGGCCATCCCTGGAGACAACAAAGCCCCCACTGTTCTCCAGGGCACAGACCGCGTGACCTAACAGGACTTTTCCATCCCTCCCACTGATGAAACCCCAAGGATCAAAGCCTGCTAGAAGCCACCTCCTTCTCCTCTCAGGGACAACCCACGCGGCGGATGGGGAGGCCACAGGGACCCCCAAAGACTCACCCCGTGAGCAAGGGATGGGAGCTGTGCGAGCAGGACGGGGGGACAGCAAGCAGCAGCGGCGGGTCCTCGGGGACGGCATGCGCCCCCGAACGCAGACGGCCCCGGGGCCACAGGATGGGGGCTGCGGGGGGGCGTGCCTGGGAATAAAGGGAGCAGACTGTGGTCTATTGTTTCATTGTTATGGCTTCAAAGGACAATGGGGCATTGTTGTCTCTGGGGATCCCATTGTTTGCTTTCGCTGCAGATCCCAGCCGTGCAGTGGATGGCGGCTTCCCGAGGGCCAGGCAAGCTCCGTGTGTGGGACACTAAATAACGAGGCAGGCATGTTTCCTTCCCCACCCCCTCCCCACCACCCTTCCTAAAAAGGCACGGCGCACTGCAGCCCGCCTGTGCCCGTGCAGGCCAGGGCACGGCCCAGCACAGCACGGGCACAGGCACCAGGACCACCCATCCGCGCAGGGAGCAGGCAGAGAAGCCCCCACGCCCCACGGAGACGGGGCGACAGCAGGGAGGGTTCACCCTGGAGGGGCTGAGGTTGCTCGCTCCATCCCTGTGGAGCCCAGCAAACCTGCGTCAGGGGGAAAAACCCCACTCAGTATTTATCTATATGAGCCAAAACCCCATCTGCTGCCAGAAGCCACCGCAGTGCTGCTGGCTCCCAGCCCGGGAGGTGCCCAGGCTCCAGCCACACCAGCCAGGGCTGTGGCCCCGCTGCCTTCCCAGTGGCATTTGCTGGTGCTCCCCTCTCTGAACCCACAGGAGCTATACCACGGCCACCTAGCAACGTCCCTAGGTTTTTGCTGCCTCCTCTCATCACACAACATTCCCTAAAGACCACCATCCCACAGGCACACAGAGCAAGGGGTGTTTGCTGTTTTCTGCTGCAAAGCCCGACTTCTCCATCAGTGCCAAGGAAAAGGTACTTGGTACCATCCAAGGGACTTGGGAAAGGACGAGGCAGCCCTGGGTCCTCCCTTCACAGTTTGTGCAGCACCTCATGTCCAGGACTGTTATTTGCATAACTCCTTCCTATGTAAAAATAAATCTGGGTGCTATGCAAAAGCTGGGGGATGGGGAAGGAACAGGAGCCATCTCCAGCCCACAGCTGAGGCCCGGGAGCCTGCCGCTGCCCGCACATCAGGCGGTGCCAGAGGTGGGCTGGGAGATTGCTGGAGCAGGAAAGAGATATGCTGTCCCCAGAGACACGCCTTGGGCATGAGGCTGCTCACAACAGCTGGGGAAGGGAGTAACTCATCCAGGGAGCCCAGGCTGAGCCCCGGGAGGCGGCTGGGGCTGGGAAAAGCAGCGTTGGCAACTCAGCTGGGGAAAGGGGATGCCCACCCTGCAGAAACTCAATCAGCCTGGGACGGCTTCACTACCATGCCCCCCCACCACGCAGGGAGCCGGGCTCAGACTCAGCGGAGCCCCCCTCTGCAGGGATCTGACCACCCTCCCGGATAACCTGCAGAGAGGTCCCAGACAAGCTGGAAGAGCTGGCTTGTACAGCTCGGCCCCCCTGCTCCCTGGACCGAAGCCCTCTTGCCAGAGGCTGCACAAAGGCTGGGCTCAGATCAGCTCCCACCGAGCATCTTTCCCTGCTGCCCAAACGCACCTTGGTGCTGCCTGGGCCCCAGCTGATCCCGTGGCCTTGTCACCCTCGGAGTGGGAAAAGCCCAGCCCAGGCTGCTGGTAGCCCCAGACCAAGCTCGGCTTCACAAGAACAAATAACAGAGTTTGGGTTTTTCGAAGCAACTGCAGCTAATAAAGATATACATTCAACCTGGGCTTGTTTGTTTAGGTTTTAATCCTGGGAATTCCCACTACTTCTAATCAGAAGATGAAGGTAGACCTTGCCTCTCAAATGCCTCTAAGATTAATTTCTGGAAAAAGCACCAAGGGGGTTGTTTGATGATCAATAGAAGCTGTTTGGGAAAAACACGTAAGGTGTGACAAGGGACACTGGATCTCGGCACTGCAACACTGCCTGCCTCTAACCAAATCCCTCTGCTCCCCCCGGGGCCTCGCATCTCCGCTGTGGAGCAAGGGGACATTTACTCCCTCGAGGGACCCGGCTGCAGCCTGCAGAAGCCAAGCATGCCAGGTACCAAGGGTACCCATCCCTTGGGGACTGCACCTGTGGCTCTGGGAGCTCTGATGCTGCCTTGGCTGCTCCTGCCGTGATCCCTGGGTCCCGTGGGGACTTGCTCTCATCCTCTCCAGCTTACAGCCTGGGGAAGTGGCAGTGGCCAGCTCCCCATCACGGCCAGACCAACCTCTGCCTGGGTGCACACAGATCAGCCTGGCTTTGCAACGTGCCAGCCCGACCCCAGGTGCTGGCAGGAGCTGGCAGCCAGCCTGTCCTGCTCTGGGGGCTCTTTCATGCTCCTGGCAGGCGTTATTTACTCAAATGTGCACGCACACACACACAGACACACACGCACACGCTCTCTCCCCCTTGAATAGTGCAATTTCCTCTCAGATAAAGAGCTCCTACCGCAGCCCATCTTTCCCTCTCCCCCCAAAACTTGTGCATGTCTCATGCACCCATTTCGGAGCCCACCTTGGGCTCTGATATTATCTCACTTCCTCGATATGAATATTGGCTCTGTTGTTGATCTACGATAAAGGGATGGGCTCCAAAACACTGTACATCGGGGAGGAGGCAGTGGTGCAACACGGTCTGATGTGCCCCAGCTGAGAACAAAGCCTTTTCAAGGGCGGATGCTGGTACCTGCCGTACTGCTAACTCGATAGCCCATCTCCACCAAAGCGTGGCTCCCGTTGGCGCTGCCCTCCTGTCCCCCCAACACCTGCACATGGCAAGGCGGAGGGGGCCCCCAGAGCAGCTGGGGGCTGCTTGTGCTCTGCAGGGTGACAAACACTCGAGGGGCAGGTACCTGGTGGCACAAACCTCGGGCAGGCACGCTGCGCTGCATGTCCTGGTGTAGGAGGGGGACCCTGGTGTCTGGGTCAAACGCTTGGGGTATGGCGGCTGGTCCAAATTCCCCTCTATTTTATAGCATCTTAATGTACAAAATGCAACTGAGGTCCGGCAACACTTTAAGATCCCTCATCAGCTGGACCTCGCCTACTTCTAGCTCAGTTTACAAGGGAAAGAAACAATGACCTGAATTGTCTCCTTAACTCTTAACCCACCCAACAGGGAGCACAGGGAAGGAGAGAAGTGTGCCTGGAAAACTCAGATTTATTTACAAACCAGATTGCCTGGCAGCAGGAGAGCCACAGAGACAGCAGGCCAGTGCACAGCGCTGTTCCACTCAACTGAGGACATCACACCACTCCATCAGCCATCACCCCCCAGGGGACTATTAGATATTGCTTCTATTTCGCAGACAAGGGACTGGAAGAATAGCAGATAAGGCAAAATTCTGAAAAGCAGCAGCCACAATCAGGGCTGGACCCTCAGGAAAACTCAGCCTGCTTTTGAAGCTCTGGTCCTTGCAGTAAGGGAAACCTTTCTGCCAACCTGACCTCAAACACCTTTTCTGGTGAGACAGGCGAAACGCAAACAGGACCCCAGTGTCCTGGGTCTTAATAAATACTCGCACGTGAGTAACATACACAGCTCAAACCTGAAGCTGTCTCTTGGCTTTGTTTTACCACATCTATACCCCAAACCCTGCAGTTAGATGACAGCCTGACCCATGGAGCAGAGCTGTAGGTAACAATCTCTACCTCCACTGCAGACAAACTGGTATCATTGCGGGAGAAGCCCAGGAAACATCATCCACCATGACACTGGGGCTGGGTAGAAACAGCCCAAAGACAAGTGCAGGAAAATCGAGCTTAAATATTGCAGCTCAAGGCACGGGAGGGAAGAGCACCTACGGGAACAGGGTCGTGCTTTGGGTGATGGAGTTTGCTACAACACCTTGGGCTGAACAACTTCCAGGCTTTTGTGCATGGGGAATCAGGGAACACCTCCGTCCCCCGAAGCCCAGGTTACTGCTGGCAAGAAAAGCAGTAACATCGACCAACTTCAGCGCAGCAAGTCCAGCTCCTTGCACGAAGGGAAGGGGCCTGCTGGTATGCGAGGCAGCAGCGCGGGGGGGCGGGCGTTGCTGCTGCTAATGTGGCAGAGTTTCCCTGCTGAGGGCAGGCAAAATGCCCATGACTCATTTTTCCAAGAGATGTTACAAACAATAGTAATGATGCCCCTGGTGAGTATGACTGTGAAAAGGCACGACGGGGGGGCAGCCATGCTGGGCACCTTGTGTGTGGGCTGCCAAAGGAGGGTACTGCCACAAACAAAACCTGCTGGAGCCAGTTTTTGGCATTGTGTGCGATGAGAGCCCTTCTGCAAGGACTTTGGGGGAAGAAGGGCAAAATGGCTGCCCAGCAAAGTCCTCTCCCCACGGCATCCAATCTGCTTGTGATGGGTACCAACCCCGCCTTCAGCCAAGGAGGGGATGGGTTTTATTGCCCACGGAGAAAAATGCCATAAACCAGTCCCAAACAGTTCCATCCCCATGCGGGACTGGAACAAGAACAGGCAGGGAATTTAGGAAAGCATTACAGTGCTTCAAGGCTGCTCTCCCCCAGCTCCTGCCTCTACCCTCCACACAAGTTTTCCATATTCAGATGCTGCCCTAAGGGGACAGCTTCTAAGCTGTTCGAGTCCTTGACCTTCCACTGTTGTCTCTTTGATACTATTATTTTTAGGCACACAATCCTTAAAACATACCAGCACTTGAAATAAGTTCCCAGATAACGTGCATTAAAGCACGAGGTGGCGTGGCTTCAGGAGAAGGGAGCTCTGTGGGATCAAGGATAGCCGCAGGACGCAGTGGAGGGAAAGGTGGTTTTCCCCTTGGTACAGCCCACACAGCTACACATTCCACCTCCCCATGTACTTATTTTACAGACACTCAGAAGGTTACAGGCCTGAAAAGACAGTAAATGCTGAAGCTCCGCGAGCAGCCACCGGCTACACAAGCGTCTGCTCCTGTCCTGTGGCGCTCCTGCCGAGGCAGCCCCGTGCCCTGCCCAGGAACAGAGCCCACTGCATCCCACACACTGAGCAAAAGTGCAACGACACCTTTCAAGAGCCAGGAAGGACACCAACCTGCAGGCAGCTGGCTGGCTCAGAGATTTAGGTTTAAGTGTATATAAAATCATCCTACAAATCATCGCTTCCCACCGAAGAACTACAGAGAAACTCATCCCTTCTGGAAAGGCAGGACCACTCTGCCTCCCTCCTCAGGGGGCTCTTTCACAAGCACAGAGTCTCATCCTGCAAAAGGACTGGGCTGGGCCAGGGCAAGCAATTCCCAAGTGCGAAAGAGAAGAAAGGCAGCATTTTTCCCAGAACCTCAAAGCCACAGGCAAAGAAAAAGGACAAATATTTACTCAAAGCACCTTCCAGTGCTGTTAAAGGTGCTAACAGTTTAAAAAAAAATAATAAAAAAAAAATCAAACACTGCAGAGCCCCATCTGGATCCGAGGGCTCTCATCTGCCTGCCACAATCAGCGCAATGGTCTCAAACTGAAGCGCCGCATGGTAGAGAGCTCTGTCTTATGCAACCCGTGCCATCATTAGTGCAGAAGCAGGTCTCAGTCGCTCGCTTTTTGAGAAAAACTGAGCTCTATTTCTACAAAACAGGAATTCAGGTACAGTGAGACGGTACCTAAAACTATGGTCAGCTCTATTTTTGGTTGTGACACAGCTAGCAGCAGTAAGAAAACTTTCTCTGGCAAACCCCACCATAGGCACTTTGTTTCCTAGAGATGTGTGAACACTGCAGCGTGGTATTTGCACCGCAACATGACATCCCACTGCAATAATCCAGCACGCTGGGGCACTCCTAATAACGCCACCTCAAGGCATCTTCTTCAAAAGGAGCCTTTACACGCCTCCCCGCTCTCCCCTCCACCCCCGCACTGGAGGGAAAGGAATTTGCACGTTATGGAAAAGTACAATTCACAAAAGCAAACACAACAGGCTTCAAGGCAGCAGAAAGCCAAGCGATGGGAGTTTTCTAAACACAGAGTCCAATTGCAAGCATTCACTCTACCTTGCTCCTCCTCACTGCCTCTTGCTCAGCCAAAACCAGAACCTTCTACTCCTCATTCCCTTCTGGAGTGGGACACCCCAGGGTGTGGAGGAGCCGGGGAAGGTGCCGGTGCCCAGGAGATGCAAGCACCCTGTCCGGCCACCGCACCATTTGAGAGCAGCCCCACACCAGACAGCCCAGTTCGCTTTCTTCCAGGTTGTTTGGGAGCCAATAAAGCTGCTTGAACGCTGGGGAACTCTCTGTTCCTGCGGAGGCTTGTGACACTTTGCTGGAGGGGCAGGGAAGCTGGCCGGGGCCGCAGCACCCCCTTCTGTCTGCCGCGCTCTTTTGCAGCCAGTTTTGAGTCTCATCCTGGCCCTGAGCGGTTCAGGCGGCTCATGAGACGTTACCTTCTCGCTGCCTGCAACTTGGAAACGCTCAGGAAGCTGGAAGGATTCGGGGTTAAACAAAAAAAAAAGAAAAAAAAAAAAGAAAAAAAAAAAAAAAAGAAAATCAGCAAGTATTTGGATGAGTCAGTGCTGTGGTTTTCATGAGGACAGACAAGTGCCACTTGGGAAGCCAGTCTGGCAGCACCAGAATTGTTTTTGTGCCCCGTCTATGTGCTGGTAATGCCTAGAAGCTCTGTTCGGGGACCACAATGCTCCATTGCCAGGCAATCCTCAAACAATGGGGCTGTGTTTCCTCCTGGACATCACACATGCCTGGACTCTCCTACCGGCTTTCTGCAGTTTTCACGGCTTCCTGCTGGGGTGCTTCTCCTTTTCTTCTGCAGCTCCCACACACACGTAATTACTGACTATTTTGGTACCTTATCATGAGATGCTTCAGAGCTGATTAGCCTAGACTTCCTTCCTCCCATCATCAACCTACTCGAATATTGACGTTCATTCGCGCTAATTTGATAAAATCAAAGAGCAGAGGAGCTTTAGGAGGCATTATATGGTTTTGAAGTGCACAATTTGGAGTTGGCGGCAGCCCTGCTGATAAGAACGAGCTATTTCTCCTAATGTCCAGCTCTTCTCAAAAAGCAGCCACTTGCCAGCCATGTGCAAAGCGTGAGGACAGACCCTTGGCAGGCTCCAAGCCAGTTTAATTTCAGTGGCCCTGGATAAACCAGGGCCGAGCAACGTGATGTGACACATCCCATTAAATAACCTTTGGCTAAATACGCACTATTAGTAGTTGCACACACTTGGAAAGAGAAATGATGACTTCAAAGCAACTTCAAAATTGGAAGGGACTCTGCATTTTTAGAGTCTCAAGATCTGTCTGCAGCAATGAAGAGAGGCAGGTAAATTTTACAGCACTGCATCATAAATACCCCTTCCTGCAACACCTGCATTACCGACAATTCCTTTCTGCCTTCCCCGAAAGCCTTGCTTGGTAAACTGGGGATAAAATGGAAAGCAGATGCAGGTGACCTCTTCAATGCAATTTTATTCCATGTGCTAGCTTCTGGTGATGACTTCTATTACCAAGTGACACCGGCGGGTTATTTCTGTTGACTGTGTCGAAAGGACTTTGCAGCTTGTGAAATAAGAAGAAAATAAGAAATAAGAAAACCCACCAACTCCGTTAGCAGGCTGTACAGCTGGAGCTGTTCTAGCCACTGTAGTAGGTCATGTGGTTTCTCAAAAGCTTCTTACCATGAATGTCTGCTACAGTACTCCTGATGTACAACCTCTTGGAATAGGGGAAGCACACTGGATGGTCTTGCCTCAAAGGATAGAAATACATGAGCCTTCTGGCAGAGAAATCTTCCATCTTGAACATAAATTTTCACGCTTAAGGCGATACACAATTTTAAGTTTTGAAATACTGAATGCTTATTAAATGATTTCTAGTGCAATCTGACTACCAAGATTCATTTTCTTCCATCCAGGTAATCTTAGTCTCCAAGTTACAATTACAGCCAAAACCTTTCTTTTTTTCTCTCTTTCTTTACATGAGAAAAGCAGCAGAGGGGACTGATAGCCCCGCGTAAGCTAGGGAACTTATCTTTTGTTGATGTGATAAGCAAATCGGCTCTCTTGTGGAAACTTGAATAGAACAGCCAGATCCTTAAAACAGATAATAAAAAGAAACCAGTATGATAAACCCCCAACTGATACATCCGATATCCCAGCTTATTTCACAGTGCCATGGTTTAACCTAGAGACTGCCCAAAGATGCAAGAGATTTAATCCAAACCAACTGCCCTCTCTGCTTCTCCGAGCTGAAGGTAAGTTATTGTACGAGCACGCCTACCAGTAAAGCTGGTAAATGTTGGATTACTATACCACAGCCCCAGGTTCCTCACGAGAACCACACAAGCTCAAGGACTGCACGTCACTCCAGTATCCTGAATGAGCCCGCCCTGCCCACCTAACGCATCCCAGAACACACAGATATTTATCACAGACTGCACAGATCCACGGTGAAAATCACTCTGAATACCTATCTCCCCTTGTTCTACTCAGAGAAGGGCATGAGACTGAAAGCAAGCAGATTTATGTTTACAGTTAATGTAAAAATGTTTATTTGTGAAATATATCATGCATGGTTTCAAACTACAAAAAAACCCCCAAACAACCTTGCACAAAGGAATGTGCAGTTTTCAACTCTGCGTGTCATCCCGGTTACGCATAACTTCCTCTCTACAAGACGGTCCTGTTCCCACTAGCACTTTATTCACTCCGAAGCACCGTAGCCATTGTTCTAAGTGAACAACAAATCCTAGTTAGAAACACTTTGTAGAAGAGTGATATTGTCCCCTTTTAACATGATCCGACCTGCAACACAAGAGAAAGGAAATAGGGGATTAGAGAGATCCCAGACTCTAACGATAACCTTGTGTTTTCAAAAAGCATTCCACAACGGCACGAAGTCGCCCACATGACAACCGACCAGGTTTTTATCCGTAGCACTGAGCCCCTTCCCATATGGCTGCCCACGTTCACAATTCACGCTACAACGCATCAGACACATGCTCCGCTCCTGTGCTCGGCGTTCGAGCAGCACTGTTTCCACTACGAGCCCAAACATGTCACTTGTCACAGACAGCTGTTTGTGTCCTCATCAGCAGGTGGTTATTAAATACCACCACTTAAGTGCTTCCTGGCTTCGACTCAGAGGTGACACAGCAAGTGTTAGAACTGCTCAGGGCCCCCACATTAGATGTAGCTGAGGAGTCTTGACTGGACCCCTGCCACCACCCTGGCTACAGAAAAAGCGCAGTGCAGTCCATATGTTGTGACACGCGCTTGAAAGACAAAAACTGGCAAGTGTCTCAGGCAGAGACACCTTCCCCTGCACATTCAACACAACCAACCAGCTCAAGAAACAGCAGGAGCCAAGACCTGGCCAGTACCTGCTCTGGAAAAAACTCTGCCAGTACTCTTCTGGAAAAAACACTTCAAACTCAACACTTTTCACATGTTTTGTGCTTTAAGCATTGCTACATGGAAGGCTCGCACAACCAGCTTTCAGGCATCACTCAGGTTACACAGACACAGGGACATACCCAGCTGTTTCCTTGATTTTGTTTTGGAGTGAATCTCCTCTGCGTCGTCCAGCACCAGGTTCATATATTCATCAAAGCCCTAAAAATCAGCAACAAAAGCAGTCAGTGAGCGAAGGCAGGCAGACTCCTCTCAGCTACATCTAAACTTCAGCGACAACCACATAAACTATCATTAGCTGTGCTGATGTGGGCTGGGCAATTAAGACTATTCATTGGAGAGGCATTAACCGTTGCGACCACCCCCACCCCTGGTAGTTCTTGACAGGAAGAAATAGTTTTGTGAATCTGAAAAAGAAACCCTCAAACAATCGTAAGAGTAACAAAGGGAAATAGTGATACTCACAATGATGCAGCCTTCTATCCGCATGTTTACCTGCTCGTAAAGCCACACCTGGATCCTGGACCTCTGCAAAATGGTGGAGGAGGAGAGCAAACCAGGAATGTAAATACTCCAAGAAATTTTATTTTCTCCTACGTATTAAGTGATCCTCGCTACCGACAGCCACTATAGCTCTGCAGCGCTCACAGGGCTAATTCTCACACATGATTTTGGTTAGGTCCTCACAGTTTTAAGGTATTATACTATTTTAAGGTATTATACTATTTTGTAAATACTTCACATGTTCACTATGAACATATAACAGCACAGATTTTAAAATTACCACACGAAAAATATCCCCGTGCACTGGCCTGCAAGACCAACGCCTGTTACGAAGGTAATTCCTCAAGGAGTGAAGGAAACGCTGCCCTGGGAGCCAGCCGCTCTCCTCACGTACCTGAGCGGTACCAACTCGTTCAGCTCAACAGAAACCGGCTTCAAAAGGCGAATTGCGACCTCTGGGCCCCCCGCTCCCGGCCGCAGCCCCCTCCCCCGGCCGCAGCCCTCCCCCGCCCGCCCCACGGTACTCACGTTCTGGAGGTAGCGGAAAATAAGGTTCTGGAGCGGGGTGTTAAGGACACAGCGCGGCAAGAAATCCCCGGCGCCACGGCCCCGGGGGCGGCCCCCGCGGCCCACCAGCGCCTCACAGCCCAGCTCCTTCCCTCCTGCCCCGCCCCCGCCGGCCCGGCCTCCCCGCGGCTCCGAGACGAGCCCCCCACCACAGGAAGGATACGATGGGCTGCACCATCACCTTCTGCACCTTCTGGCCCTGCCCGCGGTACGCCATGGCTGCTGCTGCCGCTGCCCGGCACACGTCCCGCCACCCCCGCCGCCGGAAGCCGCTGAGCACGGCGGGAGCGCGCAAGGAGTCGTGGGAAGGTGGCGGCCCTGGCCGCTCTAGGAGGCTGGGAGGACCGTTGTCTCTACTGCTCCGCGCAGGAGGGCGAGCAGAGAGGTGCGGTGTAAAGGGGCGAGCAGCAAAGGGGGGGGTGGGGGGGGTGGGGGCAAGGAGAGAAGAGGGCCAGCAGGAGGGGGTGGCAAGCAGAGGAGAACAGAGGGCCAGTAGGCTGGTGGGGGCCAAGCAGAGGAGAGAAGGCCAGCAGGATGGGGTGAGGGGGCAAGCAGAGGAGACGAGAGGAGGAGGAGGTGGGGAGGCAAGCAGAGGAGGGGAGAGGGCAAACAGGAGCCAGGGGCCAGCAGGAGGGGTGTCCCCTCACCCCCCCAATAGACTACACACCCACACCTTTCCTGTACCATATTTATTTAAAAACAGTGCTAACCGCTGTTGCGTGGAATAGTTCAACTACCGGTAAAGGCAGAGGAGGCCAGACTATGTTTAATACAATACCTTAAATAGAATACAAATATAAAATGGAAGAATAAAATATTTACAGAAACCATGGCATACACCAAATCTCACCCCGGCAGAGGGAGCAGCAAAGGCTGACAACAGAGCAAGAGGAGGGAAGCCAAGGGGGGAAGCCTTCCTCGCCAGGCTCGGGCACACTCTTCCTCTCTCCCCCAGTCACCGCTGGCAACGTCTCACCGTGAGAAAGTCCTTCAGCAGGATAAAGGATCGGCAGCTTGGAGCCAGGTGACCCTTCTGGAGCCAGAACAGCAGTTTCCTAAATTTTGGTTTCAAACCTTTCCTCTAGGAACTAAGACATCACAGTGGATTATCAAAGCACATAAGTGTTTTCTTCCAAAGAGAAAGTATTTACAATCAACTCAAAACAACTCTTTTTTTTCCTCTGCCAGCAGCAAATGCCTGAGGGCCCCTACGGCTTCACAAATCATAGTAAGAAGAGACTAAAGTTCTCCAAAGAATTCAAGAAAACAATTCAAAATATGCCTGCTAGGGAAAACTGGTGGCAGGGTACACAATACACCTCAGCCTCAGCTATTTTCTTCAGGGTCCCAAATTCAGACTGCATGTAGAACCTGTGGCAGAGCAGCAGCCTCCAGCATGTACTCATACACGGAGCTCAAGCCTCGGTGGTGGGGTGGGGGTGCCAGGGAGACTGAAGGGAGGATCCCTGGGGCATGCCCGAAAAGAGCATGGTTGGTCCTGCAGCAGTACCAGGTTCCAAGATCTCCAGCCCAGGCACACGCTCCCCCTTGGGTCGGTGCCAGCGGTGGCACGGCACAGCGGGCAGGAGGCGAGACGAAGCCGACGGTGTTTGAGCACGAGTCCGAGCAGCCACCGCTTCCCGACAGAAGACGAGCCAGCAGCTCAGCAGAGCAATTCTTGGAACCAAGAGGCACTTAAACCAATTCTTAGTTAACCAATTCTTAGTTTGCCAATTTACTGCAGACTGCGAGAGGAATCCCAGCTATCCACCCCAGAATCCTGTTCGCATCAGCAAAAAGCACCAAACCTCCCCAAGCTTTGGTACAGTACAACAAAATCAGAGGGGGGTATTCTAGCTGTACTGCAGAGATGCTGCTTTTCCACACTGATATTGTATCATCCCTGATAATTCCAAGTGAGGCTGGATGGACTGACCCCAACCACCACCCCTGGCAGCACATTTGGTCCAAAATATTAACTATTCTGCTCCCTCCCACCCCAACATTTAATTAAGTTACACTAAAAGATTAAAGTCAAAATGATAACATACATAAATAAAACTCAAGAGTTGACATAGTAACTCCAGGCTTTAGATATCAACTGTCCAAGAAGTCAGAAAAAGCTTGGAAATGCGCTGAACGGTGTTTTGCCAAGGGTGGGAGAGGAAGGAAGGAAGCTTTAAGCCTTTGGAGCATCACTGAATCAGTACATCAGTTCATGACCACCACAGTCTGCAGATGGGCATCTCTCTGTCCCAAAATAAACAAGTGCTTTGTCCTCTTAATGTCAAAGGTAACCACCGATAGTTACAGAATGGATGCACAGGACCTTGACTCTGACCAGCAGGGAAATTTAGGACAAAGGAGTGCAGATACTGCCAATTTCTACCAGTTCAACTGTGCTTTAAGACTCATTGCAAAGCCTTAGCTAGAAAAAGGATCACCTCTGGGTATCCAATAAAATATAAAGTTTTAATTTTTTTTTTTTTTTTAAGCCTTAAGAATATGCAGTTCAGCTGTCAATCATTTCAGAGAGTTCCAGGAGGAGGTCATCCTCATCCTTCCCCGGGTCCAGGTCAATTTCTGCTTCCAGTTTGCCTCCTGAGATTTCCCAAATAAGTTTCTCGAAGTCATCTTCTACGGATAAGGGTGCTTTCCCAGCCCCTGTGGAGCTCAGCCGGCGTGTTTTCACCGGTACTTGTGAAGAAGTTGAAGTTGAGCTTGAGACCTCGGACTGTGCCATGAAGTCTGCTTGGCTTCCAATATGCAGTTCAGGACTTGGAAGAACAAGAAAGAGCAAATCAGTGAATGACATTCCTTAACCAGAGAGATGTTTTCTGCAAACCAGCGCTTAAAGCTGTAGTTAATCCCTCTGACACCTCAACCTTACACTGGGATTGTTATTCAATTAACCTGGGGCAGTACTGATAAGAGTCCAATGTATCAGCAGGTACATTTTTCAGTTTGGAGATTTATCCGTGAAGACAGAGCAGCCTGGGTCTGGCCAAGACAGTTCCATTTTTGTGATCAGAGACACTCTGCCACTTTTACTAATTTGACTGTAAAAAGATTAAGCAGTCAAACTCTACAGGCATTCAGAAAACCCAAAAAGTCACTGAAAAGCTGTGCCAACTTGCAGCATTTCAAGAAAAAAAAAAATCTAAATAAGCGTTCCTGCTAGCTGCTAGAAAATTATTCCTGATTAATTGTTCCTCTGTTGAATTTGACATTAATTATCTCAAACCTCTTAATTTTTCCACATGCAAAACCCCCTTATGTTTCACATGAAAGACACACTGATCAAGAAAAAGAACAAGTTGTGCCTGTTACCTAGTTTTGGGTTTTTCTCTCCCAGGTACGGAGACCAGGCTGTCTTCTGGCAAAGCAGGAACAACAGCCTAGGAAGAAACAAGACAGTTTTCATGATACGCAGGTAAAAGACTTAGTAAATCCTTCCTCTGCTGCTTCTCCCCTGGCATAGCTGAACCTTAACCAAAATACAGAACCAGGGCACTCCTGAAGAAAACTTTGCTTGAAGTTTACTAATGACCTTGTGTCTTTTGTAAGAACACAGCGTTAATGGACAAAATCCTTCATAGCACAGAGAAATCATAGCAGAGTATTATGTAAATGCTGCCATTCATCTAATAAAAAGCAGAAGGGTACTACAGCCATCCTGTAGACCACTTCTGGATTTAAAAGAGAACAGAGACGCGCCAAGTATTTCAGCTTTCCATCTTTTCTCCAAGAGGAGGGTAAAACTTGGGCATAAATTTTACTAGGGACCCACTACTGCCTCAGCCACTGTTACCGTCCTTACCACAGCTGCTTTTTTAGCTGGAAGCTCCTGCGTGTCACCACCAGTGGTACTCAGTGGCTTCACTGCCGCCACAGCAGAGGGATGATTCTCAGCTGCTTTACGTTTCAGTGTCTGTTTTGTCAGGCAGGTGGCTTTCCCATCAGAAGGCTTCAGGCACGCCTTAGGTTTGGCTAGAGTAAGAGAAAGAGAGTTGTTCTGCCTCAGGAACAAAAAAACCCAAACAGCTTCTCTTTAACAGTCCCATGATCCTTCTAGTTAAATATAGTTGGCCATAACAACTACACTCCAATTTCCCAGATTCACAGCAGTTATTTTCCACATAGTAAACACTGTTTACCAACAAGCCATAAAAGGAGCAAAGAAGTTACAAAAAGGAGCCAGTTACAACATGAAAATTGTCATGATCTGCCTTTCTTTCAAAACACGACCTAAAGTAACTCTTTAACATACAGCCAACGCTTACTTTTAGCTTTCCGTTCTGGAAGTTGAGCTGCCTGTTTCCCTGGGGGTACAGCAGCATCCTTTCCTGGGCTTTGAACGCCATGTTCTGGAGGTTTCACCAACGCCCTCTTCATGAATTGGGAACATGGCCCTGAAACCACGGTGGATTCAGGATTCCCTGATGCTGGAGTTTTATCCTTCACTGCTTTTTCAACAGGAGATGGCACAGCAGCTGCTTCCTTCTGAAGTTTCTCTTCTTGGCATCGTTTCAGTTGCCGCTTTTCCTTCATAATCTCTTCAAGGCTCTTCACTTGAACTTTAGCATTAGGTGCACTCTGATCAGAGGGCTAGAAAAAAACAAAAAGAGGACTAATAGCACAAAAATCTATGGAGATTTTGTTAAGAAAATCTGAGTGGCAACGCCTCCAAAATGGCTCCACGTGGAACAGAGCATGTTAATACCATTCAGATCTGACATTTTTTCCATAAAACATTACCTGTAACAAGATCCATGCTTTACTATGGAAATACTGTTTCAAAAGCCTGCAATTCCCAACACAGCAAGCTTCTTTAATAGAGCAGAAGACTCTAGCTGTAACCTATTGCATTCTTTTTAGGCACCAGTCATACAAGCTCCCCAATACAGCATTCACTGTAAGTCTGATTCCCTCTCATAAAAAGCTTTAGCCTTCTCTGTTGAAACACCTCAAGATTTTAAGATATTCTTCAAGTCTGACAGATAAAGTCACTGACAAGAAAAACATTCCCTCCACATTAACCTCACAGATTTTATCTGGTGCTAATAGGGGGGTTTATTCATTATCAGGTATAATCAGATTAATTCAGTGCTTGAGGATTACAGTACTGTCTGGAAATGTTATTGAAAGTGACAGGACTTAGGACTTTACTGAAGCACTTACCAAACACCAAAAGGTAGGAGCACACTCAAACTGGCAGCAAGCAGTGAGTTACACAAAAAGTGAGAAAATTTATCAGAAATTTTATGAATATATCTGTCTTTACAAAGGACTCACCTCTGCAGGTGCAGAGACTGCTTTAGGAGAAAGCTTATTCAATTCCACTATCTTCTTTTCTTCCCTTCCAGGTCCTTTAAAACAAGCAAAAAAAATTAATAAATCTGTCAACAGCAGAAGTAAAGAAATCTGGTTACCTCTGTTTCCTTGGTGTGTTTATTTCCTCATGTCTAGTAAAAGGACAGAGGGAAAGGCTACAGTAAGCAATCCACAGTATTTGAGCCATCCTTCCCTCAATCACACTCACTCTTTTTACGTGGCTTATATGATCTTAATGATGAGATCTTTGATGCTCTGTCATTTTTGACAAAAACTGGCCCTCACATTCAGAAGTTGATCCAAGCTTCGCAAACACATATACCTCAATAGCCAAGTTAAACACCACATATGCCAGAGAGGAGGTAAACTTGGATTCAGCACAGGCAAGATTCCATATCACAAACAGATGGCAGAAAAAAACAGAAGAGAAATTAGATTACAAAGTTCCTCAATGAATGAAATTTCCAGTGGGAAATACAGAAAACTATAGTGTAATGCATGGAAAATAATATGGTTGCGTATTTCAGCACTGTCTTGTACCTTGCAGCCTTAAAACTCTTTCATCCTCTAGTACAGACTGAAGGAAAAAGCAAAGCAAATCCTGAGCAAACTGAATTTGCTTGACAGAGGAAGCACTTCACCAGGGCAGGTACCAAATCATCTTATTACCTATTAGCTTTGTGATCCGTAACAATCTCCTCCCTGTCGGGGCAGGTTCGGGTTGGGCTGGTGGAGCTGGCACATTTTCTCCACTCTGCTGCATTCGCAGAGCTTTCTCCTGCTTGATTTCTTCCAAGGTTTTAATACGCACTTCTCCTGCTGGCTTGGCTTTACCTGCAGACTCTGCCAGCTGCACTTTGCTGGGCACAGGCGGAGCAAGTGTGCTCTGCTTCTTGGGCTCACTCTCAACTTTCACCTTGGTAGGCAACTCTTCTGGTTTTTGCTTCTCGTCTTCCATTCGCTTGCGTTTTTTTTCAACCGGGGCTCCTGAGAAAGCTTTGATGCGAACTGCAGGAGGTCTTGCCCCCAAGCTGGGATCTTCTGTTTTACCACATCCTTCGGTCTGGGGTTTAGCTTGAGGCTCTCCTCGTCTCTGATTAGCTCTCTCAAGACGAATTTCCTCCAGTGTTTTCACATGGATCTTTCCTGCTGGCTTAGCAGCCTTCTCTGTCATCATCAGAAAAAAACAGATAAGCACCAACATTTAAACAGAGTCCAACAACATTTAAAGTCTCCCGAATTTGTCACAGTACTAAGGAAAACTAGGTTTGACCGTTCCTAATAATGCATCTTAGGACAATATAACTGCATTAATATTCTCCTCCTTTGAGCCACTTGTCTTTTGAAAATGAGTGCTCTCCAGAGAGCTGCAACACAAAAAAAACATTAGCCCATTTTGTTTCTTTCTCAGACTGTGCCTCTCTGTTAGCATCTCAAACTCCTGCTCCTGGTAGTGGTTCTATTCTACCTACGTGTAAGTGTACTGCAGCTTCTGATTGTTCACAGCAGGAGCATGAAACCTTGACAAGGCACAAGTGGAAACACCCCCCCCCCCCCTCCCAGAGTCAGATCTCTGACAGCAGCCATCAGGACAGCTTCAGTACTTGAGCAAAAGAAATCAGGCAGGTTTTTTAAATTAACTTGTAGGGCTGTATGGAATTTCATGAAAAGAAAAAAAAGGGGAAGGCATATTTAATAGCCAGTTATTACCTGTCTCAGTACTGGTCTGTTCAGAGGGTAATCCTAGCCTCTCCTTCAGAGACTTGGGGACTTGAACTACAAGACAGAACGGTAAAAGTTAGGGAGACTGCACAAATCTCAATTTTGTGTTCACATCTTGATACGAGGCAGGAGATCACTTCACCGAGATTTCAAGTTACCCTGAGCCCTCAACCAAGATGCAAAAGTTCCATTAAAAGAAAGGACAAACAGAAAATCTGTGCATTCAATCCAGAGGTCTGTTTAGTAGCTGTACCTCTCTTTGGTGCTTTGTCAGCATTCTCCAGAATCTCCATCTTCTTCCCCAGCCTTTCAGCAAGGTTGCGCCTTAGTGGAAGGACACTTTTACCACCTTTGGAAAGAGAGAAACAAGAAATACTGTAAGAACATACCTCTGGAGGAGGCTTTTAGAACAGTCAGCCACAGACTTCAATCCTTCCAGGTATACTTTCTTGTATTTGTCTTTCGCTTGGTAATAAAATTTGCCATTTCTGCAGCCAATACAGATCTCCACCAAAACTTCCCTCCCACATACAGAAAAATGCCCTTAAATATAGTCATGTTTAGATGAGGGCACCCAAACAAACAGCTCACAAAAAACTCTTACCTACAGATGTTTTCGGTTTTCCCAGTCTGTCAGCAAGGTTCAGTCGAATCACAGGCTCCTCCCCTAAAACAAATCATCATCTCTTTAATGCACAGAAACCAGCAGCCAGTAAAAACATTGTCTTCTAGCTCACGTCCCAGTAAAAAGACACTCTTTTGGTATCCAAACCACATAAACAAGCAACTACAAGTAGTCCCACGCATTTCTTGCATTTAAAAGGAATTGTGCAGATCTAGACACAATCATTTATACAGACTCATATCACACTACTGTTTGCAGCTGCCACTGCCAGCCTCTTCAATGCTTCCAAGGTGCACTACTTGTGTCATGCCATCTTCTGTAGGTCTTCCCTTTCATTACTCTCGTTATCCCCTTATTGTGTACTGACACTTGTTTTGACATCAGCATCTCCCTCTGCTGCTAATGCACTTAACCCAAGCACTGACATTGTCACATGCCGTCAACACATTAGCTCATTCACAAATCTCACTCAACGTCAGGAATCACAGAAGTCAAATGAAGCATGTTTGAGACTCTGTGGGATGGTGATAATGTATGATTAGCTATGGCTTAACGTCAAGCTGATTAAAAAAAGCACTTCTTGATCTTTTATTGCAATACAACAAATGCCAAGTCTCTCCAATACAACCAGGGCCTTTAAACATAAAAGCACAGTTTTAATAAGAAAAGGCAGCACCCAGCAGATTAACGTGTCTGAATTACCTTAATTATCACCTAACCTTTTGGTTTAGAAGCCATGAAACCATAAAACAACAGTATTCACTGTTACCTTGCTTTGTAGACAGAGTCACAGTTCTCACTACTGTCCGTTCATTTTCCTTTTCTGGCACAGGAACAGTCAGAGATTGGAGTGGATGAACAGAAACTCCTGAAGGACCCTCTGATCATAGCAAGCAAAACATAAGGACGTTTAGGAAAAAAACCCCAACAAAACAGAACACAAGAACTATCATGAAGACAAAAACCATAGTTATTCATTACTGTCAAACACATAATGACCAGTGCATGTAAAAAAAAAAAAAAAAAAAAAAAAAAAAGCGCTGAGCAATTTCCCTCTGATTTGCCCTTGGAATTCCTGTCTGGAATACCAGCTGTTCGAGTTTAACAAAACAGATTGCACGCCAAAGTAGCTCAAGATCCCCAGCTAAACATGGAAATCTCCCATCCTGAACACTACAGTGCAAAAAAGTTCCCCCCCCCCCCCTTTTTTTTTGGCAAATTAACTGTATTTGCCCATACACAGACAGCTGGCCAGGTTCTGTCAGAAGGATTAAAAACAAAAAAACAAAAACCACATGAACAGAAGGCAGAGGGATAACAGGGGATATTAACTCACCACCTTGTTTTTTTGTTTTTTCCTTTAGTTTCTTCAATTTGATTTCTTCCAGTGTTTTTATTCCAAAATTTAAGTTGACATCTGAAAACACAAAACGGTTAAAGTGAGACTTAAAAGGCACATGTTGAAGAGCACAGATCACCAAGCTTCTTACAGCTCAACCTTTCTGAAGTATTTCAAATGAACCCCGTCAACACTCCCAACAAGTAAAAAAGCCATAGAACGGGGGTATTTTAGTAAGCAGCTGGGACCTTTCTTTGCCCCTCCTCCCATCCTGCAGGGTAAAACCTATAGTTTTAAGTATTTTTAATCCATCTACATGATATTAGATTGCTCTATCGTTAGACATGGCTTTCCACAACTTTTCAGAGGACACAACTGCAGGCATTTAAACTCCACTCTGCAGCTCTGTTTCGCTCTACAGAAGTAAACAAGGAGTTTATCTGTCTGAGCCAAGGGACATACAACATGTTTAGATAAGAACAAGCTCATGGAAATAACTGACTCCATCCAGCTCCCCTATGTTCTACCATATTTTCGGAACACATTGCTTTTGAGTTAATTATCAAATTCTCCTTCCAATCCATCCTACTACAGCAGTTAAAGACTACCTTGCTTTGTATTAGCATTGGATTTCCTAGTGGAAATTATCCTCAATCCATTATGGGCTTCTGTCGCTGGTTGCTGGACGGGTGTTTTAGTTTCATCTCCTTCTTCAGAAAGCTGGTCTAAAAGGCAAAAATAAACCTGTTCAGTTACAGAGCAGGGATTAAACAAGATTTTTCATGTTTACATAGCTCATACAATGACATTGCAGTCCATGGTTCAGGTTCTGTTCGTATTCTTAGCTACAAACACAAACAACTGTTTATAGAAGGATTTTTTTTTTTTTTTAAACAGCTATATTGACTTGACAAACTCATGCAATAGAAGAGCTACACTGGGAAAAACCCGAACTTTTAGGACTCCAAAGTCTTGCCTGTAGCTTTAAACCAGGGGTCCTCAAACTACGGCCCGTAGGCCAGATATGGCCCCCCAGGGTCCTCAATCCGCCCTCCGGTATTTACAGACCCCACCCCCCCACCCACCCCCCGCCGGGGGTTGGGGCTGGGGGGGGGGGTTGGGGGAGGAACCAAGCAGCCGCAGATGACTGCCTGCCACTTCATCCGCGCGCTGGACCCCTGTTTAAAAAGTTTGAGGACCCCTGCTTTAAACACTACACAATTCAACTATTTTGTGATTTATATATACATTCAGAGTAGAAATGCCTTCAGTAAGTAAAAAACGCTCACCATCATCATCTTCATCATCATCTGCAGCATTGATTACAACTGGAGGATGTGTAGGACTTGGGACATTTTCAGAGTTTTCCACTTTCATCACCCCCCTCAGTTGTGGACAGGGATTTGACTGGACAGAAAGTTTGTTTTGCTGCAGTGATATCTGAGCCATTTTTACATCGTCTTCTGCAGACTCAGGTGGACTTGGAAGTGTAGCTAGAGGAAGAGGAGGACCATCTGTAATTTGGCCATTTAACACTTTGACCCCAACGCCGCACTCACTGTGTAGATATGGTAGATAAGGCAGATAACCCACTTGGATACTGAATTTAAAGTTGTTTCTTCTTCATCTCTGGTTACACTGTAAACAATGGCTTCCCTTCACACAAAAAACTCATTACCTTACACCCAGAAAGGATTAAAAGAGGAGAAAGCAACCTGAAAGGCAAAGATCACACAAAGCACAGAGAAGCCAAGCACAAAAGAAAAAATTAAACACCAGAATTACATTCCGTTTAGCTAACAGCTTCCAACTGCAGACTTCTCCCTGCACTTATAAATGAGCAGTTACTCGATGTCTTCTACGGTACTGTATGCACTCCTAGGCAATATTCAAAATTAGTTATTTAATACTTAAAGAAAAAGGACCCAAGAAACTCACTTTTGCTTGGTGGTAAGAAGAGTCCCTCAACATAACGTCCTTTTGCGTGATGAAAAGCACAGTTGGCTTTTTGACAGCCTACTGGTTGATTCTCCCAGTAGCAAGGAATCTCACTCCGTTTTTTCTGAAGACGGAAAGAAAGAAAAGCTCACGGTAACACTCACTTAAGATTGGCAAAGAGACAGTTTCACATCATGCCAGAGACAGGACCATCGCAGCGCAGTGCTGCAACACTGTTCCAAAGGTCTATTTATCACTCAAATTATTTCAGGGCGTACACACAAAGTTTGTGTAAGCTGTAACAACCACGTATTATCTAGCCTGCCCATCGTTCAGTCTGAGAAGACAAGCACTCTAACATGTCAATTCAGGGTGGGTTAAACTAATACAACGTGCAAAATACCAGGATTATTCAGAGGGAAAAAATGCCTTAAATTGCCTAGGTTAAATCTATGGGAATTTCTTTCAGAGCCTAATTCCCTCACATCTTTTCTCTTCCCACCTTCTACGACCCCAAGAGGTCAGAACAATATTATCTGAAGAAATCCAGGGCAGAAAAGACCTGACAGGCCATTATAAAGCCTAGCCTTTAGGAGGCTAGTGCAGGCTGTTCACTGCCACCCTGCCCCAGCACATTCAAGCAGTCTGATCAATGAGGTTGTAAGAAAATAAATGTCAGCACCTAACACAAGAATTTCTTGCTGAGCTATACCTAAGAAATCATTTTTTCTTTCCCCAGCTTTCTCCCATCCCTCTCCTAGTAACAGAAACCAGTATCATATTAAAGTAAGTAAATCCATCAGGGAAAGCACATTCAGTCCACCTACAGCAAGGAAAAATGCTTTCTGTGATTTAGTTTGAGAACGCATCTTTACACAAACACTCACATCAATTTCCATGTGTCTGAATCTGCAGATATTCCTGAAACAGCGACCCTCCTGCCAGAGCGTGCAGACGGTTTCACTTCCCAGAGCAGCTTCACAGTGGCGGAAGGAACAGCTGTCTCCCTGTAACCAACAGGAAATCAACAAAAAGGAATATAAAAGAGTACAGCCTAAAAAAATGTCCATGCTATTAGAACTGGAAGCAGAATCTTACTTATTAAGCTAACAGAAATCTGTATGTCTCCTCCCACTCTTCCCTCTCCTCATAAAAACTAGAAAGGTAAAAATAACCCTAAAGCAAAAGAAACCCGAACATACCTTGTTACATGTGGAATAGAAATAGAAGTAGCAGTCATCTCCTTGGTTAGACATAATGGGCAAATTCTTAGAATGAGTTCAGGTTCTAAGGGTTCACTCAACAGGGACTTCCTCCAGTTTTGGCAAGAGCTGGTTTCACTCTTTCTTGGCCTGAAAATCTTCTACTGGCTTGAACAGTGAAATCTTCTTTTTAAAAGTAACCCTAAAGAAAGGTATCAATAGGTGAAAAATAATAAAGTAATAAGCGTTTTTACTTATGTAAAAACAGATTTAAAAAATCTTTCTGTTAAACAAATGAGTTTCTTGAGCAGGAGACAATGTCTTGAAATCAGCTGTACACGGTAAGTATCCCAATCCTAAATCAAACTTCTGTAAAAACTGCATGGGTTTGGTGAGCAAGCATTCTCTGCTGTGTCATTAGTAGTAGTTATACGCCTCGGAGCACAGAAAAAACCACTGCATGTGGCTGCACACCCGATGAGAGCCGTTTCTTAAAAAAATGGTTATACATTTGAGTTACCAGCCGATGACTAACCGTGGGTACTAATAATTTCTATAAAACACAGTTGACATATTAAACATTATTTTCCAATCACCATGTATCTTCAAGTTCACGTACCTGGATAACTTCAGCAAAGATACTGATCTTCAAAGACTTCCAGTTAACTTCTCCTGTAGGCCGAACCAACACTGAATCCGTGAATTAATAATAAAGGGGTAGAAAGAATTTTCCTCCTCACATTGCCAAGGGAACCTCTCATCCACAATTCAAACATAGGATGTGCTTTTAAACATCTTACAACTAATGGAGGAAGCAAGTCCATTTGGATACTGTCATACTGGAGACAGCCAGGGGTAGTTAGCTCTTCAAAAAAAAAAAAACCAAAAAGCCAAAAAAACAACAAAAAAACCCAATGCTTTTAAAGATGAGCTTGTGATTCAAAGTGGCTGCAAAAATGAGGATCCATCTTCCACAGCCGGGCAATTATAATTTTTTTTTTTTTTTTTTTAAATTTAAAATTCAGTAAGATGCAATTTCTGGTCTTCAAGTTTTCTTCACCTATTAAGAAAACACAAAAACCTTCCCCCATCTTTATTACCTGTACAGCAAAAACATACTTGTGTGTATAAATACACAAATATGTATATATATATACACATATGTGTTTATACACACACACCAAGAGTAAGTGATAATAAAGTCAGCAAGAGTGATAGTAAAAAATTAGAATTTTTGGCTATTTGCTAGAAGTCTCTTATTTTGAGGGAACTGGAAAAAATGAAAGATCTACAATAATATTTTGATGAATATGCCTTCAAGGCTGATGTTTTATAACATGAGTGATTTGGGGGCCAGCACACAAATATGCATACATATGTACATGCATACAGTATAAACATATCTATACACACAAGCGTGCACAGTATATGTTGTATGACATCCGTATCGAGAACAACTTTTAGCCCTGACCAGACACGTAGAGTTGCAATCAATTAACAGCAGGAAGACAGCAGATCAAGGATACAGCAAGCTTTAAGAGGCAGGGAAATGCTCACTTTGCAAGTGGCATGGCTGCATGATACTGATAATTTTGCATTACTTTGATTTTAGGAAATAATTTGTTTTCTTTTTACATCAGAACAAATACTGCAAGTTTGCCATCATACGCTGTTCCCTAACCCATATATCCATCATTATCCATCACTGCAAGATCACGGAAGGTTTGAAAAGATGGCTTATGTCCAATTCAACAGCTGATGATTTTTTGGTGCCACCAGAGCTGAAACTGATTTATTTAGCCACAAGCAGGTTGTTTGTTTTGGTTTTTTTTTTTTTTTTGTAATGTAAAATCAGATATTTTGATTCTTATTTTTTAGAGATACTAAATGCCATAAAATCTGCAACCAGACCAGATAAAGTTCAAATTGAAGTGATTCTGACCCTTTTCATTAAAATGCTGCACATTCCTGTGCAAAGTATTTCTGACTCTTTTGGACAAAACTGAATGAAATAGTTCTTACAAATTAATAATAAAAGGTTAGAACCTTTTACTCACACAAACACTAGTGAATTTTCCAGGATATTTTTTTTTGGCAGGGAATTTTCCCAAATCTAAAATAAAGAGAGGAGAAGTTGGGTTCTCATATTAGTTATTGTTTTTAGACTGCTTGACAAAGGGAATAAAACAGTAGTTAAGTGCACAGTTTTCCTCCCTTCTTCAGTACTGACGGGACCATTCACTTTTGACCTTCAAAAGCAGGCTTTGTGTCATACTACTTCCTATGCATCTAATTCTAAAGATTACTGGTGCTCCATCACATCGAAATTTGACAAGAAACATCTTTCCAAACATGTTACCAATACCATCGATTCTTAAATTGAATTTCAAGCGTGATTTCTTCAGTTTGCACAAGCCAACACTTAAATAGTTGGCAACTGAAGGACTGCTACCTTGCTGAGCAGAGGCATTCAAATAAAAATTGGAAGGAATACAGTCTAGAAGGCGGCATTTCTTTTCCCTAGGAAGTCAGAGACACCTGTATAATGCAATATTACTGTATCTACCACCTTGGGAGGGGAAAAAAAACCAACAACCCTCAGATGTAGCTCTTTTGAATGCCCAGGTAGCTCAGCAGCATTTGTTGCCTTCATATTCCTGAGCAGACTTCCACAGCTGGTCAGAATTTGAAAGGATTTTGTTTAAGGAACAGGAAAAAAGCAAAACTTAAAAACAAATTTAAAAACCCAACAAAAAGAACTCTGCAAAAACCTCAAAGTTCTAAACTCCATTAGAATCCTTTAATTTTAGAACAGGTTCACTCAAAACCTTTCTTTTTTTTCCCTAAACTGCTATCAGTTAACATGGCTATCTGAGTGCTAAACAGAAGTCAATGGAACTAACCCCTGAAACTGAGCAAAAATGAGTAACTCTGGTGCACTCAGGAGGTCTCTAACGGAAGTTGATGAGAACTTGAAACACTCCTTTTTTTTCTCCAGAAACTTTTTGTATCAAGAGATTTTTAATTCATTTTGTAAAAAAAATAATAAACAATTACAGATGCAGTAGCTAGAGGTCAGGAAAAACATGTCACAAGTGCCATAAAATTTACCTTTGCTAAGGGAAGATAAATAGTACAATGAAAGTCCATCTACTTTTGTTTTACAAGCTTGTCTTTCTTGGTACTGAAGAAACAGTCGTACTCCCTGGTCTAACTTTCCAGCTTGCTGACCTGCCTTTGTCCTGTATCAAAGCGCAAGGAGGAAACAAAATTTTTTGCACCCCAACGCACGTATGACAGAAGTATTATTCCACCTACCTATGGGTATTTTTGGTTATACAGCACAAAGTATATCACTTGGACAATCTCCCTGGCTCCTCTACTTTACACCTTTGATTTCTTACAAAAAAATATTAAAAGATCAACACCCCTACTTATTAAGACAGTCCAATAAGATGACAAGGAAGGAAGAGCACCAGGAACTACATGTTCTAACCCTGACTGCAGTTAAACTTACACCAGCTGCAAAACAGCTGGTGCTGATTTACCTGCTAGCTTGCACTTGGCGCCACCAGCTACATATGGAACAATGCATTATGACGCGTACACAAACCACGCCATCACACCAATCTGAAGCACAGAACCTCTTGCTAGTACAAGAACAAGGTTCTCTGTATGAAAATGGAAAGCTATGTTGTCCAAAGCTGAAGAAGACAGTCAAAATTTCTACTCTAAACATTTTTTTTAGTCAATTCCAGCTGTTAAATATTGTCTCAATACGGACTGGGGGGATGTTCTGAGACAGGGTTATAGCACTCAAGGCCCTCTTGGAGTAAAGACTGCAAGGTTGCTAGCCAAGAAGGGAAATGTTAAAGCAGATGATAGTCTCAGCTTCCTCTGCCATTGAGTCAGGGTCACCTTTCATCATTATCAGAGTCGGTTAGGAGTTACCACAACCATAAGGCACAGCCGCCCCTTGCTGGCTGCAGCCGTTCTATTTGAAGACGTGCCACTTTAGGACCTGAATTAAGACATTCTTCCTTAAGATGAGGGGCAAATCAACCTGTTCCTGAAAGGGCTGATAGACCTGGTGTTTCTCTAACTGTCAAAAGAATAACCCTGAACTGCAGCACTCATGAGATCAGACACTGCTTCAGTACGGATTTGTTTTTAGCTTGACAAATCGAGATGCAGGAGAAGGAATTCCTCAAAGCAACCTTTACAGCAGGGATCTAGTAAAGTGGCCAAGACAAAGCGTTCAGATCCGAGCGCATCACTCTGTAGAAAATCAGTTCAAGTCTAAGATATTTCACCCATCTCCCAGTCCAAAAGCAGCAGGGACACCTTTGATTTGAAAGTCTTTCCATGTGCTCTGCAAAGCCAGGACGTGACCAATGGCAGCAGTTGACTAAGAACTGCAGTTCCCCACTGGCCTCCACGTGCAGGGCAAGAATCTTGCACTCATCAGACAGCTGGGACCACCAGAATGAGCCGAGCTTAGCGCCATTCCCCCTCCTAGGAGGAGACTGCTCCACCTTCTGCTGTTTTAGTCACTTTACCATATAAAAGGTAGAGAGGTTCACTGAAGAGCTATTTCCTGCTTCAAGTGATCCTGTGAAAGATAGTTTGAATGCTGCAGTTCCCGAGGAATGTGAGAGGCTTAAGCAGAATGAGCAAGGAAATCTCTCAAGTACCTGCTAACCTGTTCTCAATGCTCCTATGCTCAAAGTCCTGAATAATTAATTTAAAAATATATCTAAAACATGGCAGCTGGCACCTAGCACTGTGTGTACAACGCCACTCTGGAAAGCCAGGGGTGAGCAGATTAAGGGAAAGCCACACATCAATATGGTAACTTGGTTCTTGTAGGACACTTCCTACTGCAGAAGTTTTGCAAAGCCAGCAGGAGGGAGCTGCCTGTTTTCTAAAAGGGGACTTCTGCTGGTGCAGAAGATGTATCAAAAGATATTGAGTGGATCGTCACTGTCAAAGCAGTCTGTGGTTGGTTCAGGATCCCTGTATCAACAGTTAAATGTGTATTTTTGAGTTGTGCTTTCTCCAAAGCCATGAAAAATATTTCTTCTACAATGCTGTACAGCCATGTTATAGATTGAAACTCCCTAGGGTCACAATCTGCGTGAACTTGCAAAAGGCTGGCTTTGAAAAGAAAAAAAAAAGAGTCATTAATTTTGTAATAGCTCTGTTTATCTGTTAAGTGCATTCTCACCTCCGAGTTCCTTCATAGCAGTATGTAGTTGACCATCTGAGTCCCATAGTTAAGATTCATGTCCTTTCTCCTACCTAGCACCTGCTCAGTAAGCAAAGATGGAATAGGAACACCCAGGCCTGGAGACATTGAACCACTACGGGCTCTAAGCCTATCCGCTGAAAAGAAATAGCTCAATACATCACATGAACAGCAGAAAAATCCAGAAGTGCTTCCTGAGCTTCAGGTTACCAACAGTACCATCACATTTAGGTCCTGGCCCAGCACGCAGGGTGAGTGGTCTGCAAGTGTTGCTGCAACATGCAAGTGTCAAGGTGAGTCCCTGCCCTGCTCTGCCTGACACACGTTTTGAGCATTGCAAGGAGTGTGCCAGGTATTACTGAGGGTCAGCTGAGAAGTTCCATACAACAGATGTGTTTTTCCCAATTTCTGACATCAAGTCAGCATTTTGACAGCATTACTTTCGAGAAGAAAAATCCCTTTATCTTCTCCAAAATCCACTATTGCTGCATTTGCAACAGCTGCACCAGTACAACCCACATCTAAGGCAAATCTGTTTGACAGCTCTCCTTTACTCAGGCACATTTGCAGTCCACTCCTCCTCTTCCAGCCAAAAAAACAGCCCGCTGGCTCTGCCACACCATCACTACTGACAAGAGCTGTACAACACATGAGAGCTGGGAACATACGTCAAACTCCCACTGCTAAAACCGCTGTCTGGGGAGATGGCTGACACAGACATGTTCCAGGAACATTCACCCTCCCTTGCAGCACTTACAGTTGTGATCCCTGGCTGTTGGCCATGGCCCAATGTACACAACACTCTGCTTGGAGACGTTACAAAGGACTCCATGTCCTCAGAAGAGTACCAGGATTGCCACAAGTAGGTTCCCCCCTTCCTCCCCCCAGGATGTGGTACACCAGGTGAACCATCAATCTGAAGTTCCACACAATGGAAGTCTCTGCTCTTCTTCCAGCCAACAGCGCATGCTTTAACAGTCTGCACTAAGGAAGCTCTCTCCGTCTTGCTCAGCGGCAACAGGCACAACTGCAGCACATGCAGGTGTAGCAGTACCCGCAGGTCCCAAAAACTTAAAAAATTTTTAGATAGCACCTATTTTTAATGTAGTGGCTTTCTCTTAATGCATAACCCCTTCTTTCCTGTATTTTTAGTGGGTGGCTCTTCTTTATTGTTCTCTCTGTCTGCCAGCTTTTCCTCCCTGATGTCCAAATGGGCATCAGGAATCGATTCCGAACAAAGGGGACTGCTAAAGCTGCTACATCTTACTCTTGGGTGAGACAAGCATACTTAAAATAAAAGACACTCATCCTTTTTCTGCTTCTGAAACCAACGTTGCAAGGCCTGGCAGCAATTTACTGCGACGATTCATCTTCCTCATTGAAATGTTTTATTAAATCTCAAAAAGAGTCAAGTCTCCCCAGGAAGCAGCCATCTGGAAGGGTGCCATTTTAGATGAGAAGTGATAGCAAGAGTAAGTTTTCTCTAGACTAGCTTTCTTCCTGAAACACATGGTCATCCAGCAATTTCAGCCTACCTGTTCAGCCTGATCATTTTAATGTGTGTCCAATTCAACCATGTGCCACTGTGGCAGTCCTGATATCATTTCAGAATCCCCCATCCCCAGATCTCCTTTTTTACAATCAAATAACCCAGTGTTTTTATTTTGAAAGTATGGCCCAGAGCTCAATCTCTTGGCGTGCAGCGTGCACCCCAAAGCACCAGTTTTGGGAACATTCTGTAGGCTCCACATACTGATCCCTGCAACAGCAAAAATCACTTTTACATTTTCATTACAAACATCAAATTAAGAAAACAGAAACCTCTTTGATCCAATTCTGAAGAAACAAAAACAAACGTCACCCAATTGGATTGTTTTAAACAACCTAAAGGAGAAAAATTAACCGTGACAACCGGGTGCATCCAGAGTTAGTCAGATCCTGAAGGCAGTTCCTTTGGGGGACAGAGGAGCAATTTGTCAGACGACTACGTTACAGCACGCCCGCCCCTTACGTGCATTGCTACAAAAGGCAGGTACAAGGTTCTGACTGAAAATAACGTACACTGCCGGCAGGAGACCACTGGAAGGCGGCGGGGGGGGGGGGGGGGGCGGCCGCAGCCAGGCCCTGTAGAAGGGCTAACAGCCGCGAGAAGGGCAGAGAACGGGAGAGACCAGGGCCGCGGCCCTGTAACCGGGGGAGAGGGGGGCCTTGGGCCTACCTCGGCCAACGGGGAAGCAGCTCCCCCAGTACCCAGGGGGAGACGGGCCTGCCTTGGGCCTACCTCAGGCAACGGGGAAGCAGATCCCGCTTTCTAAAGCCCAGGGGCACCGAGGAGAACCCCTCACCCCCGTCCCCGGGGGTGCGCACTGCCCCAGGGGCCCCGGCGGCCTTCCCCGCCCCAGCGTCCACGGCCACCCCGGCGGGGAGGGCTCAGCGACGCGGCCTGGGCCGCCCGCCCCGGCGGGCGCGGGGGATGCGGCCTGCTTCCCCTCAGGGGAACCGAGGGGACCCGGGCCTGGCGAGAGACCATTCCCCAGCCCCTGCGGTCTACGAACGGCTCTAGTTACCGGCGAGCTGGGACTTTACCGAACCCCAGGGGACCGCCGCTGCCGCCGCTGCGTCGCCTCGGTTCACCGGGGCTGCCGCTCGGGCCGTTGCCTTCCTCTCTGCCAGCCTCAAAGATGGCGCCTAACATACGGGCAACTCAGCCCGCCCGTTGCTAAACGGCTCCACCCGGGCCCACTTCCGCCCGCTGCAACAGGCGTGGGCGGGGCTCCGCGGGGACGCAGCGGGCGGGCGGCACCGCCCCCCTCACCGACAAAAGCGGGGCGGGCGGGGCCCGTAAACAAAGTGGGGCGGGCGGGTTTTCTGTGCTTTGCTTTTCGGAGGGGCCTTGCCAGCAGCTTTAACCCCAGGCAAAGTTCCCCCACTGTGTGTGTGGGGGGGGGGGGGGGGGACACACACGGAGTGGGTGTGCCCCTTCCCCTCCACCACGGCTGTAGAGACCCGTGCCCGCCTTCTGTCAGGGTGCGTGTCTGCCCACCATGGCCGCAGCCCCTGAGGTACCCACCCCTCCCTCACACTGCTGGGTGCTGCCTCAGGGTTACGCTTTCCAAGCTGGAAGCAATTTTATGTCTTCAACCCGCTATCCCACTTACCGTGGGGCTTCGGGATACCTCAGGCCGTGCTGCACCCCAGGGAGGGAGGCCTGGGCCTGGTTGGGGTGTTCTGGGCAGCAGCCATTTCTGTCAGGCCAGCATGGGCCGGCTAAGGCTTCATGGTGGATCACAGGCCTGAACCTGCTTCCTTCTGCTTTTTTCCTCTCTGTCCCAGCGTGATGGTGTCCTGCTTTCCCTGTGGTAAACTGGCACCTTGGCGGCAGGAGCAGCGTCCATCCTGGGGAAGAAGGTGCCTGGGGCAGCCGCTGCTGCACAGGTACAAAAGGCACAGCCATCATCCCTGTTAAATGACTAAAAGTCCTATGATTTGTTTTATTGCATCCAGCCTGGACTAGGTTTAAAAAACAGAAGCAGTTGGGGCTGTTCTGTTTAATTAAGAGCTGGAGGACACTGTTGGCACAGATACCTCTTCAAGAAAGCAGGAAAGAGGGTGACACTGCACAGCAAAGCTCTTACGCCCTGTTTGTGTCACTTGGCATCAGCTCCAAGGGTCAGACGCTCAGCTGAGAAGTTTTAGATTGAGCTTCCTCACCGACAGCCTCGCCCAGCTCTATCTTCTCATCGTGGCTGGGCTCTGGAGTTATTAAAGACACAGGGAAGCAACAGCCTCTCCACTGAAGCCAGGGAGTTAAAACAGCTCCAGTGCAAACAACCTGCTTGGGAATAAAAGTATTTTGGAGACCGGTTATGATTTCCCATTGTCTGTCCTTCTGGGCGAAGTGCCTCTATGGAGGCAAAACAGTCTCAGTGCAGAGGCAGGACACAGCTCAAAGGCAGTCCCAGGGAGACTGGGATCACAGCCTCCACCCTGCATCCCCTTAGAGGCACCGCAGGCACAGCACTGGGGAAGGGGACAAGGATTTTTGCTCAAGGGCAGCTTGGCACAGCCCAGCAGCACTGGTTTGGATGGCATTTGACAGCCGGTTTTGGACTTTTTTTGGAGATGGGATGAAACCATGCTTGAGAGAAAGTGCTGGGTGCAACCAGCCAGCCCCTGCCTCTCGATAGAGAGGCTTATGCAGAGAGAAAACCCACGCTAACGGGTGCTTTTGATCCCCATCCTTCTTTCCACCCCTCAGGCCCCACTTTCATCCTCTGGCTTGCTCCGACAGGAAGCCCAGCCATTCATCCAGTGCTAGGAGAGGATGCGGGATTGATTTCACAAGCTGGTGGACACACTGAGGACGTCACAGTTACACGTGGGCACATTTTATTCTCTGGATGCACTTGCGCATTGTTTCTGCTCAACAGCCAAAGCTTTATTGATTCAAAACCGTTGCCCTTCTCCCCCACCCCCAGCACGCTCCATGTTTTTTACTATGTACCCCCTTTCCCACCCCTCAACCACTCTTCTGCTTCCACTTTGAGTATTATCTCTGCTTGGAGTCTGTTTTCTCAGAAGAAGCCAACTGACAATTACTTCAAAATTTTTTTCTCCCAAGAACCATATAAATTACATGCAAAACATTGTACATAGAGATTAATATCAAAATGCAATACAGATCAGGTGCACTTTAAGCTGGACTCTAGGATATGGCAAACACACCAGGGTACATATTGCTTTGAAACCACCATTTTTTTTTTAAATGTCATGCATACCACATAATATTCAGTCTTTTGTTTTGTATTTTTCTGTTTTTATACAAAAATACCAGTGCTTATTATACTTAGTTACTGGAAAAGAAAAACTCAGATCTGCGTGCCCTCGTCAAAAGAAAGTTTTGTTGTGAGAGCATTGGATAAATATATATACACACACATAAATGTTGATTTAATACTGTATATATATATATATTTATTTAAGGGGAGGAAATAAACTAAAGGCAGTTTTAGTCATGGGCTTTGCTGGATGAAAATTGTGGGGTTTGTTGAGCAGGAAGATATCAGAGGCAGGACAGCCAGAAATCAGCCAGTCTTGGTGGCAGGGGAGAGTCTTGGCAGAGAGATGCTGGAGAGAAACAGCCAGGTGCCAAGAAACACGCCGGCGTCGCCCCACAGCCTTGCTGTTTGGGGCAGGACCAGGAGAACGGCACCCCAACGTCGCTGCAGCCACCAGGGAGAGCTGGGTTTGCAGGAGAACATTTTACAGCTTGCATGCTCCAGGGGTTGATAAACTTGTAGGAGCTGGACGGAGCAGTGAGAAGCAATGGCAGGCAGGTACATGTGTCCTTCCCCCGGGAGGTACAAAAGCTTGCAGGGACTCTTCTTTGAAGTGCTTGGTCCCTGCAGTCATGGAGGGCAACAGGAGTTGGCAATGGCATCCTGGAGATGCCCTCCCTGGATCTGGGATGGGGCTTTTCTGTTCACTCCAACATCATGTCACCCCCGAGAAGCATTTCTGAAGGGGCTGAGCACTACAGGATGCCTACTTCTTGACTGGGGAAAGCCAAAGGCTGCCCATGCTAAAATTTGGTTTAGTTTTTTTCCTTCTTGAGATTGTTTCAAAATTTTCCTCAAAGCTTATTGCACAAAACCTTTGAAAATTAAGTATAACCCCTGTGCAAATCAAAGGAAACCTTATCACATAATGCAAATGCCTAAAAATGCCTGTTCAGCAATGCACACAGGACGTGGTGTAATGTCTTTGGTACCAATCCGCCAATTTATTTAACAGAAAACCACCACCACCACCAGAGACCCTACTGTTATTAAGAACTGGATGCAAAATTATGTTCAGAGTGTTTTAATAACAAAAGCATTCCAAGGCAAGTTAACATGTATCACAGGGTATGACTTCGGTTCCTGTCTGGCATGGCACTCTCCCCCACGCACACTCGTGGCAGTTCAAACAAAGCAAAAAATAATAAAAAAAACCCAACCCACCAAAACTCCCCCTTTTTCAAGGCATGTTGCAGAGAGTCCCCAGAAGTTCGTGCTGCTGACCATGCCTTTCAGCGTAGAGCACCAATCTCCCCCAACTCTTTTTTTTTTTTTTTGTAATGTCCTCAATAACTTAACCCAATAGTCATCTGCTGCCAGTATATCACTGAAACTAAATAGAAAAAAAAAAAAAACCAACCAAAAAAACTTTACAGGAAAGATGTATGCACAATAAACGTTTATACTTTAAGCAACCAGCCATACCAACATAATTTATATAAAAAAACATTTGTGTCATCCAACTAACATCTAGTATAAAGATGGCTGCTCAGAGAAAAGGAAGCTGACTGGCATCCGATCGCTGATACACTGAATTAATTATCTGTCACTTTGAACTGCTGTCACACAGTCACGCGCCGTGGCAGACGCGGGACTCAAGATTTATTTATTTTTTTTTCTTTAAACAAAATACATATGGCTGACGTAAAAATATCAGTTTCTGATCTAAAGAAAACTATATTTTTTGCATAATATTTATATATAATTATTTCTCCCCCTCCTAATATGGAAACTAGAACAACAAAAATATATCAACTAAAGAACAACCAGACCCTTGTGGCAACCTGCCAGTCACGGATTTCTGGGAGTGACTTTGAGAGCCTCCAAAGTTGGCTTTTTGTTGGTTTAAGTCTTTTTTTTTTTTTTTTTTCTTTTAAAACAGGTCTGAGGTATTAAAAAAATATCAAAAGAAAAATCGGTGTGTGTCCCCCCAAAGTATTTAATAAATATTTATGTAAGTTTATAAGAACACCATATTTTCATCCTTTTTTTTTTTTTTTGCAAGTATTTAAAATAGAAAAAGTGATCTTTTAAGCAATGTCACCTTTAGTACAGAACCAAACCCCACAACCACCCCTGTTGTCTTTCCTGTCACCCCACTTGTGTATAACCGAGGAAAACATCCCCCACACACCCCCCGGTCCTGCCCAAGTTATTTTTTCAGCTCGCGTGAAGAAGGAATGGGGAGGGTAGCGATGGGTTTATCTGTGCAGGGTGGAGGGGGGGGGGGGGAAGGGGTTTGACACTAAATTTGCAATTGAGATGGGCAGTGGTGGCAATTTCTTCTTGCTTTTGGCAGTGTACGGAGCCCAGCCTTCACCCCCTTTGCCAGCACCGAGGCAGGAGACCTGGGAGCAGGACCTTTCCTCAGCTACCTGGGGCAGGAATGGGGCAACCTCGTCCTTCCCTCCTCCCACCCCAAGGAAGGGACGAGTTGGTTCTGGGCTGGAAACAAAACAAAGACACTTGGTTTGTGTTGTCGTTTAAGGAACACTTATTTCTTGGCAAAGTACTGGGGCCTCACGTGGCAGGTGGTGCTGCAGGCAGTGCTTGGAGAAGGCACGGGAGATTCTGCTGTGCGTTCTTAAAAGGAAAGAAAAGAAGAAACCAGCCAGCCCACCCTCTCGCTAAAAACCTCTCTGCTTCCGGGGATGGAAGCTGGGCAAAGATGATGACATTGTACAGCCAGTTACAACCAGGTTCTCTCTGCTTCCAACCAAGCCGAACAGAATGAAGGAGAGAAGGCAGCAGAGCTTCCTCCAGCCCTGCCTGCCTGGGGCCAGTAACCAGGGGGCCACCAGCAAGAGCCCACAGGGAAGAAACTAAGCCCAAGCAAAGCAAACTCCTGCCTCCCGCTCAGTCTCACAGCTTCACAAGAGGCTCAGTTCAGAGCCAACTTGCCCAGGACACCTGGGGCTTCTGCTCTGACAAAATGGGACTCTCACTGAATGGTTACAAGAGACAGAGGTGAGGCAGAAGACAAGGTGAAGAGATGACCTTCCAAAAAAGTAGCAAGTGAGGCAAAGCCTCCATGCGGCACCTTCTCTGGAAGACCTGCAGCAAACCAACCAACCTGCTACCTCTGCAAGGAATTGCCTCCGCTGGCAAACCGGCTACAGAAGTGCTACGGAAATCAAAAGTTCTCCCATCGGCCATAGAGCCTTCTTCCCACAGGCTACAGAGACAACCCGACTCATCCCTTCCAGGATCTAGGAGCTGACCCACTGTACTCTCCATAACCCCATGCTTGTTCTCTGTTGAGCCTGCTAACGCTTTGGCAGCGATGTACAGATCTGGTGGGCACGGCTAGAGCATCCTCTGGGGTTCCTCAGCAGTTAACTGGAGCTTGTACTCAAGGCTGATGGATTATTTAACCCAACAAGCACAGACAAGCCAGCACGGGCAAAAATCCCTCTGCTCTTGATGGCAGGAGCTGTTAAAACTTTGTAAGGCTCTTGCCAAAAGTTTCACAGCTGTTCAAGAGCAGAAGAGATGCAACTCAAGACTCCCCAGGAAGGAGCCCTGTTTCTCACAGCCACGGAGTTTTTCTTCACCACCCTTCCACTGCCAGTTCACCGCCACCTTACTTTGTAGAAAAATCAGAATCCTACATCCAGCAAGGCTACAGCCAAGTCACCTTCGTTCCTTGTCTACCAATTGCTGCTTTGGAAACAGAGAGAGAAAAGTGTGTGTGCGCACACAGAGGAGGAACTGTAAAGGCTAGGTACCATTTTTCAAGGTGGAAGACTGGTGTACATCCCTGTATCTATCAACCTGTGAGTAAACACCTTCCCCCTGGCTGGGGTTTTTTTTTTTTGTTTATTTTTAAATTTTCGCACTAGAGTGCTAACTCCCCCACTTCCCACTGTGAAGTTACTGGGGGCAAATCCCACAAGCAAAGAACAAACCCCAACATTAGAATAAAACTCTAAAAACCACAAGTGGAAAAGAAAAAAAAAAAAAGTCACAAGTGCATCCCAGCCCTCAGGCTGAGAGCGTGCATGTAAGACTACAATTTGAACTTTCTTTGAACATGCATTTTTCAAAGTGAAAACCTCCAACAGACGCATGGAGCCCAACTCTTGGAGAGGAGATAACCTGGCTGCTTCACTTGGGTGAGTACCACTGAAAATTAGGGATGGAGATGCACAATTTTGGCTTAGCCTCTCTCCCGACACCCAGCATCGTGGTACTCTGGTTCCCACTGCTAAATAATGGTAAAAACAACAAAAAAACAAAAAAACAAACCCCAAAACAAAACACCAAAATGATATACGTATGAGCAGTTTGACACGAAGTGACCGCAGTGTGTGATCAGTTACTGGTGCCAATATCACACAGGGCGAGGGGCAAAGGTGGAGGAGGAGGGGGGGTTCGAAGTTCTAAGGTCAAACTGATGTCTCCAAGCTGTGTAAGGGGCTTTCGGGCTCCGGGACGGTGACCTCAGCTTGATCGCTGTCCACTGCATTGTTATTTCTGTTGAGGGATGTAGATCCACCCAGGCTACCCCCACCTCGCTTTTTGAGTCCATCAGTCTCAGGGTCGTCTTCAGCGCCGTCAAGGAATGGTGTTCGAGGCTCGTCTTCCTCCAGGATGAACTCTGGGTGAGTCATGAAGTTATGGATGGAGCTTCTGGATTCGGGTTTCTCGAGGCCTTCGTACAAGGAGCTACGGAACGCATTCACCACTTTGATCTGCCGGGAGGCGAGCAGCATGGGGGATAAATAAAAGAGGGGTTAGTAACAGCTATGAGAGGCCAGAGCTCCCAGGAGAAAGTAAAAATAAATAATACAGACACAATAAACCAAAAAGCACAACAACAACAACAACAAGTCACCACCACTGAACAGACAGCTAAGTCAAAATGAGAGATCTATGGTGAACTAGGAGGGCCAACATGGATCAGACTCAGGCACTAGGAGTGTGATGGGGAATCAACCGACTATGGGGCAACTTCAGAAGCTGCAAGAAAAGACACAAAAAAACTCAAAATAACAGATCACTTCAAATGAACGGAAGCCAAAATGCATTAGTTGTCATTATGTGTGCGCACGCGTATCTGTGTATATAAACGAGGACAAAAAAGTGGAACTACAACTCAAAAAAGAGGTGGGTTAGACAAACAGCAGGTTCACTTCAAGGCAAAAAACTCTACTGTGGGAGTGATGTGTGTGTTTGTTCTAGCTCATTTCTAGACCTATAGAAAGGAATGGGCTTTAAAATGTTGTCACAAACTTTTCAAGCCCTTGTGAAGCAGGAGGTCCAAGTGGATGCCATGACCAGTAAAACCAGACCCAGCTAAACATGCAAGAAGGAAGCCAGATCTGTGCGAGTTTCCCCCACATGGCTGCTGCCTGGATCCGGGGCTGGAGCTCTGGATCCTTCCCTACACCAACATACTGGAGACAACACAGCGGTTTCCAAAGGTAGCTATTGTTTTGGATGCTCTGCACAAAAAAACAACCAAAACAATCTCAAACTTTTGCTAGAAAGCCTGGCCACGCACTAATCCTGTGAAACCCATAGGCTGTCAGCACTGCCGAAAGCCAGGCTCAACATATTACAAGCAGGAGATCCAGAGCCCAGTTTGGACAACCAGGGTATGGCTCTGCTCCCTCCATTGCACTCGAAGGGAGAAGTCTGAAAACAAGCCCGGATGGTGGCTAGCAGCAGATTCACTGCTCCCTCCAATTCCTCTCGAAATCCAGCCTCGAACTCTTCCAGCTCTCACCCCGCCTCGCAGCCCAGTTGCAGTTACTCGGTTGGGTGGGTGACAAGTGTCAGATCCAGCGAACGAAGGCGCAAGGAGGTGGCAGTGCCAGGGGCTGCAGCAGACCTCTCCACCCCAGGGCAGACGCTGGCATGCGTGAGACAACCAACATGTGCACCTTGGGTGCAGCAGAGTGCTCCAGCTCTTGGAGATGACTCTGGGCTACAATCACTCAAAAGATATCAGAAGGCATAAACTGAAGGAGAGCGATGCAGTGCGTGGGCTTTTAAAGCAGAAACAGCAAACAGGGCAGCTGAAGGTCTCCCAAGTCGTAGAGGACCAGGAGAAATCATACACCTTTGCCTTTTACTGCTATCCCCCACACAATGCCCTCCAAAGCATCCCTCTGGTTGCTCTGCTGTCTTACAGTGATGCTCTCCCCGCTGACTCTTGCGGGCCAGAGCCAGCAAGTTGCCTCCTTCTAGAGATCCCCCCATCCTGCTGCAGCAGGTCACAACCAGCACCCTCCTGGCTTGTGGCACCTTCCCAGCCACCTGGGAACTGGGCCGTCTCTTCCCTTTATAGAGGGGGAAGCTACTGACAGAAGTTGTCAGCAGGGACCAAGCATCTTGCACAAGCTCGTGGGTGCTTTATGAAAGCAACAGAAGTCTTTGCTGTGTTAAGCAGGGTTCGTCTGGGACCAGATCTGCTCACCCTCTCTCCAAAGCAAATACCTCCAGACCACTGTGAGACTGTTCAGCAATGGTGGGTGCAGCAGGGAAGTCAGTAACACCTCCCCCAAACACTGCCAGTTGTCCTGCTCTGTCTCCTGCCCTGTGGAAGCAGCATTGCTACTCACAAGCTACCTTCACCTGCTCCCAATACCTGAGGAACCCAGTCCCCACCTCCCATGGCATCCCTGTGGACTGAAGCTGGGGCAAGAAGGGGAGGAGAGCCACAGATCCCACCAAAGGGGTGCTCCTCCATAGCATCCCTATGCTACACCCTGGAGAGCCTCCCCACCATTCAGCTGCCGGCTGAGGGAGTGGAGAGAATGCAGAGCTGCTGGAGGGAGAATGATGTGGATAATCCCCTTGCAAGCTGATGAGGCGAATAAAGATAGGTGTGTGTTCTGCCACTTCTTTGCGAATGGACTGCAGATCTGGTGGGTGAATGGAGACGATACCCCTGTTCCTGGTGAGATGAGCCAGGTTAAACTGTCCACCTCGGTCTGGTACATGGACAGGCTAGGAGGGAAGTCGCCAACCAGCACAGCCAGTGAGAGCCTCCTAGAGATCTTTGGTCTCAGCACAAACAGCACTCACACAACCAGACAAGTTACTCAAAGAAGAGTTTCATGCCTGGAACCCTGGAGATTTTACCTGCAAGATGTTCCAGGGTTCCCCTCTCGTGAGGGATGCCCTTCTGAGTCCGCTCTCCATCTGGCTCAGAAAGATGGTGCTACACCACATAGGGCAGCAATGTGGCATCCCCCTGGCACAGGCTCAGCACATCCCAGCTAGAAACAAACAAGCCAGCTCTTGCATGCACACATGGACCGGCACACACACGCGAGCTGGATGACAGACACTCATGAGAAGATGAGCGTGGGCCAAGTACCCCCCCATGATGCTGGAGCACCAGCTGGCCTGCAAAAATGGAAAGTTTATGTAGCTGGGAACAGAAATTCAGAGCTGTGTTTGCTGCACTAGTGACCACAGTAAGATCCTGGATAAATTCAGTGTTTAGTGTGAATGCACAGGACAAGGGAGACCACCAAGCCAGCCACCTTCTACCAAGACTGATAATGTCACCATCAGCATCTTGAGAACAACAACTGCAAGCACTGACAAAAACACCGACCCCTAAAATGCAGTTCATAAAACCAAATAAACCAACTGTAATCAACTTGGACAAGCTAACGAGAACCTAGGTGATTGCCCAGGCAACCAGGTGGTCAGTTTAGTACAAGCTCAGAGGTAGGAGTAGCTTCACAGAAGCCCTCCCTGCCCCACCACCTCAAGCATTGCTGAGTCCAGACTATCTAACCACATCACTGCCTCCAGCTCCATCACTAAGCTTCTGCTGGTTTTCCTCAGATTTTCTTACTTTGATTTAACCACCTCTGTCAGCAACTGCTGTGAAATTAATTCAGCTGTTCCCTTGTCAAAGGAACTTAACAGCAAGGAAATGTGTTTTGAATGAGCCAGGCAGTGCAAACAAAAATTAAATCCTCCCTGACCAAGCTGAAAACCCACCTCCCCCCTGCCCATGGTCAGGCTCCTGCTTCCTCTCCACCTGAAACCTTCATAACCTGCATAACCTCCAAGCTTGGAATTTATTCTCATTTCACACCATCGCTGCAGCACCACAATGTGCTGGGCAAACACCACTGCTCCCACGGAGGTGGAATTTACACCTTCTGCATGAAGCCAGCATCACCTCCATCACTGACCCCAGGGCTTGCATCGCCCAGCTCACTCAAACCGGGGCAAAACCCCCAAGGGAAACCAGTTTAGCTCTGCAAACCATCTCCGGAGGGTCACTCCTGAGACCTCCCTTTCCTCCACCACCCCAACAGGGGCACAGCAGCCGGGGCTGCCAAGGTCCAGCCCTGGAGAACTCATCCCACAGAAGTGCAGTGGAAGACAGAGGGACACCATTAATCTGTATGGAGGGAAGTGGAGCTTTGAGAGAGAGAGAGAGAGAGAGGGAAGGGAAGCAGCAGACGGAAACAGAGAAATCTAGGCAGAAAACAGAGGGAAGACTTAGTGACCTGGGTTAGCTTCTGGTAAAGTTGTTTGCTGCCTGGAAGGGCACAAGCTATCCAAGTTATCTATCCCCTTGCTGCAAATCGGGGAGAACATTAATCCACAGACTGCAAAAAAAGCCCCTGCTTTTTGGTCTTGACAACCCAAGCCCACTACCCTGAGACCCCTCTAAGCAGGTTTTCTTCTGATTAGAAAGTCTTGGTGGTGCACAGATGCAGTCGGGAACAGAAGGCAGCTGCGCTGCTTCAGAATCACTGGGGTTAAACAAAACAAAATTCAAGCATCAGTGTCAGCTAAATAGAGAGAAAACAAAATTATCAGATATTCTCTCTTCTCTCCCACAGTGCATAAACAGTGGAGACTGAAAGCTATTCAGAAAGTCACCAAGGGTATTTCTTTAATATGAGGAGAACACTGAAAATGACTGTGCAATAAAAAAGCCAATTATCCGGGAAAGATACACTACCTACTCATAGCCTGGCACAGCCCTGCAGAGAGAATTCACGCTTACGTGCTCACAAGGCTCTGAACACAGCTCACAATGAACACGGAGAGGGGCACTGCATCAGAGAGGGCTCTGGAAACCCACAGCCAGATCCAGGATCCAGCTTTGCCACTGATGTTCAGCAGGGCCACGGTCTCCATCTCCGTTTGCATGCAGGGAGTTGCGTGTTCCTGCAGACACTGAGAACCAGCGTGTGCAGAACAAGCTGGGAGCTGCCGAGCTGCTGCAACGGGCAGCAATGCTCTGGCTTTTGAGGGGGGACCAGCGGAGCCTTGTGCCATCCCCGCAGAGCTCCAGGGCAGCAAAGGGCACGCTTACGTGCGTGGGCTCACTCAGCTTTGTCTCGCACGGCATGCAAGTTCACAGGCAGGACAGGGGAGGCTGCTGGCTTCCCGACAGGCTGAGCTGCAGGTGAGTGGCTCCGAGCAGCTCCGCTGCGTCACCACCGGCCAGCTGAGCCCCAGTAACCGGCTGCTCTCACACCCTCTCCAGCCTCCCAACCAAGGCAGAAGCAAACACCCCTTCTCACAGGCGTGCAAGAGGCACAGAGCATACAGGCAGCCCGTTACCGTGGCTCAGCCGATCCCAATGGCACACTAACTGTTGTGGGAAGATCTGAGCAGCCACTCTGCCTCCAAACAGATTTACAGCTTTGGTAAAGCAATGCCTCTGCCCATCCCTGCCCTCCTGGGGCTGGGCAGAGCCACAGTGGAAGGAAACGGCAGCTTTTGGGCGCGCTGTGCCCTTTTCACAGCAATGCTTTTAGTTGCTCATGAACACACAGTTCTTTTAACAAGAACCGCCAATTTTTGCACCCCTCAGAGGGTGGACTCATACGTCAGTCCTGCAAAGGAGGAGAAGAGGTAAAAAAAAACTGAGGAAGCAACAAGGAATGGTGGGGAGAAGGACCAGAAAGTATCGTAAACTTGTTACAAGAGGCAACAGCATAAAACCTAATATTTTAAACGTTCTCCCGCCCCATCCTTCATTTCGGAAATCAGTGTGTGAGTCAAGGTTTAGAGGGAGAGAGAACAGGCTGGGTTAGGTTGGTGCAGGTGCTCTCTGTGGTTATTAGAAGTCATGCATTGTAATAGACTATCACTCACTGCCCGCAGGAGGAGATGCAGCAGCAGCAGCAACAGCAGAAGTGGTGGGAGTGGAATTGACGGAGGAAAGAGCTACATGGGTTGGGCTAGAAACATTTTTTACATCGTGGTGCTGGCTCACGATGGAAGGCTGTCTCCTGAGGGCTCCCTGCAAAGAGGAGGCGCCGGTCTGGAATGTGTAAACTACGTCCATCTGCAAAGAACCAGAGAGTGAGATAGCATCGCCCTGGCCAGAGACAGGGAGAGGGGTTGGGGATGGAGGGGAGCAGGGAGAGGAAGGAAGGAAGGAGGACGGAGGAGAAAGCCCCCCCGCCCCCGTAAACCCACACCACGTTTGGCTGGTGTTTCTGGGAGCAGAGGAGAGGTCGGCTTCCAGCCTCCACCCCGCTCTCGCAGGCATGAGAGGGGCAGTGTTTATCCCACCACCGAGAAAGAGACTGTGGTGGGAGGGAGCGACAGAGGAAACACCTTGGGTTATCCTGACAATCTGCAGGAGGAGCACAGAAAGAGAGAGGGTGGGCAGAGGTGCGAGCTGGCAGCTGGTGGTCCAGAAAACTGCACTGGGAAAGCGTTTCTGGTCCCTCAGCCCCATGGGATGTACAACTGAGGGGCCAAATCCTGGGACACACCATGTGCCCGCAGCTCCCACAGTAGCTGGCCATGCTGGAAGATGTTTCAGCCTCTCCCCCTGGCTCATGGCTCTGCACAGGACTCGGAAGCAGAGCTGGTAGGGGTGGGCAGGGATGCAGCAATGAGGCACCCTTGGTGGCAGGCCACAGTTGCTCTGTGGATGCACGCTGAGGCCAGAGGGACCAAGCAACATCCAGGTGCCACCGTGGCTTCCCAGACACTTTGCAGCTGGACTGTCCCCAGCCCTGTGCCAGCCAGCCCGCTTGGCAGAGCACACAGCCCTGCACCACCCCAGCTTGCCTGCACCGCTTCTGGGGAAGGGACACCTCCTCCAGACCCACGTGCAGCTCTAGCTCACCATGGAGGTATTTTACACATGCTTCGCTCCTTACCCAGTCGGATCTCCCTCCATAGAGGGACCCTCTTTTCCCCAGTGCTGGCCCATGGGGAAAACCCGTGTGCTCCCACTTAAGACACACTGAATCAGGATAGAAGCCCCAAGACGCTCCGGTTGGACCTGCTGGCTGCTCTGCACAATGCACCACAGCCAGGAAAGGAGTTGCTAAAGAGACTCCAGGATGTGCCAGCATCCAGGAGCTCTTTTCACATTGCAAGAGCCAGAGCTTGTTTCAGCCCAGGCCCACCACAGCTGCTGGCAGATACCTCAGAGGCTCCAGGCTCAGCCCCAGCGGCACATCTGGCTGCCGGTATTGCAGCCGTTCATATCTACCAGGCCTCCGACACATCTGGACTGCTTCCGAAACAGCCCAGTAGTGCTCCCAGCACATCTTTCATGTGAACGAACCAGAACGAGCCAACAGCTCAGCCCCCTGCAGTGCCAGCGACCAGCACTGCCCTGGGCCCCCCAAAGAGCCCAGCTGCCCCTCACCACTCACGAGGGGCAGGGAATCAAGGCTGAACCTCACCTTGAAACCACCAAGGCAACATCTCACAGAGGAGAAGCAAAGTTAACATGGCACGACGCAGCTGCTGTGCTCGCTCCAGTCCCTGCGCCTGGGCTGTTCTGGTTATTTGTATTTACCTTTCGTTCCTCTTCCTCCGGCCCTTTGGTAACACAGCAGCCCTGCGTGCCAGGGGCCACTGGGGATCTACAGCCTTCCTCCACAGGGCAGCTCTGCCCAGGTTTTGAGGAAAGATGAGGGACACTGACTTTGCTGCAGGGAATGCTCCCTGCCCTGCCCAGCCAGCAGTCTGGGGAAAAAACCCCACCCTTTCAGGAAAAACTGAGTCAGGGAGAAACAGCTGATATAAAACCCATATTAACAGATAGAGTCTCCTCTCCTTCTGTGCTGTGGGGCCAAAAGCTCCAGGCGAGGAGCCCAGAGAGCTGGCAGGGAAGGGTGACAAGAGCCCTTGGCCAAAGAGCCATTGGGAAGGACAGAAAGCAGCAGAGGAGTGAGACTGGAGAGGGTCTCGTACAGGCAGGTCCCTCCTGGGCACGTTCCCCGCTGGAAGCAGCATCCCAGCAGCGACCAAGAGCAGTTTCAATGCTGACCCACTCACTGCACAACTCTAAGAGCCCGGGTGGCTCCGTGGCCACCCTGCAGCTTCTGAGCACCCCCCTCTGCTGCACGAGGTGCCCATCAGCAGTACATCCAGCCTCCTGCAGACCAGCCTGGCCTCAGGCTGCAGGACACCGTCCTCTGCAGCAGAACAGACCCGTGCCTCCCCCCCACCCCGAGCTGTCCCAAAAGCCAGGCTGTCCTGGTTCCCCAACCAGGGCAGACCCAGAAAGGCACAGGCGGTGGGAGAAGTCTAGCCCCGGAGGTGATGGCATCCTTCAAGCAGCAGCCGTTACCTCTTTCCAGACAGAGCCCCTGGAGAGAAAGAAAAAGAAAGAAAGAGAGAGAAGGAAGAGCCCCACAGCACCCGCTGCCCCACAGTACCTGCGTCTGTATCCTGTTGAGACCCCTGAACCACAAGATCTGCCCACGCCGCAGCTCCATTTCAGCATGGTCAATCTCATCCACATCTTCAGGCAGCTCCTCCTCTGGAATCTCCTCCTTGGTGATGCCATGCCCAGCTTCCTTCAAGAACTTCAGGTGGCTGGTTGGGACAGTGCAGATCAGCTGGGGAGAGACAGGGAGAGAGCAGCTCCTTAGCCTGGAGGCTATGGCAGCATGGAGCCCACCATGGGCAGCCTCAACCCAGGGGGAGCAGTGTGCTGCCAGGACTCAGCCGAGAGATGCCAGGATGCAGTGCAGACATGCCACCGCTGGATGTGCCCCACTGCAAGCAGGGTGGGAACAAGGAGTAAATTAGCAACCTCCTCTCCTCACTGCCGGTATAGTACTGGGATGGAGCATCACCCTCTTCCAAAGATGCCTTGAATAAATAGTGGGGAGAAAAAGGGCAGCGAGGCAGGGGGAAGGGAAAGGTGAGCTGGGCTGCAAGCATGCCGTGGCATGGAGGCACGTGGTATGTTTCTCAGACTGGCTCTTACCTGGCCCCAGAGGAGCTCTCCCACTCCGATAAAAATACACCAGAACCACTGGCTCAGGGTGAGCCCAGAGCAGCTGAACGGCTTCCCACCAAACTCCACGATGATGATCTACAGCACAGGAGAGAACAAGTCACGCACTGGGGAGTGCCAAGGGCTGTACAGCATAGTCATGGGGTGAAAAGGTCCCCTACATCTTTCCCCCCCTCGCTGGGATCACAAGAGCAGCAAGGACATCACTTCTAGGCTAGTAACAGGACATCAGAGGCATGCCACCTGGCCAGCCCTGACACCTCCCAACACACCCTAGACCCCAATATTCAGGTTTTATGTCACCAAGAAGCTGCTGAAGAATAAGGGGACAGAAGAGCGCTGTGGCCAGTGACTGCAGCAGACACAGGTCCTGCCTGTGGCATGGTCCCCTCCCAGCCCCACTATCATATTCCCATGCAGCTCCCACAGCTTCACCTGAGCTGCGAACGTCCCCAGCACCACTGTGCAGAAGATAGGGTTACGGTAGATTGATTCAAAGACATTCCTCTCCCCATGGATCTTGCGTGCATTGATCTCGTTGAACAACTGCATCATGACAAAGGTGTTGAAGACGATGGTGTAGTGTTCGGTGGGTGGGGAGTGGAGTGGGGCGTTCCGGCCACTGTCGATGTCAAAAAACTTCTCCCCTGAGCAGACAAGGGGGTTTGGGGAGGGGATGGGGAAGGGCAGAGAAGAGAAGATGAGATCCTGCTTCTTCTGCTCTGTGCTGGTGAAGGTGGAATTAGGATCCCAGGTTCTTGCTGAAGATCCCTTTGCCCAGCTGGAATCCCCGCCACTAGCCCCACTGAACCCTTATTTCCTTAAAAAACATTGAAAAGCTGCTTCCCTGGCTAAAACTCTCTGCACACGGCGAGCTCTAGAGTTAAACATCCTCTCCTTATCATCCCTCCACTTCCCATCCATTATTAAATGGGCTGTCCCGGCCAACATGAGGTTACTGAGTGACAGCTGAGGACAAGGGTCGCCCACACTGGTGAGGAAAGGTGGCTTGGTGAGGCAGGGCTGGGACTCTGCCCCTTTCCTCTTCCCACACTATTTCTTGGTGTCTCAAAGCTCACCCGCAAAAAGCAGCGTGAAAATGATTGTTAGCTGGTACACCGCGTGCCCCAGGATGTTCTTCATCATGGTGCGGGAGATGAGTGGCTTGTTGCGGCCGTACGGCTTGCGCAGCAGCAGGGACTCGGACGGGGGCTCCGTGGCCAGGGCTAAAGAGGCAAAGGTGTCCATGATCAGGTTCACCCACAGCATCTGGACAGCCTTCAGGGGAGAGTCCTGCAGAGAGAGGGGACACAACACGTCACACCACCGAAACCACCCTCTTTTCACTTCTTGTTTTGCAGGAGCCTCTGCTCTCCTGCCATGCCCAGCGGCCCCGTACCTGCGTGATGCAGGCACCCGTGAAGGCCACGATGACAGCCACGATGTTAACAGTCAGCTGGAACTGCAGGAACTTGGAGATGCTGTCATAGACATTACGTCCCCACATCACCGCCTTGACGATGCTGGTGAAGTTGTCATCCGTCAGGATGATGTCCGAAGCCTCCTTTGCCACATCCGTGCCTGCAATGCCCTTAAGGACAAGGGAGAAAGCGATGGGGTGAGTCATGGAGCAAGCTCCATGCTCACTATCTGCCCAGCTCTGCTTCTTCCCAGAACGAGCCCCGAGAAAAAAAATCCACCAGAGCCAGAGGAGCTGGTGCCAGTCCTGTGTTTGACAGTGAGTCCTGCTGCGGCTGTGCCAACACACCCAAGAGCGGAGGCTCCAAAGCAGCGATGCCTTCAAAGACAGACACCGGCTCAGCTCCAGAGCGGGGCTCTGAGTCAGCGCAGCTTTTCAGCCTGTCGCCGTGCATAGCCCAGACAGGGCCACCACAGCAAAGCTGGGTAACAGCTTACAAGCATGGCTTCCTCCTCACGCCAGGGAACACGGGCAGCCCTGGCTGGGCATCTTTGCTGCGAGGGTTGTGATCCCCAAATGAGAGATTGCTCAGCAGCCTGAAATGCCAGTGCCTTCTGTCCAGTGCGGGGTGGACGGCAGCCCCGCAGCGAGCTAGGCTGCCCGCAGCCTCCCCAAAGTCACCTGCAGCATCTCCGAAGGCCAGCTGGCTCTACAGAAGCCGGGCTCACTGCGTTTCTCACTGCTGGCACACAGAGGCGCTCGCTTTGCAGCGATTCGAGGCACCGAAGTGATGCCCTTAACCAGCTAGTTCCCTGGTGCTTTCCAGGAGCTCTCTTGAGATCTGCAAGACTGGTCTCAGGTGGGAAACCCCAGGGGATGAACTTCAGAGGCAGCTGGACGGAGCTATCCATGTGCTGTTTGCTCCCCACTCCCTGGGTACCCAAGGGATGCGCAGCCCTGGTACGCAGCCCCCAGCAAACCCCAGTGCCTGGCCAGGGTCTGATCCTGCACAGGGGGCAGAGAGCCCCACTGTATGGTCCCCAAGAGAAAACAGACTGCCTCCTGCTCTTCATCCTAAAGGCTCCAGAATTGCACTTGGATATTTAACACCTTCCCAAAAACATCTCCTCCCAAGAAATTTCTCATTTGCTCAAAGCTCCCTCATAAGGCTCTACCCAGGAGCTGGCTCCTGCCCACACACACAAACTTAAACAATTCACAGGAAACCCGTTAAAACTGACAGGTTTATTTCCTTGCTTCTTTTAGACAGGGCAACGAAAAGAAGCAAACCAGGAGATCAGAGTTCTTCACCATAAACAAACTCCCCAAGTCAGTGCCAGCACCGTGCTTGGAGCCTGGGCTGCCCTTTACAGGCCTGGGTGAACTGCTGGGATAAACCAAGTCATGCTGAGTTACTGGGCTCCCACGGCTCTCCTGGACATCACAGCTCAGAAACTGGGGCCAAGCAGGTCCCTGCTCTGGGTGCTCTGCAAGCACTGTGTCACCTTCAGCTTGACACGGTCCCTCCACACGGGATGGAGGAGCCCAGCCCTAAGCCAGGCTCTCAGATGATTGCTTCCCATCAAATCTTTTGCTAACAGTCCTACAAAGTTCACGAGAATCAAACCAAACCTCCAAAGAACGTTTCTTTTTAAGACATCCTGTAGATTTGGAAAAGAGTTTCAAAGAACCAGAAATAATTTCAGTGTTGAGAATGACCAAGCATGCCATTAGTTTCTCACCCCAGAGAGCGAAAGCTGCCCCTGGGGAAAACCCACCACCCAGCCGTACCATGGCAAACCCAACATCGGCTTTCTTCAAAGCTGGGCCATCGTTGGTCCCATCCCCGGTCACGGCCACCACCTGCCTCTGGTCACCAACGGTGCTGTCGATAATTCCTGAAATGGAGACAAGCAGCTCAGAGGAAATAAGCCCCAAGGGTAGGCTCTTAGCACAAATTAGACTGCAAAAGCACCCTGGCAGAGCAGGATGAGTTGCTTTGGTGAGAGGCAGCAGCTGGGGGACTTGGCCGGTGCTCACCTTTCACAAGTGTGTGCTTATCCGTCGGGGAGGAGCGGGCCAGCACTCGCAGCTTGGGCCAGATCTTATCCAGCTGCTCCTGTTCTACCTGTAGGACAAGACACAGGTGAGAAAGGGAAGAGAACCCCCAGAAACCTTCTTCCCCACCGGAGAGCGCACCCCAACAGGACCTCCAAGCACCTGGACACCCCTACGGCTGCACTGGCTGAGGGTCCCAGCAAGCAAAGGGACCAGCTACGTGTATCCAAGAGGAGGAAAACCCAGCAGGATTCAGCACCCACTGAGGTGGCCACCCACACCCACTGCACAGCAGGACCCAGGGCTGCTCTCCCACCTCTCCCTTCTCATTTCGGATGAGCCGGTTGAACTCCTTCCCCTCCAGGCACAAGAAGTCCTCCCCCGGCAGCAGGATGCCACACTTGGTGGCAATGGCACGGGCGGTGTTGATGTTGTCCCCTGTCACCATCCGGACGGTGATTCCCGCACGCTGGCACTTCAGGATGGCATCTGGCACCTGGGGGACAAGGACAGAGTGTGGGGGACAGACAGGCAGAGTGCTTGGGTTTGCACTGGGTATCTTGGGAGCCAGGCAGCTCCTCTCCATCCTCCCTAAAAGGATCCGGAAAGGGCTCCAGTGGGGTCAGGAACCTGCATCCACCCACAGCTCAGCTCAGTACTCATGCTGGGGATGAGATACTGAACTGAAAACTCCCCCTCCAGCACCTGCTCAGCCCTTTATCCTTTGGGGTACAGGGTGGGGGGGCTACCAGGGACCAGAGAGGATGCCTGTCTATGCTCACTGCCACGGCCGGATGCTGCTCCACTGCAGCCTCCTGTGCCCACCGCAGCTCCAGCCAGACTCGTGTGTGTTGTGTCCAGAGTGGTTCCTCCGGCACAGACAGCGTGAGATATTCCAGCCCCTGCCCCAAGGGGAAGGCAACATCACCGCCTCCTCCTCCCCATCACGCCGCAGTGCTGGGCGCCGAGGCATGGCCAGGCAATCCATCAAAACGTGGGCATTTTGTCTGCTCCCCCCGCGCCACCCCGGCGGCACGTTGCTGCACTAATGGGTTTACCTATTATGGAGCGGTGGGGGAAGAGGATATTAGTGAGAAATTAGCAAATTGAATTAACGGCCTCCAGAGCTGGTGCAGACGGGGCATCTGTAATGCAATTCCCAGACCCAGATACTTGAACATCTAATCAGGAAATATGTAAGCATGGCAGGAGCACAGGGGCAAGCTCCAAAATGTAATCAAGAGGCAGGTATCAGAGGGCTGATTGCATTAGCCCAGCTGCCTGCCCAGCACCCCCGTGGCAGAGGGGGACAGCAAGCTGCAGGGCAGGAACCAACTAGATCAGCCCTGGCCCTCTCCAGCACTCCTCCATCACCCTTAGGTGGTGTCTCCATACACCTCTCAACTGCGAGTGGAACCAGCCAGGCTGGTGCACAGACCCCTGGTAGCAGCTGGTGGGGGAAAGTCTGGGTGGAAACACCCTGCTACCAGGGCATTTTGTCCAGGTATGGGATAGAACCGCCTGCAGCAAGGAGCTGGTAGCATGGGGCACTCTGGGGATGGATGCAGAGGGGCTGCTTGAGCTTTCGTAAGGGGCTCGTGGTCCTGAGCAGCGGGGAAAGGGGCTCCTGGCGCAGGCATGGGGGGCTGGGGTGGAGGACAGCCAGGGCAGAGCTGGGGTTCAGTACCTCTGGCCGCACAGGGTCCTCTATCCCAACCACAGCGATGCAGGTCAGGTCAGACAGGATCTCGTTCTCACTGTCCCAGTCTGGCTCAGCATCAGCAGGGAAGTCACGGAAAGCCAGGCAGATGGTCCGCAGCCCGTGGCAGGCCATGGGCTCTATCACCTTCTTCACCATCTCATCCCGGTCCTTCACCTTGAACACCCGGGGGTCTCCGTTCTTGTCCAGGATCTTGGTGCACCTAATGCAGGACCAGGATGGAGGGTGAGGGATACCAGCGGTGGCACACACTGCTGGCTCAGCAATCTGCTCCCCCTGTCACCCACGTTCCCCATCTACCAACCAGGGGCATCCCACCTACCCACAGCTCCCTACAGCTTTACCAAAGCCACTTTTAAGAGTTCAACACTCTCCACAGCAGCACCTCCCAACACCCAACTCCCCACTCCACAGCGGCTGCACACCCCTTCACCCTGCAGCCCCGCAAAACAGCTCCATGGTGCATCGAGAGCCTAAAGACCACGGGACGGGGAGAGGACCAGCGTAGCAAAGGAGGACGGTTACTTGCGGAGGATGATCTCAGAGGCTCCCTTGCTGTACATGCGGAAGCCGCCGTTGCCGTTCTTCAGCACCGTGCTCATGGACTTGCGGACAGAGTTGAAGGTGTAGACCTTGTAGAGCTTCTCCTCCGGCACCTCATTCCGCACGGCCTGGTAATCCTGCTTCAGGTCCAGCACAAAACCCAGCAGGGCGCACTCAGTCTTGTTCCCCACTTGCCGGGGTAGCCCTCCTTCCTTCTCAGGTGGCTGGAAAGGAGAAAGGAAAAGGAAAAGCAATGTCAAACCTGAAAACGGTAGGACAGGAGCTGCAGAGGTGGCCAGTGGTGGGAAGGCCAGAGGACATGAGGTTGTGGTTCTCCAACTCACCAGGATCTTGGACGTGTAGGCTGAATTGATGGCAACACCATTGACTATGAGGTCCAGGATCTTGGGCAGGATGGCTTCAGGGTCAGGGATCTGACGGTAGTGGGTGTCCCCCACGTAGGCCTGCACCACAGTCATGCGGTTCATGGTGAGTGTGCCCGTCTTGTCCGAGCAGATGGCAGTGGCATTGCCCATGGTCTCACACGCATCCAAGTGTCTCACAAGGTTGTTGTCCTTCATCATTTTCTGCAACAGGCACCATGACCAGGAAGGTCAGAGCCAAAAGCCTGACTTTCCTCATCATGCCCCCAGTGACCTCACTGCATCACGGTCTCACCTTCACGGAGTAAGCCAGGGAGATGGTGACTGCCAGCGGGAGCCCTTCAGGCACAGCCACCACCAACACTGTGACACCGATGATGAAGAACTTGACGAAGTACTGGATGTAAATGGGGGTGCACTCCGCCAGCCAGGACCGCCTCTGCACCCCAAACGTGTCGATCACAAAGTAGAGCACCAAGATGATGACCGTGATGGCTGACATGATCAGCCCTGGGGAAAGAAGAGGCAGAGCGGCAGGTGAGGGGACGCAGGGGAAGGGGACAACCCCTTCTCCCTGTGCCACCTGCAGCGAGGGCTCTGGCACGCGCCAGGCCACCACCACTCACCCGCCTTCCCAATCTGGACTGCCAGGCGCGTGAGCTTCCCTTGCAGCACAGACTTCTCCTTCTTGGGCACCTTCACCTTCTTCTTCTCCTTCTCCTCATTTTCCACCCCTTCCTGGCTCTTCAGGGGCTGGATCTCTAAGGCCACACCATCCTGAGTTTTAGCTACAGTCCAGGGCAAAATAAGACACCACGTGTGAATAGCAGAGAGACCAGGAAAACCTGTAGGACACCACTGAGAAAGATGGTGGTGGGAGAGAAAGAGAAAACCCAGAACAAGAACCATTCCCGATGACACACACATCCGAGCACATGGAAATCCCGTGTCCTGGGGCCCTGCCACCTCTCTATGGGGCAGTTTTCTGCCATCTACCCCAGACCCACGGATAAAGGATCCTCACAGCTGACACTGCCACCGACCACACCTCTAAGGCAGCACTGCAAGAAACCCTCTGGCCAGGCTTTGGGGTGGAGGCAGGTCTCATCTGGCCCCCACTGCAGGCTGCTTTACATGCTGCAGCAGATGGGGAGCACTTTGGGCTGACCCCAGAGAGGCTCCGGTCCCACCGGTCCCCTGCTGAGCATCCCCACTCCCTCCCAATGCTACCTCTGCGGTGCCCTCTGGGCAGCTCAGCAGGAATCATTTGCCAGGGGAGCGACTGAGGGGGTGAGATGGAAGGGGACAGTTAGAAATTTGAATGGAGATTGAAGAGGAATGAGCCAGCTCCTTGAATCCCAGCCCTGAGACATCCATCACGTTTGTAGGACCCGAGACAGCCAGGCTTTCAGTTGCTAAAATTGGTCTAGTCCAGCTGAAGGTCTGCACCAGGGAGACCCGAGTCAGCTGAAAGTTTTGGAGAGGGGTGGGAAGAGAGTGAGACTCCCCCCCCACTGCCCCAAGAGGCTCCTCCTCAGCCGTCAGGGCTGGAGGAAGAGCAGTGGCCCCATGGTTGCCCACGGATGCCCCGGGACCTGTCCCCTCATGGCTGCTGCTGCTCAGTGGCTCCAGACACCCCAGAGCTCACGGCAGCTCTATATCGGACACCTCCACGGTTACGACAGACCCGACACGGACAAAACAAGCACCCGGACACAGTCTGACGGGAAGGAGGGAAACTCAAACTGCTGAGAGGAGAGAGAAACAGAGAGAGAGAGAGAGAGAGAGGTGGAGAGAGAGGTGCAGAAATGGGCTTCCTCCACAGCCTGCAAAGAACAGTGTGAGAAACACTGGCGAGGAGACGCTCACGGAGTCGAGGCCATGGGAGGAGAGGGTGCAACCATCACATCGGCCAGGCCCTCTGGGACGTTTCATCCCAGAGTCAGCAGGAGGGGGACCCACATCGCTCCCCCAGCTATGCCCAAACATAAACCCTGCAAAAGGATGGCTTCTGACGGGCACAAAGGCTTCAGAGCCACCAGGTCACAGCTGCAGCTCATGTCAACATGGATGAAGTCTGCCCCAAGAAAGGGATGCTCTGCCAGTGGTCCAGGCTGCTGGAAGAGCCCTGCCCTCCCTGCACAAAGGCTTCGCCCCACACAGGGTCAGTGTGGCCCTGAGGAAGCTGGCCAGCCCCATCCCAGGTACGCACAGCCCCCCGGTGGGATGCTGGAGGGCACCGCGCGGCTGTGCCAGGGCCACCAGCTGTGGGACCGTTGCACCCTCTCCCAGGACAACGAGGCGAGAGTCCCGCCGGAGCAGCAAAGAGCACAGACTGATGAGAAGAAGGAAGGAAGGAAGGAAGGAGGAATGCTCAGTAGTTAGTGTGGTGCTGGTTCAAAGGATGGAGAGGCTGGTTACCTTTGTTGCGATTTTCGGGGGCTCCGGTTTTTTTACCTGTTCAAAGAGAGAAAGGGTGGAGGGCTGAGCACGTGGACCCACGTTCACCGTCCAGCTGGTAGGATGGCCCGGGGCCAGCCCTGCTCCGAGGGGCCACGCACTGCTCCAGCAGCATCTGTGCGCAGGGCTCAGCACCCTGCAGTCACCCTCCGGACACCACGCATGCCTTGGTCCACCGCTCATGGCACTGGGGAGGCTCTGGAGCATCCTGGCTCCTCCAGGCACCCTGTCCCCAAGGCTTCAGACTTCCCCATCTGCAAAGCACCCACTACAACCCCTGCCACTGCTTCAAAGGGTGCCAGTGGCATCTCAGACCTTCAGGCAGAAGAAACCATACAGCAGAGCCTGACCTCTGTGCAGCACATGCCGAGCACCAGTGCTCCCTACCTCCCACTGCCACCGGGTGCAAGTGGATCCACCCAGGTGGCACAGACTTGTCCCCTGCCATGGGCAGCACTATAGCCATAGCGGGGGTCTCTGCCCCCATGGCTGCGGTGGGCATAAAGTGCACAGGGGTCCTCCAGCGTGCCTCCACAACAGGGGAAGCACAGGGCTGCAGCAGTCTAAACAAGCCTTGAGTGACAAGGGGTTTATACACCTTCTCCCCACCGTCCCCCCAGCACCACGGTGGGCGATGAGCCGGTGAAACCCCCTGCCTCACTTTGCTCCCAAATCGAGGGCTGCAAGGCACAGAGCTGGGTTTGCTGCGGGGCTGAGCGACAGCTTGAAGGTTGGAAAAACACCAAGCGCTGTGCCCGGGCACCTGGCGAGCTGCTGCTCAGCTCCAACAGCAGTGCCATTCCCACGTCTCACCCTGTACTCCCACCTCCAAGCAGGCAGCTAAACCCCAGGAGCTCCCGAGCTGCCGAACCCCGGTGATGCGAGCCAGCCGAGCAGAGCTGGAGCAACCCAGCGCACATGCGGCCCAGAGCTGAAACGGCTGCCAGGAACGGCCCGGCAAACCTCTCCCCGCCTGGCATCGCCTCCCGGGAAGGGCTCCTGGCACAGGGATGCCTGTGCAGCCAGCGATGCCAGCCGGCAGCTCCCTCCTGCCAACTCCTCACACCTTGCACCCGCTCCCAGTGAGCCCAGACCTGCTTGAACAGGGGTGCGGGGACACGGGGGAGAGCAGGAGCTTCCCAAGCCTGGCTTGTACCGATGCTGGCTTTAAAGCTGGTATCAGAGCTGGCACAGCGCAGGGGAATAAGCAGTGAGATGCGAGAGCCAAGGCAGGAATGCATTCGAGTCCCAGCATGATCAGGAACACCTCAGCCTGCCTGGCTGCTCGCCCACGCTCCACCCCCTCGCACACAACCCCTCCTCTCCCTCTTGCCATCCTCTCCAGGGAGCTCAGGGGATGCCAGCAGAGATCTTCAAAGTCCTCAAGGTTCTGGATGGACTACTGACATCCTGCGGACAACCAGGACTCACCTTCCCACCACAGGGCAGGCAATGAGCATCGTGCCCCAGCACCACAGGGCATCGCTATTGGCCGCTTTTCCCTCTGAGCCTCGACCTCCCCTACCCTGCTACCCCAGGCTGCAGCCGGCTGGAGAAGAGAAAGTTGGAGCCATGTCTGAAAGAGGTGGCGAGCAGAGGTCTGGGTGCACGGGGGTTTTCTTCAGGCAGCACGATCCCCACGCTGCGGGCGAAGGGGCAGCAGGGAGGGACGGATGCCCCCCACTGCCTTGCGAGCTCACTGTACCTGCCTGGGTCACGGGCTCTAACACACAAACCGCATCCCACGGATGTGGGCGTAGCTTGTTGCAAACCGGTGGATGCTTCCCAGGAAAGGGAGAAAGGCAAAAGGAGAGAAAAAACAGGTTCAGTGGATCTCCTTACCTTTCTTCACCTTCTTTTCCTCATCTCCTTCTCCTGCACCCAAGAGAGTGAAGATGATGCCCGTCTGGGAGTTAATACCCACAGCAGTCACCACCATCCTGCCGGAGCCCTCCATCACATGGGTACCTGGCACAGCAAGAAGGCCACAGTGAGACAGGACACTGGCATGCAGTTCCCACCTCCTGCCCAGCACCGGGGCACAGCAACCGGGAGCAATCATCTCTCCACCACAGCACAAACCCACCACAGCCCTGCACCCACCACACGAAAGCCGCCCAGGATCCTCACCTGACAGCAGCATGGGGTCTTTATCCAGCGACTTCTTGACTTGGTCTGACTCCCCCGTCAGCGAGCTCTCATCTATTTTCAGGTCATTGCCCTGGATCAGGATCCCGTCTGCTGGCAAGAGATCACCTAGGAAAGGAGCAACGAGGGGGGTCATCCCCAGCCCGGACAGCCGCAGCTCAGTCCTGCCGGCTCCATCCCAGGAAGAGAACGCATGTGTCAGCAAAAGGACTCAAAACTCAGCCTCAGACCAAATCTAGAGGGAGGAGAAGCAACAGATGGGTATTACAAGACAGATGGGCATTAAAAGATGACACCCAATAGCTCCCAAATCTTCACTGATATACAAAAGCATTTGTTGCAGGGACTTTTGCTCAATCAGACAGTGCTTCCCCCATCTGGTTTTACTGAATCAACACCACATCCTTCCCAAAGCCTCTCGATACATCCAAACCGCTACATGATCCCATCTTCCACCTGCTGAGGAAGGAAAAAGCCCATGTGAAAATGAATGCTACACATTGGATGAATCTCCTTCCTGATGGGAATTGCGTGGGATCAGTGCACCTTCAGGTAAACAAGGAGCAGGACCTGGTTTAGCCCACAGGCTACATCTCCTTGCTAAGGAAATGTTCACCAAGGACGTGGTTGGGAAAATTAATCATTTTTCAGACCAGCAGGTTGCTAAAGCAACCCAAAGTTGTGTGCAGAGCCTGGCTTCGCTCTGCCAGCTCAGGTCCAGGCTGGCAAGCGACAAGGGGAGCGGAGCTCCATCAGCTGCATGGGAGCATCTCCCATCGCTCACAGCATGCTGCAAAATAGAGTAGCTGGAGGAAGCCACGCTTCCCCCTGAGGCAAAAGGGCTGGCGAAGCAGAGGAGGAACCACCAGGCTACCAAGGTGGAGGGACAGACCCCAGCCACCACCGCCTCCACTCACCGTACTTGATCTGTGCGATGTCTCCCACCACAATCTCAGCCACCGGGATCTGAATCACCTGCCCTTTGCGGATGACCGTGAACTTCTGCTCCTGCTCGATGCGGCTCTGGAGACCCCGGAATTGCTTCTCCTTGCTCCAGTCATTGAAAGCGGTCACCAGCACCACGATGATCACCGAAAACAAGATAGCTGCCCCCTCAATCCAGCCAGCCTGAGACTCACCCTCGTCCTCCACGCCGCCCGTCGACTGGCCACACACTGCCGGCAGAGGAGAAAACTTGTTTGCACAACGGGACAACCGCTTTCCTCTGAGCAATGTGCACAGAGCAAAGCCTGGAAGACAGTTACTTCTCTCTCCTCCTCCCTAGCTGGTCCAAGGGCTTCCCCTGCTCTCAGGAGAGGGTTTTTACATCCCTGGAGACATTTGGTTGGTTGTGTTTTGGGTTTTTTTTTTCCCTTTATTTTTTTCACTTTTCATTTTTGAAAGAGGTTGGGCTGAGAGAACTGGGACAACTGGCTTCTATTTCCAGTTGCAGCTCTGCTGCATGACCCTCAAGTGAGTCACCCTCTCCCTGCATCTCTGGATCCCTGCCCCTGCTCGACTCCTCCAGCAATACAGAGACCCAGGGCTGGGGAGGAGAAACTCACCCAACGCTGTCCCTCAGCCACACAGGGAGGGCTGGGAGAAGCACTCCCTGGTCAGAGGGAGGTACCAGGGGACAGCCAGCCTTGTCCTTCCATGCCCAAACCAAAAGAGAAGCTCCATGAGACCTGGGAAGCCACCAGACCAGACGGGCCCTTTGGCCTTAGAGCATCTTTTGGGAGCAGCAAGGAGCAGCTCTGAGCCCTGCCGTGGTGCCAGCTGTGACCAAACACATCCATAGATGTGGACGGGACCATGCCAAGGACAGGGAGAAGCCACCACTTAAAGCGTGAGCAGAAGTAGCTCCCAGTTCCATCTGCACCAGGATGGAGACACCCACACCGTGACCTTCCAGGGACAGCACCTATCCCAAAGCTCTGCTCCTGCATGGCTGGGCATGGCAGCTCATGTGGGACCCCAGGGACTCACATTCATTGTCACCACCCGGAGGGTGGTAGAAGGACAGGCCCAAGGAGATTATGGCTGCGATTTCCAAGATGATCAGTGTGACGTCCTGGAGTGCCTCCCACACTAACTGCAGGAACGTCTTGGCCTTTTTGGGAGGAATGAAGTTCTGGCCAAAGACCTGCCGCCTCTTTTCCAGGTCGGTTGGGTTCCCAGACAGGCCTGGAGAGGGGACAAAGAGAGATGAGGGCAAACCCCACCGCTGCCCCACAGCCCCCCAGCAGCACCAGTGGGACCAGTGCAAGGAGCAGCTCCCTGCCCGTGCAGGGGGCACGAGATGCAGGTGTAGGGGGGAGCCAAGGCAGGGCTTTGCTCCTGCCGCCCATGGGGCAGGGGACATGCAGCTGGTGGGACAGGACACTGCCGGAGCTGCTGGCAGGAGAGCACGTGGGGGCCAGGGCCAGCATGCCGAGCCGCCTCTCCCCGGTGCTGCAGCCTCACGAAGCGCCCGAGTGCCAGTTAATGCCAGTTGGCACTGGCCGGCTTGTTTACATGCTGCATCAAATTAGCCATAAATCTGGCACCGCGAGTGGCGCTCGGAGCTGTTGGAGCCACCTGATCCCTCTTCTCCTGCCAGCTCGGAGGAACAGCCGCTGCAGAGAGCGACTCGGCGCAGCAGGAATGTCTCCAAGCTCAGCCGAGCCCCACAGACACGCTCCGGCCGCAGAGGCTGGGACCGTGTGGCCAAGCCAGCTCCTGCAGGGAGCTGGTGGAGGAGACACGGGGCTGGTCCTGCCGAAAAGGGGTGGTGGGAGCAAGGAAAGGAGCAGGACAGCCCTGAGCTGCTGCTCCCCCCTGCCTGCATGCAGCAACCCCAGAGAGGGGGGAGTGCAGGGAGCCTGCCTCGGGGCTGCAAGCACAGCAGCCTTCGCAGCGATGGGAGGCTGCAATTCACCCTGCTACCCACCCCCGGTCACCCCCTGCATCAAAGCCATTAAAAAGCTGATGGGGGTCCAAGGTGAGAGCAGCTTCCCCTGCCCAGCACCACCTTAACCGAGCCCTGTGCTGAGCCCCCCTTGCTCTCCACCTTAAGATGGCCTGTGGGGCTGCTGCCAGCTCCCGAGATGCACCGGGCGGGCGGCTGTAACACCCAGCCCTGGACACATCCCGGTGCCTGGAGCAGCCTGGCAGCGATGCCCTCCCAGGGGGACCAAGCCCTCCCACTCAGGGACCTGCCCGCTCCATGTCATCCCAACCAGAAGGAAACAGCAGGATGAATCCCATTCCCCCCTGCCGCACACCCCTCTTTTTGCTGCGACTACACCCCACAAGGCTGCAGGGAGGGGATGCCTGGCAGCCCAGCCTGGGCGTCCCCACCCAGCTGTGACGAGGCAGCAGGATCCTGGGATCTCCCAACCCTAATTCCCGCCCAACGGGTCTCCCCCGCCCGACAGAATGGATGGAAAATATGGCTAACCAGGGTGGCTTGACTCATGCCGGTGCCAGGGAGGCACGGCGCATGCTGCGGGCAGGCATGCCCGGCACACACACGCTCCCGCACGAGGATGCAGGATGCTGCCACGGGGCACGGGAGGCTGTCCCTCCAAAGCCCACGTCTCACTCACAGGCATGACCCCAGAGTTGCCCCTCGCCCTCCTGGGGCAACTGGGGGGGGAAGTCAGGGGGGCTTTCAATTTATTGGTGCTGACGCAGGGGTGCGGGTACGCACCCCAGGGACGTACCCACAGCTCCAGGCTGCCAGCAAACCCCTGGCTGGGGCCACCGCAGAGCGTTTGCGGGGACCGATGGGTGGGGGAGTGGGTTAGAAATTTTGGATGGAGGCCACAAGCGACAGCAGGAGAACAAAACCCTGAGTGGCCACCAGTCCCTCATTAGAAGGGGCACACTGCAGCCTGGGAAAGCTGCTTTTGGGTGGCAAAGCCTTTGCTCCAGGAGACCCAGAGCAGGTTCCTTGCCCCAGCTCAGGAAGGAGGCGGCAGCCCCAGGATCCACTATCGCCAGCGGGTGACTCAGGGCGGTGTTCGCTGACATTTGTCACCCAGGGGAGACCAGGGAAGGGCGATGCTCTAATGGGTGACTCACTGAAGCTGCCTGTGCTTCACCACCCCGCTCCCCTGCCCACCCTACCGGGCTCCAGGACAGGACTGAGGGAGGTGGTGGAAAGCCAGTGCCCGGCAGCGAGCCACCCCCCCACCAAACCCCTGTGGGAGGGGTCCTAAGGGGTTGGGGTCACTGGCACCTTTTATTAGGGCAAAGGCCAGAGCAGCAGGTCCCAGCAGACCCCTGCCCCGAGACCCTCGCTGCACAAACATTCATATGCAGAGAACCCACTCTATGAGGACAAACCACCCAAGGGATCCTGGGGTGAAGACAGCCCCCAGGGGGACTGTGACCAGCATCTACCCCACAAGGACAATGCCAGGCTTGACCAAGGACAGCCAATGCTGCAGCATGGAGATGTGGCAGCACCGAGGGGCAGGAGCCACAGGCACCCAGATGGATCAAACTGCTCCAGATGCTGCCCGCAACAGGCTGCTGTATTTTATGGTGGGGCAGGAGGTCTGGGAGGACTCCGTGGGCAGGCTCTGCTTGCCAGCAGCCTCCTCTGGTGACACCCAAGAAGGGCACATGGCCATGTGCTCCCTGGCCACATGGGGCTGGAGCTTTGTACCATCCTGTCGGGATAACGAGCACAGGGCTGGGCACAAACATCTGCACGGGGCTGCCTACCACATCACGGGGCTGGGACATGCACTCCGTGCCCACACAGGTGGTGGTGCCACATCTCGTGCCCATGGGCACAGCAAAGCTCCGGTGCCAGCTCGGCGGGGTGTGCAGGCAGAGCAGGGCGCAGGGTCAGCTCCCAGTCAGCCCCAGCATTCCGCAAAAGACTTCCCAGAAGGAAAAAGCCCTACAATACATGCTGAGACACAGCTGGTGTTCCCCAGATTGCCTGTCGCTCACTAAGCCCCGGCTGGGACATCCCACCTGCAATCAGCCCAAGCTCACCTGCGCTGCCCTGTGCTCTCCAGGGCGAGCATCCACCAGGTGACCCCACTCCCCGTTTCCCAGGCTTTGCTCATGGACACAGAGGCAGGGGACACGGTCTCTGCTTTCAGGTTCCTGACCTGCCCGGGTTCCCCTGGTTGTGGCACCGTGGCAGTGTCACACCGTGCATTTGGCTCTTGGGCTGCCACCCGCAGAAAGGTGACCCTGGCAGAGCACGAACCAAACATCCCACTCCAATGGGGTTGCACGGAGGTGCCACAGGCTGCCTTGGGTTTTTGCTTTTCCTAAAAATCCCAACCTATAGGAAATAACCTTTCTTTGCTCTCTGATCTCAACAGGATGGCGTTTGGGACAGGCAACAAAGCTCACCTCCAGAGCAAGGGGGTGAGGCAAGGATACACTGGGAGCATGAGAGGCAGCAATGCCAGTCAGTGCCTGGAAGCAGCACTCAGGATTGAAGGGCAGCCCTGTGCCTCACCCTCAGCAACAGCCGCCGCGCCAAGGCAGAGCCTTTCAGGTTTGCTCCCCACCCCCCACCCCACCCCCGCTCTCCTCCCACCCCCAAAGGAGCGCCTTCCCAGTTTGGCAGGGCCAAACACATTGTTTTGCGACCTGAACTTGGTATTTCCACCGGGACTTCCCCCCCCCTTCTCTAATGACATCCCGATATTGTCTCCCCTTCCCGGTCCCACTCACAGCTGGGAAACACGCTAATCCCCAGCTTACAGCACTAATAATAACCCACAAGTTCTCAGAGCTGAGGCACAGCCACGTCCCCCATCCCGCACAGCCACTGTGGGGCCGCATCCTGCCAGGGCTGTTCCCAGCCCCAGGTAAACCCTCGGTGCTGTAAGCAGGGCGTCTCTCCTCCCGTCCCCCTTGTAATGCCAAGGAAGCGGTGCATCGCTGTGCGCTCACGGCCACCCCGTGCCATCAGCCCCAGAGCCTGCCCCTGCTCACCAATAAGGGGGTGCCCCAAAGGCCAGCCCAGCCCGCGGGCAGGACAGGTGACATCCTTCCACCAAAGCCTCCCAGAAGTGACCCGGCACCTGCAGGCAAGCCTCACTGCCACTGCTCAAACCTGTGACACTCAGAAGCCCCCCAACCAAGTTTTAAGCTCCCACGGTGGCTCAAGAAGCCCTACAGACCAGGGGGAGACCCGTGTGCTTCTGCCCACCCCCAGCAGCGATGGATGCCCTTCGGGGACGCGCTGCCCATCCCTTGTCCAAGATGCCAACACCCAGCAAGCGAGGTCCATGCAGCCTGGCTGCCTCCCCAGCGCTCTCCAACCTTTACACTCTCCTTCAGCCCCACCCCGTGCAGCCCTGCCGTTCGTTAGCACTGTAAATTATTAAACAGGGGAAAGGCTGGTGCCGACCTGCGGGGTGGCAGCTGGGCTGCAGAGGAGCCCCCCCCCCCCTCCTTTATGCCCCATCAGCTCCTTGCTCCTGCCTGCATCCCGCTTCCACTCCATCCTCCCAGGGGATGTGGGGCTCCGGGCTACGCTTCAGGTGAACCCTCAGGGAAGATGCTTCTTTTTCTTTTTCCTCCTTCTTTACCTTAAATGATCATTTTATGGGGGGAGCCATCTCCCACAAGGCTTGCGACGGATGCCTGCTGTGATGGGACCGCACTTTGAGCTCGGCCACACGACAGTTGAGCCACCACCCTGCAGCCACCAGCTCGAACCTCGCACAGCTCCAGCCCAGAGGCACCAGCCGGCCCCCAGCAGGCAGCCCCCCACCTTGCAGACCACAAGATGGTCACTTACCTTCAACTGGCGACGTCTTCAACCTCTTGCAGACGTTCTGCACACCGCCATAGGAGTCATTGAGCCGGGCCACCGCCTCGGCGCTTCTTAGCTCCATGAGGTTCCTGAGCTCCACCATGGAGCACCCAAAGTCCCCCTCATGGTTGCCTTCAGCAACCGAGTTCCCGGGGTGGTGGTCGGCCACGTTGTTCGTCATCTTGCCGGCGCAGTGGCGGCGATGCCGGCTCGCGGCTCCTGCAGCACCCACCCTTGAGGGTCCGGCGGGGGGATGCTTGGCACGGCCCCTTCCCTGGGGGCTGCCCGGGTGAAGCGGGTGCCTCTAACCAAGCCCAACTTCTTCGGGTAAAGGTGTAAACAGGATGTGCATGTTACCGCGGAGGCAACCTTAGCAACGACCAGCGTGCATCTCCCGCAGAAGGAGGAGGGCTCCCTGGATACCACAGCAACTGGAGCTGCAAAAACAAGGATGGGAAACAAAAATATCAGCATTAGGAGGCCTACTAATAAAGGCACGCGCCCCGCGGGATGGGTGAGTGGGAGCAATGGTACCCAAGGGTGGGTACCCGCCAGAAATAACGTGAGCCAGCCCTGGGAATCAGCACGACTCGACCGAAAAACCTGGGTGAGCCCAAGTTCACCTCGGAGGGAGCTCAGACAGGTTCGGCATGAATCGGGGCGCGTTTCACAGGCGCTCGGCCATGCCGCAAGGAAAACCGGCAGCAGCAGCTCCAGCAGCGCGCGGGGCCGGGCAGGAAGGGCGCCCAGGTGGTTCTTCGCTCAACCCCCAGCTGCCCAGCCCAGAAAAACTGCTCCCATTCAGTTTGGGTTAAAAATACATCTCAGCAGTGGAAAACAGCTGCTTCCTCTGCAGGCTGCTGTCCCGGGGCGGGAGCACCAGCTTCCCACACTTGCCAACAGGTAAGTGGGAGCATCCCGCTGAGCTAGCTGGTGCCGATGGAAGAGGGCTTGCAGCACCCAGCAGACTTCTCATCAGCGGAGAGACAAGGCAGGAACCAGAGAAGCTACTAAAACCTGCATTTTCCTCTAAAATAAAATGGCTTTTGCATTAACAACCTTTCAGGCCACGTCTCAGGAAGCCCTCTGTCCCCCCGCAGGCAGCGAGCAGGCTCTCAGCCTTGGCTCTCAAAGCCCCAAGCCAGGTGACACCCCAGCCCTGCCAGCGAGGGCAGGTGAGCTCCAAAACCACTTCAAGCCGCAAGACCCAAGCGCTGCAGCCAGGCAGAGACTATGAGCATCACGCAGCTTCCCCTTTCCCCGCGGGTTTTGGGGTCTGGGGTCCCCCACTGGCATCCTGGGTGGAGAGGATGGGCATTAGGGACAGCTAGGGACACGGAGGGAGCAGGCAGAGCAGCATGGGCCAGAAGGGGAAAGGGCTGGCTTTCAAGTGCCCTCCAGCTCTGTTCCCAAGCTCAGATGCCAGCAGCGATGCTCCCAGACACCTCTCCAGCACTACAGACGCAAAGAGCCTGCAAGGGAGGCTCTTTATGGAGAGAAAATAAGTCTTTCCTGGAGCAATATAAGTGAGTAACAACAGGAGAATGGCCACTAAGGCAGCATCAGCACTGAGAGAAAAGTCCAGAGGTGGCAGAACAAGTGGCCAGAGAAGCCAAATGGCCCGATGAGAACGGGAGGTAGGAGGGAAAGCACCCACCGCTGCTTCCCAGGAGCACATGGGGTGCACCAGCCCTCCCAAACCCAACAGGCAGGCACCAGCCCATCACGGGGCCATCCCAGCACCATGCCACAGCAAGCAACCCCGATTCCAGCCCCAGTCACGCCAGCTTTGCAACCCCTGGGGCAGCAAGACCCCAACAAAGCAAACCCCTCCCCACACATCTGACCCAGGGCCTGGCCCCTGCGAGCAGCTCCCCTCCCCACCAGCAACACCCTGGGTGGCTCTCAGCATTATCAGGATGCAACAGGCACCAACCGAAGCTCAGGGACACCAGCGATACCACCACCCTGGGAGGGTCCTGTCCACCAGCTGCAGGCAGCAAAGGATGGGCAGCATGGGGACGTGCTCCACTCAGCACGGCGGCTCCTGGGGTATCCAAACTTGCACCCTCAGGGCAGAGCGCTGCTGCTGCCCCAGAAAGCAGAGATCACCAGCTGGGGTTACCAGCATCCTTGCCCCAACATCTTTGCCCATGCCCAGCCTGGTCACCCAGTGGCTCCTTGTGGACCTGAGCTCATCCATCATTTAAAGGCATGAAAGCTGCCGGCAGCAGGGGGTAGGAGATGGCAACTCCAATTAAGCAGACTCCTGCCGATCAAGACAAAAAATAGATAATTCCCCCTACCTCAACACATTGATATTTTTTTCTCTTTCATAGCAACTAAGATCTTCTGAGGTGAGCTCAGAGGTTAAGAGAAAGACAGTTAATTAATGCTGTAATGGCCTAGTCCGTAATTACCCCTGAAGGAGCCCACTGGGCACCGATCATCATCAGCCTGTGCCCAGGTGCGAGGCTTCTTCCCTCCAGCAGCGCCCGCCCTGGGGACTCGCAGAAGAAAGGAGGGACCATGGCAGGGGAAGGCTCCTGCTCTGAGCATCCTCCTCCAGCCTCAGGTTGGGGACAGAGACCCATTCCTGGCCCGGCTCTGCCCCATCCCACCGGCACAGCACAGGCTCCCGTGCTCCTTGGCCAGGCTGGGAAGGATCCATCCCAGGCAAGCAGAGAGCTGTGCTCAGGACGTGTGCTCTAAGGAGCTCCTAATGACTCCAGCAGCATTCAGCAAGCCGTCCCTCACTCTAATAACTCATTTCCAGACCCCCCCAGGCACTGGAGAGGAAGAAGCGCTCCCCAAGGGTCCCCTTGGCACACAGGGCAGGAAAGCCCAGCCCAGGTGGGAGAGCCCGAGCAGGACCCCAGCTGCCCAGGACCCCCTGAGCTGCCAGCAACGCTGTGTCACCTCCCAGACAGCATCTCCGAGCAGGACTAGTGTAGCTGCAGACAAGGAGGAGTTTCGGGGTGGCAACAGTGAAGGACATGGACCCTCTCGACCCGTGGGCCAGGGTGTGAGCTGGGGGAAGGAACGTGCATGCTCTGGGAAGGAGGGAGCGGCTGGCGAGGAGCAGCAAAGCTGATGCGGTGCTGCAGACAAACCTGCCCAGAATAATAAACGGCTGCATTACACCTTCGTCCTGGCTGGGCCAGCGCCGGGGCCGGAGCAGCCCTCCGTCCGTGCCCACCCCGGGCAGCAGAGCAGCTGCTGGCACAAGCAAAGGGCTCCACTGGCTTTTAAGCATGGGGGAGAGGAAAGTGGGCTGCTCAGAGACAGAGAAGAAAATAAATAATTAGCCGAACACGTCACAGGTGACACCTTCAGCCAAGCCACGAGCAGTCTCGCTGTGATGCTGGCGGCACAGCCCACAGCACCAGTCGCCCGGCACACACCAGCCTGCGGCTGCCGCCTGAACAGCTATTGCTGGGCTGCCGTGCACAAATCCTGCCTGCTCAGCTCAGTGCACTTGGACTGCACCCTGGCAGGCAGACGTGAGCACCACCGCATCCGATGACCAGCGATGGAGCAAGCCCTGACCACGCTCAGGTGTTGTTTGGTTTTTTTCCCCCCAAGAAGGAAGGGGAAATCCATGCCCCATCTCAGCTCCTCCTGCATCTCGCTCCAACCTGGCCATCTCCCACCATCCAGGGCAGAAAGCACCGTGCCAAGGAAAAGCAACACCAGCCAGTGTCTCCCCTGCCCAGAGACACAAACCTCACCGGGCTGGCAGGGCAGCTCGGCCAGGCAAGATCAGCCCCATCGAGCAAAACTCAGGCCATTTGGATCAAAGTTTATCACCTTCCCTGAGCATCTGCTTGGCTGCATCGGCACAGAGGCTGCCCACATCCCAGCCCCACATGCTGCCCCTCAGGCAGCACCCGCCGGGCTTCAACTCCCATTTCAACTCCCATTTCGGGGATGGGGTATTGGAAACACTTGGCTGCTGTAGGTTGCCATGGCAAACTCAATGTAAAGCTGTCGGGGATGCTGTTTATGTTGCCAAATGGGGAGGAAAAAAACACCCCAACAAACCACCACCAAACCCCCAAAATTACCCTTCCTGGCCCGGGTTTAAGATTTTTTCTCTTTGGAAATTAAAAGCTGAGCTCTGTCCCCAGTGGAGAGGCAGTGCTGAGCCCTGGAGCACAGCCCCACAGAAAGACCGACCCTGCAGACGGACACATGGGCTCCAAAAGCCAAAGTAGCCAATTAAAGCAGAAAATTAGGCTTGAAGCACCTTTCTCTGCCTGCCAGTGTCCTGGGAAAGACTGCACAGCTCTCCCAGCTCTCCTCCCCACTGCATGGACCTCACCGCCGCTCAGCACCCACCACCAGCTGCTGGGAGCTGTGGTCCCATGTGGGAGTGATGCTCTGAGGGGAGAGGAAGATGAAAAGCTGCCAGAACGGCTACAACTGCTGAGAAAATCACCGGTAAGAGATATTTTAAGTGCTTTCGCTGGTGGAGGGTGATCCAGGAGGCGAAGGGACACCCCCAGGCAGACACTGCTGCCCCTCGCAGTGGGGAAGGGGCAGGCGTGCAGGGAGATGCTTGGGAGCACGTGGGGCTCCCTGTGCTGCGACCTTTGTACAACACACCCTGCCCGGTTTCAACAGATGAAAGCCTTGGGCACGCTCTGCTTGGCAGGTGTGGGGGGCACAGGGGGGGCACAACTCCCCACCCCGGTGCCTGCTGGGGCTGAGTCGGGTCCATCTGCCAGAGGCACAACGGAGATGAAGAGATGAAGCGATGCGAGATGAAGCGATGCACCCAGAGCAGTAAGTGGTCCCCAGGCCACAGTGATACCAACACTTGATGGATTCTGATCAGTGACACCCCCCAGCCCCAGCCCCCAAGTTCTCCAACTCCCACCCTGTGCTGCAGCAGAGCCCCCATCTCCCCCCATGAAGCGGGGGGGGGCTGTGGGGCATCAGGGCCCCTCCCCTGCACACTCGCCAAATGGAAATGTGCAGATAGCATCGTGCAGGCTTGCTCCTTCCCAGCAACACCCATGGCAAGCCTTGGCCGCACGCTTAAGCGCTCCCATGCCATGCCGGGCTGCCCGGGGAGGGCACCCAGAGGGGATGCTCAGGAGCTACCGGACGTTATCACCTTCTCGGGAGAGAAATGTGTGGAAGGGGCTGAGTCTGTGACTCATGGTGGCAAAGTGCATGCTCTGGGGGGCAAAGCCAGTTCCTGAGGGGCATGCGTGCAGCCCGCAGCCCCCTGCTGCATCCCACGGAGGATTTGCACCCTCTGGACCAAGTGCTTCTCCCAACACTCGCCTGTAGTCGAGGATGAGGGGCAGGATGGCAGGCGTTGGAGCGGGCAGTGAAGGTCACTGTGCGGAAACCTGCAACCTGCACCTTCCACGCCAATGCCACAAGAGGGGCTGTGCCCCAAGCAGGGGAGGGTGCAAGAGGCAAGGGGGGTACAAAGTCAGCCTGAAGCACCCCGGACAGACCTGTCCAGGCACAAGTTCCACTCACAGCATCCTGTGCTGGCACGTGTGCAGCAATGGAGCAGGATCTGTCCCCTCTCCCCCAGTAACACTGGCATCCACCTCTCCTTGCTCCTTCCCCTGGGCCCTGCGTGCCGAAACCAGACTTCATCCCCCGCTGGGGCTCCCCTGGTGCATCGCCCACGGGACGTTACCTCCTCGCCAACGCTTCCTCCCGCTGCGGTGGATGGCATCCGCTTCCTTCGCCCCAGCGCGCTGCCTGGGGTGGGCTGCGTGCTGCCCCAGGGGAGGGGCCGGGGGCATTTCCCTCCCCAGAGCCCGCCAGCGGGGAACCCCCAGCGACACCCACCCCAGCGACACCCACCCCACAGCCGCCACATCCCAGGGTGCTGCACGTGGGGACGGGTAAACACAAGAGCCAAAATCCTGAGGTGGGAGAAACCCCAGCAACTGCAAGACCCGCTCATTTCCCTTGCCAGGCAGAGGGGTAAGAAGCTCCCAGCCTTCATCTTGCAAGAGTGGGGGGACTAAACATGCCCCTCCCTCCAAGGCATTGCAGTTGCAAAAGGAGCCAGCAAATGCCCAGGAAGCCCCGGGGCCTCATACTGCCCCGACAGAGCTCGGGGTAGCAACACCGTGATGGGGAAACTGAGTCATAGTGCAGAAGTGACTCGGTCCACAGCGCAGGGCTGATGCTGCAGCCCAGGAACACTGGCTCCAGGGGAGATCTGCTGCAGCCAGGACCTCAGGGTTTCTCCTACATTAACCCACCAGCAGCCCACACACACCCCCCCCCGGGAAAGGCAGCATCTTCTCCCGCATCCCTGTGGTGGAACCACTGGCCCCACAGGCACAGCAGCAGCTCCGCAACACAGCGAGTTAAAACTTCCCAAACTCCCACGCGGTGCCGACTCCTACGCACCTCACCGTCTGCGAGCTGGGACGCCGGAGGTGACACGAGGGTGGGGACACAGACACAAAAAGCACCCGGTTACTGTAGGCCACGTGTACTGCTGGCTCGGAGTGACACGCGTCGTCAGAGGCGCTGGAAGGAGCTGCTGGCCCTGAGATGTCACCGTCACCAGCCCTCCCCTGCCGCCACAGCATGAATTGCACCAGCCCACGGGACGGCAGAGCCTGTAGTATTTCTCCCACACACCTCTGCAGAGCCACATGCATCCCTGCTGCCGGGGAGCGGGGCGAACGCTCGCTTGGGTGCCAAGAGCGCAGCTAGCATACATGGCGTGCTCGTCGTGCACAGCGACAGCAGCGCACGCGCCGAGGGCTGCCACGTGCAAGTGCACAAGTCAGGGCTCATGTCCCCAAACCAGCCGTCACCCCTCGGCCGGGTTTGCACGCTCGTCCCCACGCAGGGTGGGCAACGCACGAACACCCGCACTGAAGTGACCACGGATGGGGAAGAAACCAGAGCATCATCCCACCCAGAGCAGCGTTACATCACACCATCCTCCTCCTCTCCTGCCTCCCGCCAGGCTGCGGGGACCGAAAGGAGGGATGGCAGCTCTGAGCCACACGTCACAGGCCAAGGTCATGGGCAAAGCACAAGTGAAAGGCAGGCAGAGGCGACCTTCTCCAAAAGTGCATCCCTCTTCGCAGGCCGCTCCACAGAGAACGTAAGCGGCTGCCGTCAGCCCACTAATTACAGCTGCCGCTGCTCCGTTTTTGCTAGTATTTTGCCTCCTGTTAACGAAGGTAGGAAAACTGTTGGGTTTTTCTGCATGCCCAAGGCAGCAATTAGCTCTTGCGAAAGGCAGGGAAGAGGCTGGAGGCAGGAGAGCACCAGGCGAGCTGCGGAGGCGTGGAACAAGCACGGATAGAGCGATCCATGACGTGGCTCCCCAAAACCTGCTGCCAGGAGCCCGCTGCCAGCCCAAGGGCCAGGGCAGGCCTGGCTCCCGCTGCCCCAGCATGATCCATCCATGTGCAAAAGCCACCAGCGCAGCTGCTGCCGGAGTCTCAGGAATCCGCCTTAGGAATCTGCCCGAGCCCCTGGGCTTCCCCATGCTGCAGGGTGCAGCGTCCAGGAATTTCGAGGGGGGGTGTGTGTGTGTGTGTGGAAAAAAAAAGAAAAAGAAAAAGGAGGGAGTCTCCAGGCGAGCTGTCAAGGGGAATGTTTCCATCTAAGGCCTTGGTATTTCTCTCCCGGCGCCTGCACTAAATCACCCCAGCTCCTCTCATTATTCTTTTGTGCTTTACAAGGTAGCACAGCCGGCGGAGGAATGCAGAAAGCAAACCCCAGCCTCTCCTGCAGCAGCAAATACCTGCAGCCCTGGAGCCATCAAGAGGGGCACAGCATCCCCTCCCACCACCAGGCACCTCGCCAAAAACCGGGGAGCTGGCTTGGTGCAGAGCCCCAGGGTGGCCCAGTGCTGCCAAACTGGGGGGCTGCACTGGACCCCAGCATGAAGTTTCATCCTCCTCTTCTCCCTCCCACTCAGCACTGGGAAACAGGTTCCTCCCAGCCTGGGAGTACAACTGGCACCGGGCACCTGCTGCGGGGCAGTAAGGCATCAGCCGGCACACGTTGGGCAACTCTTTAATCCTGCTCTTATTTTTTTTCCCCCCCTCCAGTTGAACCTGTTCTGCAGCGCCGTGGTGCGGAGGTGTCTGGGGGCAGACAGCTCCCCCCTGCTCCCCCCCAGCGCTCCACTCGCAGGGTTGACCTTTTGTCCCGCACTTCAACCCTGCCACCGACCTGGTCCTGGGCTTATCTCAGTGCTGTTTTACAGCCTCAAGCAAATGAGCAGGTCCAAAGAAACGTAGGGAAAGGTTTGGCATTTAGGCTATTTCAAAACCAGGGAGCAAAAATTGACGCTAAAAATAAGGCAACAAAGCACACCTGGGGCTCTGTCTCTCAAACTCTTCTTGCAGCACCACCGACTCAGCCAGGCTGCCCCCAGGATGGACGCCAAGCCAACGGTCGCATCCCAACCTTGCGCTCAGACCAACCTGGATCCTCCCAGTTCACGGCACGCCTGGATGCCTGCCAGCCTCAGCACCCTGCTGCAGAAGGGAGATGGCACCCAACAAACAATCCTATTGGGGCGGGCAGCTGGGGATCCCATCCCCACGCAAACACTCCGTCCGCGCACAGCTTCGCCTGGCTCCCACCCAGCACACGGATGCTGGGGCTCTCCCAGCCGGCCCCAGCGGAGCAGAAGTGCTGATGCACAGAGTACGCCTTGGAGCAGCTGTCCGCACCAGCCAGGCATCTGGAGGAGAGGGAACGGGCCACAAGGACAGGATTAAACCCAAGGACTCGTGCAGAAAGCAAAACGGGGAGCTGAGAGCCCTGCCGAGAGCGACAGGTGCTCTCTGCTCCGGAGACCTCACGAGCGGTCCCTGGGGCAGGGGCACAGCTGGATGCTGGCACTTGGGTAGGAGCTCAGGCAGCGTGGAGCCCGACCCAGCTCACCCGCAGCCCTCGCTGCCAGCCTGGCACTGTGCCACTCAGGGGAGTGAGGGGGCAGGCAGGGGTGCTCCAGACAGCTCAGCCCTGCCCCGGTGTGTTCAGCCCATCCCCACCACTCCTGCAGATGGATGCCCATCGGATGGGGCAGCCTATGAGCAGCTGCTCTCTGGCAGGGTGCAGATGCTTTCTGGCAGGAGCAGGACTCTGCTCCCCACACATCCCTCCATCTTTCACAGATAGGGAAACTGAGGTAGCAACACACCTGAGCGCAGCATCAGCCCCTCTCCCAGCCCCTGAGCCCGGAAGAGGTTCCGGCAGTCCTGACTCCCACCTTTCTACATCCTATTCAGGAAGCAGAGGAACCGCTTAGCTTAAAATAAGTAAAAACCAGCAGGCAGGAAACCGACCTACAGAGTACAAGGGAGTCTCACAAGCAAAACAACACCCATAGACCAAGCGAGCTATCGGCCAGGACACACGGGTACAGCCATGGTATTTTTAGCAGTATTACATAGGGACAGGGGATTCCTACCCTGAAGATCCCCAGGGACTTAAAATAGGTCCCGTCACTTCCTCCCAGCAGCGCCTAGGAGAAGCATCTGCTGCTTCTGGAAGCCAGGAGAAGAGGTTGAGCCTCTGGGGCACCCCAAGACCCAGGGAGGCATGTGGGTGAGCACAGCACTAACCTTCTCCACCAGAGCACTGCGATGAGCTGCTGCCTCCTGCCCCGCTGGGTGAAGAGAAAAAGCCCGTGCAAGAACCAAAACAGCAGCAATAACAAAAAAAAACCCCAACACCCATCTTGTTCACAGCAAAGGGAAACTGAGGCAGGGGAAGTGGAGCTTGTCTGACACCACAGGGAAAGTTGGTGGCTTGCTGGGTGGCACGGCCCCACCTGGTGAGCAGGGGGTCCCCCAAAGCTGAGATGGGCTGTAGGGGAACCCCAGCAAGTCCAGCCACCCCACAGCAGCCCCTGGGAGTGGGCTGGGACAGCAGGATGGACAACCCAATGCTCAGCTCCTGACCCCAGCAGCCCTGGGGACACAGTGTAGGGCTGGGGACAGAACTGCCCCTCCTGCCACCCTCGCCACACCAGCAGGGGGGGGTGGGATGGGTGCCCCTGGGTCCAGCACCCGCAGGTCCCGACTGTCTTGGCTCCGAGGGCTCCCACGCAGTCCCGCTCCGGATCACATCCCAGACGGACAGCGTGCTGGGCACCAGCTAACTTCTCCAACCCCAGCTAGCAGGTATCTCTCATGCCAGACCGCAGCGGCAGCAAATCCATATTTTTCCATTGGGAAGTCCAAGCAGAGAGGAGATTTTTCAGGCGAAGGGGAAGAGTAAAGCAACAAGGGGGGGGGGGGGGGGGGGGGCTGTGAGCCCCCTCCCCACCCCAAAGGGTTAAAAAATAAAGCTGGCAAAAGTGTGTCTGCGATAGGAAAAAACACACGAGCTCCCAGGGAGAGCGCGCCGGCTGCTCCCGTTTCCCTTCCCGACATGCCCCGCTCCTGGGAAAGTGTAGGCTGTTTTCCATATATAACTGCAAAACTGTTCCATGCAGTAAGAAGTCTAATTAAAGGGAGGGAGGGAGAGCGGGAGAGACGCAGAAGACCGAAAGGCAATATTTATACGAGGGAAGCAAGCCTGCATCCCGGGCACCAAATTAGACCCTCGCAGAGCAAAGCCCGTGATATCATCGGCAGATCAAAACTGGGCAGAGCGGCAGCTTCGTAGAAGAGGCGAATCAGAGCCTGGAAAATACGTACCAATAAATAAGAGAGAGCCAGATGGGCCAGGAGAGCACAGGGGGCGGGAGGGCAGGGGAAGGAAAAGCTAATCTGAGCCAGTTGCTGGATAAGCCAGAATGCCGTGGGAGGGTGCATATACACCCCCGGCCCCCCACAAGCCTCCTGGGGTCCCTATTCCCTGTCCCCCAACCACCCCATGCATCCTGCAGCTGGAGAACCAGTTTACTTAAGTAAATAGCAGGAATTTGCTTGAAAAATAAATACTAAAGTAAAGCTGCACAAGCAGGAAGAGGGGCTGGGGGGATGTGAAATGCCAGGGAGCAGAGCGGCACGCTGGCACGCTGCAGGAGCCGGCTGCCGTGGCAGGTAGGGAGAGGCTGCAGGCAAAGGGGCACCCACCCAATGCCAGAGGTGACCCACACAGCACCCCAGGCCTCACCCCCACTTCGACATGCCAGCCTTGGCTCTCCTACCCACCCACAGCTGCATCCCACTACCCTGATGCTTCGGGGGGGACCCCGTCGTCCTGCATCTCCAGCCCCGATGCTTCGAGGGGACCCCGTCGTCCTGCATCTCCAGCCCCGATGCTCCGGGGGGACCCCCATTGCCCAGCATCTCCGGCCAGGGCAGGAGGGGCGCAGGGGAGGCACACACCCAATCTGCTCTTCAAAGCCTCTTTGTTAGAGCTGCATTTCCCACAAGCGCCAGCCACAGCCCCAAGGTAATCCACAGCCGGCTAACACATTCCCAGCGTTATTATGTCCTCTGCCCACACTAGGTGTCAATGCATTTTAAAACCGTTAACGTGCTTTAATTAAATGCCGATATATTTAAAAGCCACCCTACCTAGGCTGAGCCCTCACGGAGAGGCTGGCTTAGACCGCCCAGCCATGGGGTTTGCTGCATCGTTCAGTGCAGACAGCACCATCGCCGACATCCTCGGGGCATCACATGCTCTACTCCCAACGGCAGCTGGGGACCGGCCCCTCTGCACCCCAAAACCAGACCTGACCCACCACCGTGCCACCCTGATCGGGCGATGGAGCCCCGATGTGCTGGGCACCACCATTCCCGGCACTGCCTTGGCCTCGTCCCCACCTCCGCGCACACACACACACCCTTGTGCCCCGGTGCGCCCAGCACCGTCCTGACCTGCCATCCTGTTTATGCAGCGTCTCGAACCCCACGCGCTCCCTCCCTCTGCGCTTCAGGCAACGCCCCAGAGGCCTTCCAGCTGCACCAGTAACCCAGAGAAACTGGGATATCCCTTTCCTCAAATGCCAGCATGAAGTCACTGGCAGGGCTCCCCACCTCCTGCATCCCTCCACATGGAATGGTGCCTTCCAGCCCCTTCGCCTTTGCCACTGCACCACCTGCCTTGCGCCCATAAATCGCACCTCACAGTGCTGGGGGAGGGCAGCCTGTGGGTTGTACGCCCCAAAATAACCCCTGCTGTTGAACCTGCAATGATACCAAGAATCCCAAGCTTGGATGGAGCTCTGCTTCAGGCAGAGACAAGATGCAACGGGGACAAGGACACCCCACCGCATGGGAGGGGTCACAACACCTGGCATCCCCACCCCAGTGAGCAATGCCTCCTGCTAGCGCAGGGCCAGCCTGAGCCCTGCCACCTCTGCCCAGCCTCCAAGCAAAAGGAACAAACCAGCCCCGCATGGCACGGCTGAGCGCGGCACAGCCCCGGGGTCACCCGAGGTGACTGCCGGACACCAGCCACTTTGTGCTGGCCGGACCTGGAGGCGCAGGAGCTGTGGCAGGCTTTAAAACAGTTCCTGCCTATCACCAGCATTTATACAGGTGGGTATCTAAGCACCAGCGCTAATCTGGGGATAATAGCAGCTTTAGCAGCGATAGGGCAGAGATTACTGCCGCAATCCGGGTGTTAGGGGCGTTTCTTTGGCAGTAAGCAGCGTGGCGGGCCGGCAGACGAGGCACAGTGATCTGCAAGGAACAAAGCGAGTGGCCGGCATCGCGACCCAGCTCCTGGCAGCTCCCCACCAACACCCAGCACCCAGCTGGTACCCGGGTAACAGGAGGTAGACGTGCTGGCCTGTGGCTGCGGGATGTGCTGCCTGGACCAGCTGGGAAAAATGGAAACCCCACCTAGTGCCTGGGGCTCTGCATGGACAGGATTCCCCCTCTTCCTCCTGGCCCAAGCATCCTACCCAGGATCACTCAGCATGCTGTAAACCCCTCCGCTCCCAAGGCTCTGGCTCCTCTTCTCTGCCCCCACATCTTCCCAGCCGCCTGCAATAGTAGGGTCCTTCATCATCCTCTTGCACCATCCTCTGACCCCAAGGGGCAGGAGCAGGTGAGTTTGCACAGCCAGGGCACTGGGAATGCAAAAAAGCAAGTCTCACTGCTTGGTTGGGGGTCCCCCAGCACTGTTCGGGGTCCCCCAGCACCAACTGGGCTTGTTCTGCCCACGGAGCACCCTGCTCCCATGCAGCCCCTCGGGGGGGGGAGGCAGCCAGACAGGGTCTGAGGAGGCTGAGATTCAGGGAAGCCCCTCCCCTCTCTGCCTGCTTTTCTGGGTCCCTTCCTGGGGATGCTCTGCCCAAACTGATCACCTCCAGCGGGGACGGAGCACAGCAAGGTCTCGGGAGCAGAGAAACAGCGAGGCCAGTCTGCACAGGCAGCTGCGTCCGGAGGAGCGGGAGGAGGAAGGGAGGATCCATCATTGTCCTTTCCAAAGGGAAAAGGGACAGTCCCCTGAATGGAAGTGCCAGGCAGGGCAGGAAACACCTCCAGCCTCCTCGCTCCAGGCTGCATCTGCCCGCGGAGAGCGGAGGACACCTGCACGCAGCACAAATCCCCCCAGTGCTGCAGAAGCACCATCTGCAACATCTTGCAAGGATTTGATGCATTTCACGTTCAACTGCAGGAGTGAGAGGATCCCCCGGCTGCTGCCCTGCAGAGAAACACCCAGACACTGCGGGGAAGGGACGGGAAGGAGGATGAAGGGTCATTCCCACACCGAGCCCTGGCTAAGGCGGTGCGGGATGCCCAAACTGGTGCCCAGTGAGGCAAAACCAGGCGCACAGAAGATGAGCACGTCCGCAGATGGCAGGCGCAGACGGAGAGAGATGGAAAGAGTGGGAAAACAATGCTAAGAAGGGAAGCAACGAATAGAAAGGGATGAAAGGCAGCGGGTCAGGAGTTAGCACAACAGAATTTAGCAGTGGATATGGAGCCGGAGCACATTGCAGAAGGATTTTGGCTCACCAGAGCCTGGGCCATTGCTGCACCCAGGGGACCAGCTGCATCCAGCCCTTGAGCGTCTGCTCGGTACCAAACCAGCCACCTCTTCATTGCCCCCGGCTGAGCCTCCCCCCAAACAGGCACCTACAGAGCAACCTATGGCTCCAGCCTCCTCCCCCAGCTGGCAAAGCAGCCGTCTCCTCCGGGAGCCGCGATCGGCTGCATTTGGCACCCAGCACACGCCGAGTAATTCAAGCTGCCCCTGGGAAGAGCAGCCTGCGGATTTAATACTCCGCAGAGCAGACGGGTGTTTGCAAGGCCAGCTCCCGGGGGCACAGCGTATCCCTGGGGATGCTGAAGCAGGTAGTGGGATGAGGTTATACAGCTGGCTTTCCCCCCCTCCGTGGGGAGGTGAGTGGGTCTTGGCTGTTTGCTTTCTCCTTCCCCGGGAGATCTCCTGCTCGCTCGGGAAACACCCTCAGGTGCCCTGCAGCTCTCCGGGGAGGAAACACTGCCCAAACACAGTCAGCTGTTTTGGTCCTTCCCTTCTTTTTTGGACAGTCCACTTGGGGTCAGATTTAAGAGCGATTCGTCACTTGGGAAATAACACCACTTCAGGCCTCCTCCCTCAAATAAACCTCAAAAGACATCATTTAGGCAAGCTTAATGTGGACAACTAAAAATAGCCGGCACTAGTCACACTGGAAAATGCAGGCTGTGGAGCTTCACACTTTCACAGCTCCAGCCAGGACACGGGGGTTTCTGGCTGTGGGGAGGGTCCCCCCGGCTCCACAGACACATTCCTGGGCGATGGGCACAGCCCTGCTCCCATGGGGCAACGGGTGGGTCGAGAAGGATCCTTCAGGGATCCATCCCTGGGACCACCAACACCCCGCACAGCTGCTCCGCTGAAAGTTTTGGGTCCCCGCACTTTCCCAGGCAGGATGCGGTGACTCACAGCCACGTCTGCACCGGGACACCCAGGAAAGCTCAGCCCTGCTTTCAGCTTCTCCACAGCCAAGCCAAGTTTCTGGTCCCGGCTCCCTGCAGCTGATTCACCCCCGCTTCCCCCAGCGTCCCCAGGCAAACGCAGCCAGGCCTCCCTGCCAGCTCTGCCCGCACACGGGATAAATCCCCTGCACTGAGTAATGCGGAGAGGCGGGTTGTTATTACAGCTTTCCTCCTGCTCTGCAGCAGCGGGGCTGTCACAAGCCAGGCGACCCTCGTGAGGCACAATTCAAGCCTTGCTACAGCCTGGCAGCCCATCCCACCCGCGGCTCACGCTCCTCCGCCGCCAGCCTGGCATCACCCAACAGCCTCCAGCAGAGCCACAAAGCCAGCCCGCCCTCATTTCCCCGCAGTCCCCCCTCCTTGCACCAACCTCTCCCCGCTCCAGAGGCAGGAATAATATTTAACTCAGGTTCACGCTGGAGCATGACCTCCCTTCCCAGCCTGGGTCACCCCCAGGCTGTCTCCATCGCAGAGGCCATGCTGGATCCCCGCTCCCGGCATGGCCACATGCCCATGGGAGAGCCCAGCGCCAGCACAACCCCCCCGGAGCGTGCAGCACACCGGGCTGGGAACCCCCGGGATGCTCGGCACCGCACGCTGCCGGCTGCCAGCTGCAGCGATATGTCACGGCAGGGTTTGTACGCAGCCGGCGCTGAGGCGGCTCTCCCGGCGCAGGGGACCAGCAGGTGGGCTGTACAGGTGCCACGCTGATGTGGGAGCCTCACACAGCCACCGAGACACCCTGCCCTGAACTGCACAGCCAGCAGATCCCGCCTGGAGCCATCCTCCTGGCCTGAGAAACGGCTCGGCTCAGCCTGCAGAGCCAACAAGGTGGGGGGGGGGCTTCAGCCCCTGCGGAAAGGGCAGGAGACTGAAAGATGCTCGAGGACTGAACCATCTTACTCGCCCTCATGTCCCTGCAGCGACAGCCTGCGAGGTGTCACGAGCAAGAATGCAGCTTTCCCAGCGGCGGTTAAAAAGCATCCATGCAGCCCCACGTCTGCCGCAGCCGAGTGCTCGAGCAAGCCAGGGTTACTTTTAAGTAGCTGGTGAGAAGGTGGGAAGAGAGATGAAGAGCCGGAACGTCGCGATGCTGTGGCACTAAGCCTCTGGGAGGGCTGAAGCCAAGAGAGACGAAGCATCAGCATTTCCGAGCAGGAACAAAGGGCGAGAAGAGAAAAGCCGAGGGCACGCCATGGGGCTGGCCAGGGCGATGGGCACCTCCTGGGCAAGCGAGGGGTGGAGAAGGGACAGTAAAGCTCTAGCTGCTGCAGCAGGGTCCTTAATTAGCATCTTGGGAAACGAGGCTGAAAATCAGACACCTTCTGTCCGAAATCTGAGCCCGGACCTGAAAATCTGATCACTGGATCCGATGCTCAAAGAGCAAAGGTCACGTCAAGTCCCAGGCAGGTCCCACAACCGTGGGGCAGGGCTGAGCCCCCCTGCCACCCACCCAGCTTTGCCCCCCGCCCACCCCCGGCCCCCCCGGTGGGAGCAGACGCAGCACCACGAAGGCCAGCAGCTTATTTTTAGCCTTGGGAAGGCAGAAGCCTGCGAGCAGCTCTCTCAGCTCTTGCCCTTGGCACAGGGCGCGCTGCTCATACTGCTGCCACTGCTGCAGCAAGTGCCTCAGGCCTCAGCCCACCCCGCTACCCCCCAGGACCAGCCCGATCCCTCCCGGCATCGATCCTTTCTCTGCCCAGAGAGGAGAAGGAGGATGCTGGGATCAGCCCAGGAGCTGGCGGCTGCCGCGGCCCCGCGGCCAAAGGATCCAGATTATTTACAGCTCCCTAACGGAGCGCGGCGAGTTCGGCAGAGCTGACCTTTCCGTGCCTGAGACAAAGAGATGTCACCGTCGTGGCGGTGCAGTCACCGCAGGATGGGCGATGCGGGGTCCTCTCCCACCAGCAGGGACGGAGCAGGGGGCCAGACCCTCGCAGGGGGGCTCAGGAGCAGGGAAGCGTCCAGGGCGACGGAAAGCGAAGTGCGCTGGGATCCCAGCCTGGGAAAAGGAGGGATCGGATTCCTCCCTCCCCGTCCCCGCTGGACAAACTCTTCCGGGTAGGGACTCCTACGCGCTGGCTCTGCCCAGCCACACCAGCAGCTCGCTGCTCCCTGCAGACCCCAGCTGCTTTAGCAGGGGGGAAACAGGGATATCGCTTCAAATAGAAAAAGGGGGGGACGGAGACGCGCCCCCGGCACCCCGGCGGCTGCAGCAGCGCTCGGCTCCTTTGGCTGTCGCCGCCTCGGCTCAGCCCAGCTGCCGACTCATCCCTGCCATGGAAGCGTAGAAGCAAAAGTTTCCCCATCAGCATAAACCACGGACAACTGGCCAAACCTTCGACTTGGCTTCTGCCGCCCTGGCGAGGAGTCCCCACACTGGGGACCCGCTGTTTCCCAGCTGGGGTGCCCACAGCGGGGGAGAGGGATGGGGGACTGACCCACTCCCTGCATTAGGGGACTGGTGTGTGTCCCCCAGACTCGCTGCAGACCCTCATGCTGTGGGGAGGGAAGGGCGTGCTGGGACGAGGAGTTCTCCAGCCCTTGGCACTGCCCAGCGGGTTGATCCTTCCCATGCCCCTTCCCTTGCTCCGACGTGAGTTAGCTGCAGGATTTTGGCAGAGGACCGTACACAGGGCCAGCGTCACAGCTGTGCGGGGCCCCCTCCCCAGCCTGCCCCCCCCCAGGTCCGTACTGGATGCAGTGATGCAGAAGCACAGACACCCCAGGGAGCCAGCCTGGGAGCACTCTGCATCCCCCTCACGCCTGCGCCAGGGTCCCCACATCCCTCTCCATCTGCCAGGGCAGTGGTGGCCTGTCCACACCCTCGAGAGCGGGGCCAGCCCCTCGCTCTGCTGCCGAGGAGATGCTGGCAGAGGGATGCTCCTGGCCAGGACTCCCATGGCCCCAATTCCTGACCCCCCAGGGGCACATCACTCCGCGTCAGCTTCCCACGTTTAAATCCGAGACCCCTCCCAGAAGCTCACAAATGCAGGAGGACACCGAACCCATCTGTTACTCACAGAGAGCTCTCCCAGGATCTAAGTTACTTAATTACTGCCTTAAAAGAGTCACCATCCAGGTGGGTGACACGCCAGCAGGTTGTCATGTGCTCCGCACGTCTCAAGCATTTGCTTTCTTCCTTTCTCTATCCACGGTTAGCTTGCCTTTTTTTTTTTTTTCCCCTTTCCTTTTTCTAATGAACAAATAGAGGGGCAGGTTTTATAAGTCCATGGAAACTCTATTATCCCTCTGCATTAAAGCCAAAAGCAACTAATTAAAACATCAAAGTCAGATGTTTCATTAGTTCGGCCTCAGAAAGCGCTGGCAGGAGGTGGCAGGGAACGTGGCTCCCACGGCCGGCTGCACCGAGGGACCCCAAGGCTGGACCCGCACCCCAAAACACGGTCCTTGTCTCAGTGTCACTGGGAAACCCAGCGGGGAGGCTCTGGGCTGGCCACCACTGGGCAGAGTGCTGTCACCTCCCTGCCCCTCTTCTCCAGCTGGTCACTGCTCATCGCAGGAGGCCTTTGCATTCACCGGTTTTGAGAACAGGGAGGCTGCTGCCCTTCTCCCCATCAAAGCTGCTTCCCCCAGGAGCATCCCCACGGAACAGGTCCTTACGCCCTTCCAGGCACAGAACAAGGGCAAGCGTGACACGTTCAAATTCTCAGCTCACCCACACCGATTTATTTCCTCTGCGCACCAGATCTCCACCTGTACGACAGAAAGGACATCGCTGCCTCCATCCACCCTGACCAGGAGGGCTCCAGGCAGCCAACAGGCATCAGACAACATCCCTCACCCTGCCTGGATCCACTTCCAGAAGTCCCCAGCGAGACTCAGGATTTGGGGAACACCAAGGACGCGGCACCCCTTGGTGCCGCAGCGGTCAGCTCCCCATCTAAGGATCTGCATCCCATCGCCATGGTCACACCGAGCATCATCGCATCCCTCCCCGGGCTCCCACTCCCCACACCTGGTCGTTGGCACAGCGAGCGCATCTCTTGCAGGCAAAGCGGGGTCCCCACCCCGTGGCTCACTGGGGGGTTAACCCAGGTTTTCCTTCAGCTCCTTTGCCAAGCCGAGGAGGAAGCCAGAGCAGCAGCCAGAGCAGCAGCCAGCCCTTCCTCGGGCCCTGCTGCGGGGAGCAGCAGCAAACAGGACTCAGCAGCAAGTCCCTGCTGCAGAGCTGCTGCTCAGCACCAGGCTCCTCACGTCCCCCAGACCCCTGTGGGCTCCTGCCAGTGCTGCTGCAACAGGCATGTGCAACCACTGCGGGCAAAGTCCGCTCGTGGCCTAGCCAGGGGTGTTGGGGAAAAAAAAAAAAAAAAAAAAACCACAAAGGAAAAAAGGGAAAAAAAAACCCAAACCCGAGAGAGGAGCAGAGAGCGTGCGGGGACCCCGCAGCCCCTGCGAGGTGCAGGCAGGGAAGGAGCAGGCTCATCTCCCAGCACAAGCAGGCCTTGGGGAAGAGGGGGAACTCCAGGCACAGCTCCACCCCGGCGCTTTCTGCTGCAAAACAATAGTGGAGAGGAGTAGCAGTCCCTCCCTGCTCTTACTCACCCTGCCCAAAGACCTGTGCCACCCCACGGTTCATCCCTCCTCGCCCCAGCCTCTGCCTGGTGCTGCCCCGGGGGGCTCCAGCACGGTGGGTCCCAGCTCGTGGGGCGCAAGGTTTGGTGACGCTCCAGCCGGCAGCGGCACACGCTAACGGTAAGAGATCCTCGGCACGCAGAGCGATGCGAGAGCTGGACCCATGGCATCCGAGCAGGGGATTCTCTCCGACACCATCTCAACCGAAAAAAACCCACCACCCAGCACCCCAATTCGCGCTCTCAAGCCTCTCTACCTGCAGCGCTCGCACCACCTCCCCATGCCAGCCAGCCCCGCTCCTGCGGGGAAGGAGCCAAGGCTTTGTGGAGGTCCCTGCGCGTCCCGTCGCACGAAGCCGCTCCCAGGGCAGCGCCCACAGCCCTGCCGCTGGCGAGGGTGGGACGAGGAGACAGCCTGCACCCCGAGGGCCCGGGCTCCGGGGGTATGGGGAAGCGGGAGGTATGGAGAAGCTGCGCCTCGAAGCCCTGGGTGCTGCCCAGCGATGCTGGCACCGTAGTGCCGTCCCGGCATGGGCACCCGCTCCACTGCGCCGGGGCAGCACCCACCTTGGCGCGGGGCAGAAATCCCCCGTATCCGACTCAACGCTCCCAACAGGCTTTGGGCAACTGAAGGGCACGTAGGTTTTTGGGAGGCCTCCAAGACCACCCAGCTCCCTCCATCCAGCCTGGGAGAGCCCAGCAGCCACCCCTGACCCCACCACCCAGCCCACGCCATCCCAAGGGAACGGGTGGGGTGTCCTAAGGGGGGTCACCCAAGGGTGCAGCCTGCAGGACACTGGCGGAGCTGGGAAGGGAACCCCATGCCGCTGCGGGGTGGGGCTGGCAGAGCACGGGGGCGTCAGCTTCTCTCTCGCTCATGATTAAATAATTTAGGTGCGTTTCAGTGCTCAAGGAAGCGAAAGATTGAGGGCACTGTCTGGAGCCAGGCGAAGCGCAGGCAGCCGGCACAGACCCTGCCTGCCGGAGCAGCCGACAGCAGAAGCATCGCGCCGATTTGGGGTGGGGGCACAGAACAGTGCCCCCCCAACCTCAGGACAGGTCTGGACACCCCCTGGGTAGTTCTTGAGCACTCACCTCCCACCCCACCCTGGGTCCTGGCCGGGCTGCCAGTCCACGGGCAGAAACAGGCTGCACTGGTTTGAGATTTGCAATCCAAACCCCCACCCAACCTCAGGTCTCCAGAGATAAGAGCACAATAACCTATTGTCCCTCCTCCACTCCCTCCCCTCTCAAGATCTCCACTTGCCTCTGGCCAAGCAGGGAGGGACCACCCAGCTCCGCACCCCCGCAACGGCCGGGGGCTCGCCGGGTCCCCACCAGGGGCACGACCCCAGCGCCAGGCAGCGGATGCTCGGGAGCCAGGGCTGGGATGCAGGGAGAGCGCTGGAGGCAGAGGCAGGAGGCGGAAGAGGTTCCTGCCTGCTGGCCATGTGGGCCACAGCCTGCCTGGGTTTATTATTTCCAACCCCCCCTTTTTAAATTTTTTTTTTTAAATTTCCCCACCCCACAACCCACTCCTCCTGGCTGTGGGTTTGGTGCAGGCTGGAGGGGGACGTGCCTGGTCCTGGCGTGGGCAAACACCAGGCAGCCCCCCTCCCCCGACACACTCCCCGCGGTGCCAGCGCTCTGCCATCCCACCCTCCATCCCTCCCCACGATCCCACCCTCCATCCCTCCCTCCCCGGGGTACCCCACTCCAGGCGCATCCCACCCGGCTGCTTGCAGGGAGCAGCACCCCCTCCTGCCCTACGGATGGGGGGGGGGGAAATCACCCACGCAGCACCTTCCCCCTCTCTGTCCTTGGGCTGCCGCAAGGCCCCCCCCCACCCCCCCGCCTGCCTGCGCTACCTCTGCCCTTCCCTCCGGCACCAGAGCCAAGCTGCAGCGTGGCCTGGGATGGATGGAGCCATCGGCCAGACCCACAGGGGCCGCATCCTGCCCCCCCCCCAGCCTCCCTGCAATGCCACACCACGCTGCCCCCCAAACACGCGTGACCGAGACCCCCACGCCCTCCCTCAAGGACAGGCAACAAGTTGCAGGATACGGCTGGAGAGGCTTCCCACCCACCCCACCCCCCAAGATATGCTGGGGGGGGAGGGGAGGGGTTGCACGGCTGGCAGACGCCCACCCATAAAAGCGGAGGGACTGTGGGCATCCCATCCCGCTGCAGTGAGCGGCAGCAGGGTGGGGGTACGCCATGCCAACCCCCCCCCCCCCCCAGTCCCACCTGCTGCACCTAGGTGTAGCACCCCAGTGCTGCATACTGGGAGGGACTGGGGGGGGGGGAAGCACCGCTCCCACCGTGCTTCCCCCCCCCCCCCATGCACTCAAAATCCGAGAAGCACCCACAGGACCCCCACCCCACCCCACTCCCACCCGCTCCCCCACCCCCCCCGCACTCACCGGCTCAGCCCCCTCGGCGCCCGGCTGGCGGCGGAGCCCCCGCGGCTGGCCATGGGATGTGGGGGGGGGGGCGCGGAGGAGCGGTCCCGGAGCTAGCGGGAGAAAATGCTTGTCATGGCAACCCGTGCCGTGCCGAGCCGTGCGGAGCCCAGCCGAGGAGGGCTCGCCCCAACGCGCCGGGGGAGGGGCTCTCTTAAGGTGGCGGCCCGCCCCGTCGGCTGCTTAAGGGGGACGGGAGGGAGCGGGAGGAGTCCGTGCACCCCCCCTAGGGCAGAACCGTGTGTGCACCCCCGGGCAGTGTGGAGAGCCCCCCCAGGCAATATTGGGACCCCCGGGGCAGGACCATGTGCGCACCCCCAAGCAGCATGGGGAGACCCCCTGGCAGCACTGTGTGTGCACCTCCCAAGCAACGTGCGGACCCCCCCCGGGCAGGGCCATGTGTGCACCCCCAGGCAGTGTGGAGACCCCCCAGGCAACATGGGGACCCCCCAGGCAGAGCCACGTGTGCACCCCCAGGCAGTGTGGAGACCCCCCCAGGCAACATGGGGACCCCCCAGGCAGCACTGTGTGTGCACCCCCCAGGCAGAGCCATGTGTGCACCCCCAGGCAGTGTGGAGACCCCCCCAGGCAACATGGGGACCCCCCAGGCAGCACTGTGTGTGCACCCCCCAGGCAGAGCCATGTGTGCACCCCCAGGCAGTGTGGAGACCCCCCCAGGCAACATGAGGACCCCCCGGGCAGGGCCATGTGTGCACCCACACACAACATGGGGACCCCTGTGGGCAGTGTGGGGACCCCCCAGGCAGCACTGTGTGCGCACCCCCCAGGCAACATGGGGACCCCCTGGGCAGGGCCATATGTGCACCCCCAGGCAGTGTGGAGACCCCCTGGGCAGCACTGTGTGTGTGGCCCTGGGCAGCGTGGGACCCCCCCAGGTAGGGCAATGTGTGTGTACCCCCAGACAGTGCGGGGAACCCCCCCGGGCAGGCTGTGCGGGCACCTCTCGATCAGCATGGGACCCTCCCCATGGCACTGCGGCGTGTGCCCCCCTGGGCAGTGTGGGTTCCTCCCCACAGCAGTGAGCTGCGCGCACCCCCAAGCAGCGGGGACCCCCCCAGGGCAGTGTGGGTACCCCAAGAGGTGGAGGTACCCCTATGCACAAAGCCCTCCCCACCCCACGTGTGGGGAAGGCAAATCTCCAGCGCACCGTGAACGGTGGCAAATATTGGGGTTCCTCATAGGCCGGGGGGGGGGGTTGGGGTTGCTCGTGGCCACGGTGGTTGATCACCAGGGGCTGGCGTGTGCCCAGCCCTGCAAACCGTGGGGCACAGTCCTCTGAGGTCCCCTGGGAGTGCCCGTGCCCTTGGGTGACAGCATCACCTGGGAGGGGTACCCCCACCCCACGAGCTACAGAGGCTGGAGCACAAATCACTGCCCTTTCGCCCAGGCGGATCCGACCCCCACCCTTTTTTAGAAGCGAGCAGGAGATAAATCTTCATGGAAACGCACGGAAAAGTGTGTGAAACACTGCGCAGCGTGGCATCGGTGCAGCAACGCTGGGTGTAGGCAACCTTAAATCAGCGTTAATCCTGTCTGCAGCCCCACGTTTGGGCACGCAACCCGGTTCAAGTTAAACCAGTGGAACATCTGTGCAAGCACAAGCCCTAATTAGTGCTGGTAACGTTTTTTTTCCCCCCCTTGAGGGCCTGCACCTCAATAATTTTGCATTCCTGAGCAGTCCCAAGGCAACGTGGTGCTGCAGGAGGCGGGTTACGCTGGGTGAGCCAAGTCCTGCGCGGAGTCCCCAGCAATCGCTTTGGGCCCTTTGCTGGGGGAATTCCTCCTTCCCAGTGTTTACGGAGCCCTTTGCCGGGGGAATTCCTGCTTCCCGGTGTTTGCGGAGCCGCTATCCAAAATGTGTGCCGGTAAAATCGCTTCCATTCGGCTTGCGGGGAGCAGACCTGCCCGCTCGGGTGAGCTGATGGAGGTACGGTGCTGGTGCACAGGCAGATACTTGAGTGGCTTCTGAGCTGCCGGTGTTGGACGTGATACAGTCTCTGCATCCTTTCCGTGGTTTGCAGCACAGGAGGCATCAACCTGCTCCTGCGCTCTGCTGCAAGAGGGAGAGAAGGGACCTGGGCTGGTAACTCCTCGCTCATCTTCAGTGCTGGGGGTCCTTGGCATTTTCCTGGGGAGTTAAACAGGGTTATTCCTTCTTAACATAAAACCTCCAGGGCTGGAGGCTCTCATGACAAGAGCGAAACTCCTATGTCAATAAGCAAGCTCAGGCATCTCCCGTTTCTTGTCTTTGCAGCTTGCCCACTGCTGAAAGTGGGAATAAACATGCAGCTCTTAGCTGGTGCCCGGCTCCCCCTCCACCAAAATAAAAACCAGATGGCAGTGACCACAGTGGGTCTAGGTGACTGCGAAACTGCTTGGAAAATAGGTGGTGGTACAGACGGCAGACACTGCTTCCAGTGGGCCGGGATGCAAAACTGCTATTGAGACATAATGGCCTTTTAAAACAGGTTTTCTGAGCTTGGAAGGAATCTCTGACCATCTGGATTTGGACTCCTGAAAGGAAATCAGCCTTCCTGCCTTGGGGAACCTGTTGTTAACAGGGCAATTCGTCTCTCAGAAATGCTGAGAATTTGCAGCCTCCTTAGGCTTGGGCTGAAATGGGGAAAGGTGGATTTTACAGCCCGGGCACTTGCCGTTGAAGGAACTAGCCAAAATCCGTTTGAAAACCGTGCTTCCCATCCAGTGGCAGCCTGCAATTACGGAGCTGGTACTTAGCAGCTCCTGCCTGGTGTGTTTCCATTACAGCGAGAGCAACCATAAACACGGAGGCTGAAAGCCCCTTCCATTTTACATTTAAGGAAAAGCACATGGAGGAAAAGTCAGAAGCCTGGCTAGAGCGGGAGCAGGAGTGGGAGCAGGAGCATCGCCTCTGAGCGAGCTGCCGGACCCTGCTTGCACCGATGCGTCCCCACACGCCACAGCAAAGCGGGGCAGAGCAAGCGGAAAGCTCCTCCGTAGGTTATTTTGGGGTCATACAGGCCCATGGGCGATGCTGATCTAAACCTGCTGTGGAGACCCGCCGTGTGCCTCCGCTTCCCAGGATCATGCCTCTGGCGCTTGCTGGTGCCAGCGCTCCTCCATCCCGCTGAGCCACAGGTCCTGCTCCTGGGACAAGACAAGGCTTTGCCATCCCTGGAGAGGTGACCGGGGTGTCCCCACGCTGCTCTGCCGGGCAAACAGGCGATGCTCCGCACTCCTGCACCCAGAGGAGGGGGAGAAGGAAGCAAGCCTCAAGCCAGCAAAGCTCCCTAACCGTCTCCCACACGGCCAGCCCCGAGGAAGGGACCTCCCAGGATTAGCTGGGGCTCGGGCTGCGGCACCCACGGGGGTGGCAGCAGGGACAGGCTGCTTCTCGTTTGGCTCTTGGCAGGCTCTCACAGGCGAGCTCCGAGGGAGACACTGGATCCTGCTGGCAAGTCTCTGCGGGGCTGCCCCACTGCTTTGTGCTTGTGCCTTTGGCCTCCTCGTTCGCCTTGGATGATGGCTGGATATTCATTTGTTCTCTTTTGTTTGCCCAGAGCGAGCTCCGGCCACGCATGCCAGGCCATCTCCGCACCCAGCACGTGGCTGCAGGGAGCGCATCAGCTTTCACAGCCAGGATGCGGCCACGAGGAATCACGCTCCGAGCACCAGCCACAGGTGGGGTGCACGGACCAGAGCTCCTCTCCTCGCTGCTCTCCCCTCTTCCCTGACACTTTGCCTCAACACCCGTTGCAGGCAGGCAGGGCAGTGCCAGGAGAGGAGCAGAAGCCCCAGCCCAGCCCAGGAGGCATCTTCCTTCTATGCCTTCCCACAGGCGATTGCTGCTGCTTCGGAGAAGGAGCAAAGGCTCCCACAGTGACCAGCAGCATCAGAGCCCAGGATCAGGGACCTAAACCCTGCAGGGAGCCCCGCTGTGATGGGAACCTCAGCTGTATTTTGGCACCTCTTTTCTTTTCCAAATGCTTTTCTGCAGGGTGCTTTGCAACCAAAGCAGACAGCCGTCCCTGGCCTGAGTGGTGTCTGGTCTTAAAAGACACCAGCAGCAACATAAAATTAAAAAACCCAAAAAACAACCAAAAAAAAGTATTAGTCCACCAGGTTCTTCTGTAAAAATCGGGCTTAACTGATGATTTCCCTTTAAAACCAGTATGAAACTTTGTAATAATTTGCCTTTAATGTCTCCCAGGCTGGGAACTTGTAGGTGGAGTTTTAGCCCAAAATGAATTGAATCAGCCAAGTTGTATCAGCCAAGTTACAAACCCATCAAAACCTGAGGCCAGATCCTGATCTCATCCCCGTGGGTATAAATCCAGCATCGCTCCACTGGAATCAACAGGGAAGATTTTTGTCATGGTGCCGGATAGCAGAGAGCAGGATTGGACCCCCAGGGTTTCTAATGGAAACACTGACTGACTCTTAAGCACAAGGCAGAGTCGGGCGTCTGTAAAATCTCTCTCCATTCAAGGGCTAAATATAGGGAGAGAGAGCGCCAGGGATTTGACTTTCAGTGCTCAGGGATAAATAAACCCCCGATCGCTGCTGCGGGAGGGGCTTTGTTGGAAATGCCAGGGGCTGACAGGGGGTCCCGCTGCTCCGAGGTCCCCCCCCGTGGGGCAGGGCAGGGGGTCCACAGGGTCCCTGCGGGGAGGTAGGGCTGGCCGAGATGCTCCCAGGCGATGCTCGCGGCCACGTGGGGCTGGTGCTAGAGGGGTTTGGGGGTTTTTTTTCCTGCTTCTTCTTCCCCTTTTCTCTCCCTTCTCAGCCCTGAGCGCTGCTGAGCTTCAGCACCCACAGGTGCCGGTTTGCAAGGCTCAGACTCAGGCTCGGAGCTGGTGCTGCTGGTGGGAAAGGTCCCGTCACGGCCCCCCGTTCCCTTCTCTGCCTTTTGCCTGCTTCACCTCGCTGGGTTCTGAGCTTTCCCCTTGCTCCCCGTGGCTTCACAGCCCCAGGAAAGTCCCACAGCTGTGGGGTTGCTAATAAACCCATGGCCGTGCTATTGCTAATCAACTTCTCCTGTCTGCTTCTGCTCTCAATTACTCTAACAGCCCTGTTAATTTCTAATTAAGCAGCCTCTTCATTTGGGGAGGGGGACTGGAATTAAAAAGCAAAAGAGAAGAGGAGGGATTTGGGCCCAGTTTTGCTTTATGGATGTAATTAGGAGGCAAAATTGTTCACTCACCTAAGGAATTCATCTCCAAACTGCCGGTGAGCTGACAGCCACGCTGTGTTTTCCCTGGGAGCCCTGCGACTGACGGTGCTTTTCCTTTCCCCACCCCTACACGTTCCCATTTGGAGCTGGAGCCATGAGAGGCTCTAAATCTATTAGCGCCTGTTATTAAATCCCTAATATTTGCAACAGCTGAGGAAGAGCCTCTGAGCTGCTTCTTCCCAAGCAACCTGTGGGCAGGGTGAGGAGGAATGCCATGTCGCAGGGATGCGATGAAGCCTCACCAGGGCTGATTGCATGGCGGGGCTGCTTCCTTCTCCATGGAGCACCCCACCAGAGCAGTTGGGGTGATGCGTGTGCCCCACCTTGAGATCTGGGGGACCCCCGGTCCCCTCCCGAGGAAGTTGGAGGGCAACAGCTAGATCCCCAGCTCCCTCTCAAAATGAACATTTTTCCCTCCAGTTCCGACCTCGTTTCATTCCTCACATCAAGGAGGAACCTTGTACTCGGTGTTTGCATCACGGTAACAGCTCCGGGACCTTAGTGGGACTGAGGAAAGTCCCTGCTGCCAGGAGTGACAATGCGGTGGGTAGTGCTGAAGAGAGGAGAGAGAAGTGACAGCGCGGGAGAGCCGCTCTCCCATCACTCACAAGCTGTCAGTCCCGGAGCTGGGGAGGCGGAGGAGCACCCGAGTCCTACTTTAGTGCCTGCCTTCCAGAGACAGGGAAAAGCCAGGCTGTGCCGGAGGCCAGTCCCCAGGGCTGGAGATGCTGTTGGACCCAGCCTGGGCACTGTGGTACCTGGTGTGGCGACGCTGCAGCCCCCACACGGGGCTGTGGTACCAGGATGTGGCAGGGATGGGGACGGCACAACAAAGACAGGGTTAACCCCAGCAAGCCCCTTTCTGGAGGGGGCATTTGTGCCTTCTTGCTGCCCCTCTGTAATGCTGTGGGATCAGGAGCAGCCCTCTGAGAGGAAGGGACTTCCCTCTAGTCTGATTTGCCCTGCTGCTCCCCAAAACCCCGCTTTTGGAGCCCAAAGCAGCAGGGAAGAGCAGCCACAGGTCACCGCGCTGCATGTGGAGCCCTGGCAGGGCTGGCATTGCCCCAGCAAAGCCACCCTGAGCCTGCAGACATCCACCTCCTCCACTCCCACGTGCTTCTGCGTGAGGGCAGGCTCCAGCACACTACTAGCCATAAGGCGAAGCCTCCCCTAACCCTTAGTTGAGGATGCTCCTTGGGCCCCGGGGATATATAATTAAGGGGCATCACTGGTATTTTGTTGGTGTCGATGCCACAGGGCAAAGGTGGGGTGAGCTCAGGCCCTGCAAACACCCACCGTGCTGGGGAGAGGGCTGGTGGAGGTGGGTTGAAAAAGTAAAAGATGAAAAGGTGACCACTTCCCGAAATGGAGAAAGAGGGAGAAAAGAAAACCATAAACACCGCCAACGGCATCCACAGGAAAACAAAAAGAAACGACTGTTTTATTTGAATAATAACCATCAATAATACATTGCTAAGAAGCTGCAGATGACTGCAATTAAAAAAAGCATTGCATTCCCTGAGCAAAATCTAAATTATTCCTCACAGCTTCTCTGCTCGCTGAGTTATATTAAAATGAAGCGGTTCCTGGTGCGGCATGGCTCAGCAGAGCTGGGGAGCCCGGGTGGAAGGCATAAAAGAAGAAAAAAGGCGAGGAGAAAGAAGAGGAGCCCTAATGTGGGGGGTTATAAATATTTTACAGCCGAGGAGGAGTGGGGAGCCACGGATATAGATGCGATTGCGGGCGTCCGTGGTGGGAGGGATGAATTAATCACATAAACGGAGGAGAAACTTTTCTTGAGGAGCACATGCCCAACACCCACGGCCAAAGCAGCTCTGGAGGGTCCCTGGGTGCTGGGGACGGGCAGTTTGGGGTTTGCTCTGGAGGGTGCAAATGTGACTTGGCAATGATGACCTACCTCTGCCGGGTGCTGTGGGCAGCACACCAGGTCCAGGACAGGCACTGTCGATTCCTTGGGAAACACAAGAGTGCAAATATTTACTGGGACACCCCCGCCCCGCCTCGAAAAACCCAGCAGGTGAGGCTGGAGATGCTCCTTGCCAGGGCTGTGCTTTACAGCCTGAGTCTGGTGCAGGGTCCTGCCTCCCGTGGCCCTGGTGGTCCGGGGCTGGTCGGGGGGCTCGGGCACAGCCTGCCTCCCCGCCAGGGTTGCAGGAGGGGGGTGACCTGCCACCAGCCGAGCCATGCAGCACGCTGCACCCTGCAAACGCTTCTCCCAGCTGCCGGTGGGATCCGGGTGCAGGAGAGGCTGTGGCTGCCGCTGCAGCCCGGGGGAGCAGGATAGCACCCCTGCACCTCGCACCCCGACGTTCACACAGGCAGAGCAAACACCAGCTGGCAACCCCCCCATCGCTATCCAAACAGCAGCCCCGATATCCAGAGAGGGGCAAACAGGCTGGGTGCTGGGCTCGCTGCACTTCATCCCCTCCCTCGCCAGCAACCCCCTCTGCCCCGGCCCCTCCTCACCCTGGTGGGAAGGCAGCAGGGAACCAGCCCTCCAGCAAATGTCACCCTGGATGGGGACAGCACCCGCTGTCTCCAGCTGGAGAGCAAACGCTTGCCCCGAGGCAGCCAGGAGAGCATCAGCAGAGCATCAGCAGAGCTGGAGCTGGGGGAGGTCGAGGCTCTTTGCGCAGCTGGATCCGTTCCCCACCCTCCACAAACCGCTCGGTCCCTGCAGCTGCCCCATGCCATGGGAGGCTGTGGCTTATCAGAAACTGCAGCGTGGCAGGACCAGGAGAACCCTCCCAAGGCCAAAAATGTTTTCTCTTTCCCTCACAGCTCTCAGTGCTTCCCAGCCATCCCAGGCACTCCGCGGCGGCGGGGACATCCCCATCCTCTCTGCCTCCTTTGTCTGTGGGCTGAGCAGAGGGACAATCCCACAGGCAGCGTGGGACCCCCGTTCCCAGGTCCAAGCCTGGTGGCCATCCACTGTGTATCTCCCTCAGCGTGGTCCTGGGCGCGACTGCAGTGCTGCTGAGGGCCACCAGCCCCAGCCATCTCTCCTCCCATATCCCCATCCACACTGATTGGAAAAACTCAACGGCACCTGCTGGGAGCCTCTGCAGGTATTAAAACCTCTGTGCCTCAGAGTGCCTCTTTAAAAATTAAAGCCCCAGTGAGAAAGAAATGAGTCATGACAGGGAGAGATGAAGCTCACAGCATCTGCAAATCACTGAAGGAAGGAGAGCCAGCAGCAGGGCCAGGGCTGGCTGGAGCCGTGACCGTCTCTGATGCGCTGGGAGAAAGGGTGGAGATTAAATGGAAAGCAGTCAAGGCACAGGACACCCGATGGGGCATGCTGGGGGGAGCTGGGTGATAGCCACTCTGTGGGTGAGGGCACCTTCCCTGGCCCTGTCTTGTGCGTTCCCATCAAGAGCAGAACTTTTCTCTACAGCCCTGCAGACATCAAGCCCTGGCTCGGCGTCCAGGCGCGCCAGACTTGGAAAGACAGATCCCTGCCTCATTTGGAAAGGTGCCAGGAGCCTCCCACCCGCTTGTCAGGCAAGGCACTGCCCTGACACATGGCACCGGCAATGGTCAGGCTCTGAACGCCTCGCCTGGATCCCGACCAGCCGTCCCCGCCTGACGCCGAGCTCCATTCCCAGGCACCCGTGTGAGCGAGCAGCATGGTCGGGGTAGCACTGCAACTATAACGCCGGGGTCCCCAAAGCCATGAGGATGCTGAAGGCTCTGCTCCCCCTAAACCAGACCCAGCCTCCTGGCCACCAGCACTTTCTGCCCCTCACTGCTACTGGACAGCGGGCAGGGTGCTGTGGAAACACCTCAAATCCCAAATGCCAACAAACCTAACACTGCAATGCCTAATACTAATACACGAGCTGGATTAGCTTGTGCTGCAAATATGGCACAGATGTATCTCTTCTGCAAGACGTGCATGTGTCTCACATCAGTGGTGACGCCAGCAACTTATTTCCCCGCTGACTGCTGAGACAGCTGATCCGCTCCTCAGCTGTGATGTGTGAACCTGCCCTTAATTTCCAGTGGCACCAATACGTTTTCTTCCTTCCCTTTTTTCTCTGCCAGCCCCAGTTTGCTCCATGTAGGACATGACAGGCAGTGATAAAGCACCCTGAGTGATGCTGGGAGGCCCAAAGGCTGGCACATCCCAGGCTCCCGAGGAGCAATTAGCTAACAGAGGCCAAGGGCTGGGCTGGCCTCGCCAGGCAGCAGTGTCCCTGGCAGCTCACGGTGAACCCAGGTCATGCGTGACACATCGCATGCGTAAAGGATGCGTATGCATGAGTCTAGAGCAGAGCGAAAAAACCAACATGCGCTGGGAAGCCAACAGCGTGTGGAGACAGGAAGGTGAGCGAGCATCCCTCCCTAAGCCCAAGCACACGGTTGTGCCCCGGCCAAGGGGATATCGCAGCAGTCGGGACAAGGGATGAAGCTGCATGCATCCCGGCAGGACTGGGCTGCTGCTCATTTGTGTTTAAGGATGCAAATATCCAAGCCAGGTGGCCAGAGGCAGGGATGCAAGCCTGTGGCCAGGACACTTGTGTGCTCAGCTGACTGGTGCAGCACTTGCCAGGGCTGTGTGCTGTGTGGTCTGGCAGCCGTGGAGCTTTGTACGCATATTTGTAAATACTCTAAGCCCATGGTTTGCAGAGGAAGACGCGAGCCAAGCGCCTGCAATTGTCTGCACGGGAGTGTAACCTTTGGGGAGTGGAGCCTTTGCGCTCTTTACTGAGCTCGACAGAAATTGTTCTGCTCTGCCAAGCTGGAAATTGGCTGCAGATACCATTACCCAGGCATTGGGTCTGAAGAATAGACTGTTCAGTCATTAGCTGTGGGCAACACTGCGAGCAGATGGGGAGGAGGAAAAGGACTGATGCGGTCCCTCGGGTCCACCATGGCAGCACATGTGGGCTCAGGTCTCCCCGTGCAAACCAGCCACAGGAGGAAACAAGGTAAGGGGGTGTCTGCAGCAGGGAGAGGAGGCAAAGATGCCTATGTGCACCGAGGCTTGGGAAGGCTTGAGCCCTCCAGCCCTGCCCAGCTCACAGCCCCATCACTTATCCTTTGTCCTGGTCCCTCTGTGACTAATATCCTTCCTCCCATTCATCCTCCCCTCCTGCTTCCATCCCTGCCTGCAGCACCAGCGATCAGCTTTTTCCTCCCCAAGCGGACCTGAGCAGGGATAGCAAACATGGCTTTCAACCCAAATCTTAGAGCAAAGCAAGAGGAGACGAAGCAGCCGCAGGACCGAGGTGACTCCCTCCAGCAGCCCAGGAGAACAGTATCCAGCTTGTGGATAGATCAGATGCTTTTTGTCGTTCGTTACCAGCTGATGAACAGCACGGCAGAGTTGGGCAATGGAGCCAGACGAAGCGCAGCCTCGCCGGTAGCGTAATTCAGGCAATGCCTTTAAAGGGAAAAGGCTCCACAGCAGCTGAAGAGGCCCGTGGTGCAGGCAGCATATCTGCCCGTGATGACTAACTCGCTCCTTTACACACCCTTCTGCTCCAGGGGCTGTGGCAGGAACCACTATCAGAAAGCAGAAGCTGGTTCCTTCCCTTTTGCTCCCCACTAAGATTTTTCCAGTGACCGATCGTTCTGCAGCGCTGATGGAAACTTGCCGAGTCTCTGGCCATTTCTTCTCCAGGGGGTTTGTTTGGGTGGTTTGGGTTTATTTTCCCCAGCTGTCTCTTAGCATCATCTGCCCTGAACTGACTGCCCTCAGAGGATGAGCATCATCTCTGGCATTGAGCTATTGCCTCCGAGCAGGGGACTCGCGTGGTTTTGCTCTGAGCATGGGAGACCCACAAGAACAGGTGCCTCATTCCCTTGCGCCCAGCTCCAACACGGGCCATCGGGGGGTCCCCAGCAAAGGGGAGCCAGCCCTGGGCACAGCACGATACAAAGCACAGCCCACCAGCACGGCAGGGGCTGACTCCAGCATCTCCGGGTGCAGCTCTGCTGCAGACAGGCTCCAGAGATGCAGCGTAAGGATAGCCAGGGAGCAGGGAAGGAGCTGGATGCAGCCAGTCCCTCTTCCCTGGGATTTGTCTGGGTGAGCCAGGAACAGCAGCACAAGCTTCAGAGGAAGAAAAGCAGCAACCCAAAGGGCCAGGCAGGCTTCCAGCACCTCAGCATCCAAAAGGGACAGGCCTGTTACCCCACCAGGTACCAGCCTGATAACACGATGGAAAATTCAGACACTTGAGCACATTTTGGGCATCTGAAAAGCAGCTGGCAACAGCCTCACCCCCAGGTGCCAGGGAGCCTTGCTCCAGCTCCCTGACAGAGCCAGACCTGCTGAGCCGGCCACCCCGCAGCTCCCGGCCACCCCGCAGCTCCCAGCCACCTTCACACCTTCTTTTCTGGCAGCAGAACGATTTCCAGCCAGGCTGGATCCAGCCTGGCTCCTCAGCCCACACCACCGACACGAACCGCAGCAGCATCTCCAGCCCCGTGACTTGCTCAGCCCACTTCCTCCAGTACACTAACTTAGCCTTAATCAACTTCTCAATTATTAATTAAAAAGCCCCACAGACTATAATCCCCAGTCCGTGCTCAACTAGAGGCAACCAACAGCCAAAGAGCTCTCCTAGTGTTCCTTCCCTAAATCTGTTCTTAATTAGGAGTGGACTTACCCCTGCAATTAATTGCTGGAATCATTCATTGGTGACCAGGTATCACAGATGATGTTTGGAAAAGGAGGCAGCAGAGTAGTTAATCAGTTCATGACTAATTAAGAGAGTGTCAAAACAGCGGTCAAGCCTCCGTACCTGGCCGGGGGACAGTGGAGGCTGGTGGTTTCCAGCCGAAAGTGCCTGGCTTTGGGACAAGTGGGGTTGGGGTCTTTTTTGGTGGTTTGGCTTGGTTTTTGGTTTTGGGTTTTTTTGTGGGTGTTTTTTTTTTGTTTTTTTTTTGCATGGCTCTGGGATTGCTGCAGAGATGATGCTCGTGGGTGCTGCCAGCCCCAGGGGCTGTCACTGCAGCCCAAGGAGCTGCACCCAGCGTGACGCAGAGCCGGTGTCCCGGCTTACCCCAGCCCTGCTTCTGTCACCACATCCAAGCCCCGAGGGGAGCTGCGACTGAAACGATCCTTCCCAAGCGATTACCCCGAGTTAGCTGTTCTGAGTCATCTCCAGGTATCAGCCAGCCTTCGGGAGAGCGCTCTGCCCAGGCTGCAGGAGCCTCACTTCTCCCAGGCTTTTCCCCTTGCCACGGGCGCTTGGCAGACCTGGGGAGTCACTGGGGTCAGCTCATGCGACCCGGCAGCAGGCAAGGACAGGGAACGTCCCCCGGCACGTGGCATCACCAGCCTCACCGGAGACAGCAGGGTGACACAGGCAGGGCATAAGAAAAGCGCAAACCCTTTCCTAACCTCCCCCTAAAACCAGGTTAAGGTCTTCCGTGCCTCAGTTTCCCCAGCTCCCCGCCACCCTCCCCTCCCGCACCGCAGGGTGCATAAGACACGGGAAGCCTGTTGGCTGCCATCACCCCTGAAAACATTGGGTGCTATTATTAGCTTTAAGGGAAGTGAAAGTGTTTCTGTGCCTTGGCACTTAATTTTCCCTCCTAATACCATCTGCATGGAAACAAATTAACGCCCCTCCACCCAAAACCACCCAGGAAATCACCAGCTTGCAGGTGAAAAAGCCGCAGAGCCGTTCCCTGGGCCTGGGGAGCAGCAGCTGAAGGCTCCCATCAGGCTGAGGATGCAGTTTTGGCTCTTTTTTAGCAGTTTTACCATAATCAGGCTGTTTTGGTGATGCACAAGCTCCGTGCTCCCTCAGCCGCTGCAGGGTCATGGTGAGGGGCCGAAGACCTCGGTGCCTTTGCTACCAAAGCAGCTCCACAGTTTCTTGAAGATGTTTAGGAAACAAGACGTGTTAAGGAGGAGTGACAGAGGAGCTGAGCTGCATTCTGGGCTAATGGCTGCTGAGATTACATTAAAAAAATGGAGCAAAGCAAACCCTTGAAGGTAGACGAATGTAAACAGCAAGAGAAACTGGGACGCAACTTCTAAAGCAGGAATAGCTGTTTGCTGCTGGTTGACAGGGGAAGCTCGGGTGACTCACGCTGAGGACGGCCGACCAGTTCCAGCTCTCCTGGGGACTGGTTCGACTCAAGGCTGAGTGACCGATGACCAGTCCCTGGGTGATGGGCTCTGTGGCAAGGACCTGAGTGCCTTTGGTCCTGCTCTTCATGGGGACAGATTTCCACATTAGGTAGCAGCTCCAAGCCTGGCCAGCCCCACCAAGCTGTATTCCCCCCTGCAGCTCGTCAATATCCCTGTGCTTCCCAGCCACCGTGAGCCAGGATGGGGCTGAGCCGACCACCTAGGGGCAGATGGGCTCTGCCATCCATCACCAAGTCCTTAGGGGAGCCCCAAAGGAAGGTTGTTTGCTGCTTCTATCTGGCAGCTGATGAGGCAGCTGAGGACAATGAGGATACCCTGGAGAAAGCTCGGGAGAGCACTCAGACAGGGAAGCAGCGTCCCCTAAACATCCCCTTCAGCACTAAGCCAGCACCTGGGCAGGCAGATGGGGGGTGAGTGAGATGGATAAATAGATGCTGTGAGGAAAACGGGCAATAATGATGTTTGGGCACAAGACAGGCAGAAGCAGGCAGTGATGGATGTGGAGGCACAGGGAGACAAGCACATGGCCAGACGGCTGCATGGCCAGAAAGGCGGCGGGCGCTGGGTCTGTGGATGCCCTGTGGATGGAGGGGAGAAGGATGGGCAGAGGCAGCGTGCAAGGAGCATGCATACCAGTGCTACCTCTGGAGGAGAGCCACCTGATAAATAATAATTAATTATGATAATGGGTAAGCATTCAGGCTCAGCTGTGCTTTCCTGCCAGGCTCGGAGGGGCTGAGGGAACCAGGGCTGCTGCAGCCCTGCCTGCCCGCTGCCTCCCCTGGCCCTGTGCCTCAGCCAGCCCCGAGGCCACCAGGACTTTAACCTGCTTTTCCACCAGCGGCTGCCGGCCACGTCAGCCAGCTTTTAATTAGACCCAGCACTTCCGAGCATCCCCCGCAGCCCATGTGGGAAGATCCGGGGGCTGGCAGAGCCTGCACCCGAGCAAAGGCAGCGCTGGGGACTCGGTGCCGGGTCTCCGGTGGAGCTCCGTGCTGGGGCTGATGCTCATGCACCTGCCCCCTGCCCCTTTGCAGGGCATCATCCTCTTGCACCTGCTGCCTTACCAGCGTTCCTGGCGCGTGCTGCTCCCCTGGCCTTCAGTGGTGACAGTGCCCCGACACGCTGGCTGTCAGAGGAGCCAAGCTGCGAGGAAATCTGGTGTGTCTCCCAAAGCCTCTGCTCCCAGAGCCCTGTGATTACGGGCATTTCTCTTTCCTTTTCTTCACTTTAATTTGCAGGCTCTGTGGTTGCGGAGCTGTGCTCCTCCCAGGAACAGCGGGTCCCTGGAAGACAGAGGAAGGCACCCACCCTGCCAAGGCATGGACCCTGATGATACAGGGCTCCCATCCATCAACACCCTCTGCAAAAAGCCCCCCCCCCCCCCCCCCCCAGCTATTTTCTGTAGCACAGGGTCACCCATGCCCAGCCCCACACACCTCTTGGGGGGAACTTGGCAGCAGGTGCCCGCTCCTCACCGACTAATCCTGCTCCCTGCCACCGGCCAAGGGCTGACGGGAATAAACACATCCCCGAGCCGGCTCACGACATGCCTTTCCATAAGGGGAGCGAACCTGCTGGCACCACACGCTGCTGGCGGAGGTGCCGCTCTCTCCTGGCTTGCCTCCATGCCAGCGGGTCACTGGGGGCCAGGTGGGGAAGGGGCAGTGGGTGCATCCTGAAGCCCAGTATCTGCTGGGCACCCTTTGCAGGGTGCTTAGGACTAGAGCCCACCCGCAGCCCCCATTCTCCCAAAGCTTTCCCCCCCCCCAGCAATGCAGCACCTCCACTCACTAGCCCTGAATCCAGCAGCAAAGACTGACCTGCTGGTCACAGCCCTGCATAAGCTGAATGCAAAGAGGCCATTACATAAATTAATTAATGGGAGTGTTAATTAGAGATGAGAAAGCTCTGGGAGAGCAGGTGGGATGGGGAGGAGCTGGCTGACCTGCTGGAGGATCCCCTCGTGGACTGCTCCTGCTGCAGTAGGGATACAGGGGACACACAGCAGGGGGTGGCTGGGACCCCGAGGTGCCACAGTGGGTTTCAGGTGCCACATCACCCATCAACAGGGATGCCCCTGTGAAGACGGTGTTCAAAGCATCACTTCCAATACCCGTCTGTTTTCCCATCCTGCCATGGAGACGCCTCCTTACGTAAACCCTGTTAAGTAGGACGGCCTTTTATATCTCTTTCTGCCATCACTGCCGGTGGCTGTGGAGGCTCCAGGCCTTCAAACCATCCCCACTGCCTGCTTGGCAGCCAAGGAGAAAAGCGATCAGAGTGCAGGCAGCTGGTCTGCCCTCAGGGCTGGCTCTGTGCCGTGATGTGCCAGGGCTGGAAGGGGCTGCACCCAGCCCAGGCACCAGCCACGGGCGCCGTCTGGATGTATCCAGCACCGTGGTGGGTCCCGGAGGGTGCTGGGGTGGCTTTGAGCCAGGAGCAAGGGATGGGGAATTAATGGAAGTGGCTGAGTTCATGCAATGCCCTCCCTGGGGCAGGGTTTGTTGTACAAGCACAGATGGAAGGGGAAAGCATGAGATGGTGGCACCATCATGCTCAGATGCCTTTTGATACCCCTGTGCTCAGCAAGGAGGGCTCCACCACTGGGGCAGCCCCCTGCCCAGGCCAGCAGCTGCCCACAGACCATGGCATCCCCTAATTCACCATCATTTATGGCTCCCTCTGGCCAGAGCATCTCTTCCTTGCTGCCCTCTCCATGCCTCCCCACTGCCTTTTCTCCAGCCCTGTCAGACATCTAAAATGATGGCTTTAACAAGGGTAAATTTTTGATGAACAAGCTATAAAATATTTGTGGCTGTTGCATGAGCTTTCAATTATTCAGCATCAAAGTACAAGCAAGGTGTAGGCAGCTCTGGCAGCAGTGTCCTGAGCCGCCAGGCTCTCCTTGTGGCAGTGTGGCCACGTGGGATGGGGATGCTCTGGGGAGCTCAGGCAGAGCCAGCCAGAGACCTGCCACCCCGCAGTGTGGGGAAAAACCTCCAGGGTTGAAGGTTTGGACACTTGTCCCTCCAGGGATGATGGATGATTTTTGTTTCACTGGCAAAATCATAGAATCATTTAGGTTGGAAAAGATCTTTGAGATCATCAGGTCCAACCGTGAACCCAGCGTGGCCAAGTCCATCACTAAAACATGTTGCTCAGCACCACATCTACGTGTTTTTTAAACACCTCCAGGGATGGTGATTCCACCACCTCCCTGGGCAGCCTGTTCCAATGCAATCATTTTAATTCCCCTGAAAACTCTCCCAGGGATCAAGAGGCCACTCAAGCCAGCTGAAGCCTTGCTAGGGTGGAGGCAATGCTCTGACATCTTGCTGCAAACGTAAATTTGCTGCCTGGTTTCCCCCGCTCCTTGGATTTGTTGCTTTGGCCATGGAGTTGCTCCTGGCAGCAGAGCTCTGGGCTCACAGTGTGTCCTCAGCCCCAAGGCTTGCTTGGAGTGGGATCTGCGGGGATCAGTCCCCCTGCTCCCAAGGCTGGTCAAGGTGAAGATTTCCACTGCTCTCATCTCTGGGCCAGTCCTGCAGAGCTGGCAGGCTGGGCAGGGGTCTGAGCTGTCTACGAGGAGAGGACGGACATCCCTGCTCATCTCCTGCCTGGGGGAGGTTTGGGAAAGGCAGGAAAAGCAGCAACATGCTGGACCCTCGGAGGATGCTCGTCACGTGCTCTGGATGCCCAGGGCCATGGTGACAGGGGCCACAGCCTCGTCGGGGCACTGGCAGAAGCTGTCTCTGCCCCTCTGGCTCCTTCCTGCGCTGGTGGGATGGGGTCTGGCCAGGCACACGTGTGGCTGGCTGGTGTCACCCGCCGAGATGGCACCGGGCAGGTCGCGGAGGGATGCACCTCAGGCCATCCTCAGGATGCCAGCAGCTCTGTTGGGTTCCCAGCTGACAATCAAACCCTGAGCATTGTTTGAATCAAAATCACATTTTCAAATGCCATCGTTTCCCACAACAGAGCGATGCGGAGCTGCGACCAGCTTGAGCATGGGAACACCCCAGCGCCGCATTGTTTGCAGAGGCAGGGGCATCCCACCCCGCCTTGGCCATGCTCCAGCTTGGGTGTTTCTTATTTCCCTACTGAAGCTGCTGCTAGCATTTCATTCCTGTTTGCAGCAACACCACCGAAGCATATTTAACAGCTCCTGGGTCTCACCCCTCCTCTGCGCTTCCAGCTTTCAGCAGAAGGGGGTCAGCATCCATGGGGAGCACCGGGGAGGTGCAGAGCACCCCCAGTCCCCCCATCCCTTGCTGCAGCCTGCAGTGCTGGGGAGAACTGCTGCTGCTGCAGGTTTGGCTGCATGATGGAGGGAGCTCATTCTTGCACTGAGGCTCCATCAGGATGCTGGTTTGTGAGCTGACATCGGGTGCAGGGACACCACCCAAACCTGCACCCTGCCAAACCTGGGTATCCGCTGTCGCGGGGCTGCTCCTGCTCGGTGCTTTGCAGCCAGCCAGTCTTGGAACATACCTGAGGGAAGCAGCCAAGAGGCATAAAATCTCTGCTGAGCCTCTGCCAGCCAGAGGAGCAGCAATTAAAACAAAATGATTAATCACAAACAGTGAGTGGCTATAAAACTTTCCAGTAATAGGAGTGCGAGTGGGATAAGCAGCTCGGGAGCTGTAGCAGGGGAGCAGTGCTGTTCCCTGCAGGGTTTAGGAGATAAGCACCTCTCCTGCCGAGCGGAGGGACGGTCCCCAGTTGCTCACAAAGTGCTGAGTTCCCTTTTGGCTGCAGAGAAAGACGAGCTGCTTGGCTGGAGCTATCCCCTTGGCCAGGAGACGGCGATGCTTGCTGGGCTGGATGCTCTTCACCACGGCACCCACGACATTGCCGTCTGCTCGTGCTGGGGCTGCTCTCCTTTGGCTGGGGCAAGGGGGAAGGCCAAGGGCAGGATTTGCCCAGGGTTTTGTTTTCCACCGATAGCAGATGCTTGGGCACGATGTATTTTGGATCGCATTTCCCCAAGTATCACGTTGGCTGCAGCCACCTCCAAACTGCATCCCTGCTTGTGGTCTGCTCGGAGCCTGGGGTCGCATCTAGAGCTTAACCCTGGTGCTGCGCCCGCCTGTCCCCCTCTGTGGTGGGGAAGGCAGGGATGCAGACAGGGATGTAGTGCAAATAAATAACTAGTGATCACAAAAGGAGGATCACCCACCACCACATGGCAAAGGAGACCAGAAGCAAGGTGCCCTCCCGCTCCTCAGGATGGATTCGGTTTGCATTTACTCCAGCGTGTACGTGCGTGGGAGGGCTGGCAGCCAAGAGAGCCAGCATCCCGCCGGGCTGCTCATGCCTGCAGTCAGGTATGCAAACTTTCTTCCCTTTGAAGAAAGGAAACCCAAGGATTAGCCAGGCTTTTTCATTGCCATGACAACCCTAAAACATTTATCAGAGATAATTGCTGAGGGGCTGGATCCTGATCTACTCCGGGCACAACGCTGCGGCAGGTTGCCTTCTTGCCCGACTGCTCCTCTTGTCTTTGAAACCTGCATCTTTTGAGCATCGCCACCTTGGTGCAGCTGGGCTGGAAACTGCACGCAGAGGCTGAGGACGGTGTCCCCAAGACCCTCCTGTCCCCAGGAGGGGCTCCTGAGGGAGAGGGGTGCTCTTTCCATTTGACACACTGAGTTATTCATTCTCCCTGAGAGCCTGCCCCTGGCAATCGAGCCGCATCACCATGGTGGGAAGGAGAATCCATTTCCAACACTTTATTATTCTTATTAATAATAATTTTAAAACTTGACTTAAAATGGCGGTGCTGACCTTGGCACAAAGTGTGTGCTGGGACTCAGCACTAGCTGGGGTAAATGGGATTTCTGGATTCGTCTCAAGTCACTAACTCCTCCCAGCCAGTCATTAATCCCCAGGAAATGCCCTGCGACTTGGCTCATTGCTGCTTAATTAATACAAACTCCCATCCTCATGAGCCCGGGGCCAAATCCTGAAGTCATTCTGGGCAAAGCTTCCCCTTGGCTGCAGGAGATGCTCCCCAAGCCCACGGTGGCTGTGGTGCCAGCAAGAGCCAAGCTGGTGCTGAGGGATGTGGGTGCTGTGGGATGCGGGTACTGCGGATGCTGGTGGGGCCAGCAGAAAATTACCCGCAGACTGGGGCCTGGGATAACGTTTTGTTGGGGGGTTGTACAACACCAAGCACCACACCATGGCCAGACAACCTCTCTGGGGCATGAGCTTGACCCTGAGCAGTGTAATATACTGTCTTAATAATGCAGAGTTGTACAGTAAGCCTTCACGCACACTCGTGTTCCCTCCATCCCCAGCAAGGGATATGCAGGGAACACTTGTTTCTTCCCCTCTCTCCTCCAACAGCTCTCATGCAATTAGCTTTATCCCCTTCAACGTGTCAAAAATAGAAAATGCAACACCTCCTCTTCGCTGCTCTCCCCTGCCCTGGTCTTTCATGATGCGTCTTCTTAAAAGAGAAGTAAAACCCCATTCATCACAATAATGATTTTTATTTCCAGGCGTTGCTGGTGATTTATGGACCTGCTTCCCGAAGCTGGTCTCTCCCACTGCAGAAACACAGATGAATGTGTTTAGGGATGAGCTGGGGGTGCCAGTGGGGGAAGGGGGACATGGAGACACCGTGGGCGAGCATGTGCCAGTGAGTCCCATGGCAGCACGAGCTGGAAAAAAGGCTTAAAATAAAAGAGGTGGTCTGCTAGGAAAGGAAGGTGTCACCCACCCAACAGCATGAAACGAGCCCCTGGTGCCATGCGGAATGCAGGAGCATCACAGGATGCAGCAGCCCGTGCTCTCCTGGCCATGCCCTGCGGCACATGGCACGGGCTGGGCAGCATTGCCCGACCCCGCTGGCATTTGAGGTGGTGGTGACAAACCAACGTAAAAGCCTGAGTGATGCGGGGCCATAAATCCCATGCGCACATCCAGGTAGGAGTGATGCAGAGTGCGCTGAGGAAGGTCATGCTGCCTGGCATTTTCCACCGCAGCGATTACTGGTGGGCAGAGGTGATGCGGGGTTGAAATATCAGCAGGATTTCGGTCGTGGAGTAGCCGCAGTGCTGGGCAGCTGGGCAAAATCCCACCAACCCCATCCCGCAGCTAGTGCCACTGCTGGTCCTCAGCCCCCAGGGCCACGGGAAAGCCTTTTGAGAAGCCCCTTTTCCAGCCCCGTTGCAGATTCCTTCAAACCCAGACCCTTCCCAAGAATCACTAGTAGCTTTGCAAATTTAGGCTGCCTGTATACTTATTTTTGCCTGCATTTATTTGCCTGCATCTCTCTTTTTTTTTTTTCTGTTTGTCTGAAGTTATGGCTCAATTTCAGGAGTTAAAGAAAACTCAGTTTATAAATAGTTTGCTCAAAGCGCTGCTTTCCAGAAATGACAGAAATCAGCTCCCAGTGAAATCTGCTTCCCCAGGGGAGGGTCACCTCAAGGGAGGGGGGGGGGGATTTTCCTCTTTCCCACATCATCTCCACAAACAACCTCTAACCTTCCTGAGAAAAATGGTGAGAGTATTTTGGGTGGCTGCTCCCCAGTGCCGGTGTCGCAGCCAGGACATTTCCCTGCTCCGAGAGTGCCGGCAGGGCTGTGGTGGCTGGGGACAGCCCCCCCAGAGCAGCACCGTCCCTGCTCTGTGCAGGTCACATCGCCCTGCTTCGAGCAGGGGACATGTCCCCCAGCCGGCACATGATGCTGATGTTGGGAAAGAGATGGTGAAAGGAGGAAATTTTTGGGGAATTGTCGCTGTTGGAGCGTCCTTGCTTTTCCTCCCAGCATGGTGCTCCTACTTGAGCCTGAGCCGGTCACACGAAGGCCAGGCTGCTGCTCCTGTCACCCCTTTTAAGGCTGTCACTGTTGTCCCCGGAGCTCCCGTGCTGCAGGGCTGGGACCCGCTCCAGGCGGCTGGAGGAGGGAGGCTGCGTGCCCACCGCTCCAGCTGAGCCCGAGCCGCAGAGCCAGCCGCTGATGAAGTGCAATGCTGGCCGCAGCGAGACGCCCTCCATACCCTTGGGCAAAGCCTCCCCTAGACCCAGCGAGACTAAAGCACCCCCAGATGCTGCAGGAGAGTGAGTTGGGGTGGAGGAGCCTGGCTTGCTGCTGCCTGCATCCCAGCCAGTCCCTTGCAAAGGGTGAGGAGTGATGCAGCTGGACACCAGCCTCCCAAGGAGGCAGTTTCTTGCAGGACGGAGTTTTTGGGTAGCCTTTGGAAATGAGCATCTCCAGCCAGACTATGTCATCACACCATGTGCTGCTTCTTGAAGCCATTCCGAAGGATTTGGCATTGGGAGGCTGGGATCCATCCCACTGCCCCCACTAAGTGTGCAGGCAGGGTCGCCCAGCTCCTGGAGCCCTTTAGGGACAAGCCAGCAGCGGCACGGCTGCTCTTTACCCTCTTTTATTTCTTTTCCCCCTTCATGGGCTAAAAAGCAAAAGCAGGTGCATCATTTTAAATTACTGGGAGGGCGGGCTGTGGAAAAGTCACATCATTTGGATGGGGTTTTAGGGACACGAGTCATCAGGGCTGTGCAAAGTTGATGAGAAACATATAGCGTTTTGTCAAAGAATTTATGTCAGTGTGACTAATGGGAGCAATAACGAGGGTGTTTGGGATGAATCATTTAGCAGAAGCAGGACGGAGGGCATTGCTAATAGGAGGAACCTAGAGCTGAGTTTTTGGGAAGAACAGGTTCATCAGAAAAGCTGATTGACACTGGAGAAAGACAGGCAGATCCAGACAGCCCGGTGCTCTGCCAGCCTCTCGGCTGCTGTCCCGGTGTGCCAGGACACCAGCACTACTTGTACAGCCCAGTTTTCCTTCTGACCCCTTTTCCCTTCCTTAAACTTACTGAATTTCTAGGGGCCAGGCTGGCATTTCTCTGGGCTGAGGACCCCAGAGGCATCACAAGAGCAGCAGCAGTGACGGGCAGATGCTAGCATTGCAGCTGGTTTTATGTGAGCCAGTGAGGTGACCTCAATTTGACTTAGCTTTTTTTTTTTTTTTTTTTTTTTTTTTTTTTTTGTAGATGCTGTTAATGGGCACATCTGCACCAGAAAACCACCCAACAAACTCACTGAATAGGGTTATAACGTCAAAAAAATGAGGGTCAAGGAACCAAGCTCTGTGAGGTGCCCTGGAGCAAGCTGTTCCCTGGGGGACTGGCTCATCACTTCGGTGCGTGGAGAGCCAGCACTGTGGGACAAGGACCGCCACCCCCGCACGCATCCAGAGCCTTTCTCCGTGCGGCTCTTGATTCATTGGGACCTCTGGTTCCTACTACGGTGTGGGAAATAGTGCTGCTGATAACCAGGACTACTGCTTTCCAGGCAGCAGAGATCACTCCCCAGCATCCTACAGGGCCCCGGACCCTCCCGCGCACCCCTCGGTGCACCCCTGCCTCCAGGCAAGCACAGGATGCTGCAGGGCAAGCAGGATGCAAAAAACCCTGGATCTGAACATCTCTCCCTTCCTGTGCAAAGCTTCAGAGCGTCTGGCAGGTCTCAGCTGATTTCCCAGCCCCAAAGGCAGCACCTGATGCCTGTCCCTCCTCAGCCAGGGCTTCACTGCAGCCCCAGCTCCCAGCATCTTGAAGCTTCATGGGGACCTTCAGCCTTTAAACCACATTTCTGGCTCTCTGGCCATTGAAGCAAGCAAGCCAGGAAACTCACACACACCAGACAGACAAGAAAACCCCCCAAACACCCATATTTCAAGGTGCTGAACACAGGAGAGCCAGCGGTGGGCAGCCGGCAGTGCCAGGGCACGTTCTCACGGCAGGGCAGGATGGCTCCCAGCACCCCTCGCACAACCGTCCCGCGCAGCAATTAAATACACAAATATTTGCTGCAATCTGTTTTCTATCTCCGCGTCCCTCCTGGGCTCAGCTTGCCCCTCCCGGCCCGAGGAACGCAGGCATCTGCTCCTGCTTAAAACACACTTCTGCAAACTTGCTGGCTTGTTCCAAAAAGGAGGGAGATGGGGGAAAGACAGTGCTCGGCTTTGCTGGCTTTTGTTTTTTGTTAGGGTTTTTTTTTTGTTGTTGTTGTTATTGTTGGGGTTTTTTAAAGGAGGATTCGTTCCTTCTCTCTCTTTCTGTTCCTGCTCAGTATGGAAAGTTTTGCTTCAGCTCGCCCTTGTGACTGGAAAAAGAGCCAGTTCATTGCAGCAGAACAAGGGGGCTGTTTCTTCTTTCTTTTTTTTATTCCAGAGTTCTTAGGAAAGCGTTTTTGCAGAGAGGCTGCTGGGGAAAGGCAGGAGCGAGGGCTCTGGGGAAACCCCTGACAACAACCCGGGCTCAAGAAATGACGAGAACCAAGATGTGGTGGGGTTTGGGATCGGCAGGTTTGGGGGGTACGTGGGAGACAGAAAAGTGCCTGGGAGAGGGGGACAGAGCCACCGTGGAGGGGAGCAGCATCCCCCCAGCTGCGGCAGGACCACTGCCCTCCCCAGCAAAACCCAGCGCTGGGGCTGGCGCCAGGGATGCTCTGCCTGGTGGGGGGGCCTGGATCAGTCCCTGGAGTGTGGGTCCCACACAGAACTGCCAGGAGGTGATTGCGGGTGTCCCTGGGTGTTTGCTCATGTGTGGGAGCCCATGGTCTGACACAGGCTGTGTCAGAGCTGGAGCAGCTGCTCCGTCTGCTGAGATCTGGTGCAAGGCTTTAACCCTGGCTCCATGTTTCTTCCCTTGGATTTCCCAGGATCGCCCGTGGAAAGGTGACGTGCCCTGGTCTTTCTGCACCCAACATTCCTGCTTTGTCTCCATCCCGGGGCTGCAGGCAACCCTGGCAAAACCCAGGGAGAGGCAAGCTTTGCAGCAGGACCAAACCGCCACGCTTCCAGCACCTCGCTTCGTGCTGATGGGGGGGTGTCTAAGGGAGAAGGCAGAACCAGCATGTTCTCCCCCACCTCCCCTGAGCCCTCCGGGGCCAGGTAGAGATGTCCATCCCCAGGACAGGACCACAGCCCTTCCCAGGGCAGCCGGGGCTCATGACCAGCCAGCTTCCCACTGCGGGCACAGACGCTCCGGCCCCAGGTGCCTGCGCTTGCGGAGTCAGAGACTGTCACGACGGCAGGAGCTGGCACAAGCTGCTATATGGGGACCCCGGGGGACGGTGACACATCTGCGTCACGGATGACAACACTGAACAGCCTCAGCATCACTGCTCAGGTCCTCCCCGCCCCCAGAAAATATCCCAGCGGCTACTAGAGGCCACTTGAGCCCTGTCAGGTTGCCAACGCTTCCCCTCGCTCTGCGAAGGCAGGAGGAAGGGGAAACCAGGGAGCACAACGGGATGCTTGTAAAACTCTGGGCTTTGTCCTTAATAGACTCTGCCCCTTCTTCCAGCTGCCTCCCAAGTGCCGAGCATCTTTGTCCCCCAACATCAGACTCCCCTCCATGCCCCTGAGGGCAGGGATGCATCAAGCCTCCTCTCCCAGCTGTAGGAGACCCGACTCGCTGTGGGTGCACAGAGGCACGGAGCAAGACAGCATTTTTCCAGCGAGGCGGCAGAAAGCCAGCGTGCTGCAATTATCAAATCCGACAGCTATCACTGAAAAGCAGCAGAAGGACGTGGCAGAGTCTGCCAGGGCTCTGCTCAATGAACCAGCCCGTCGCTCTGAGCGGGATGCGTTTGTGCCCACTCCTCTTCCTTCCCCCTGCAGCCACTTTAGCATCAAAGGGATTTCCCTGCACGGGGCAGGGTGACGATCTGCTCTCGTGCTGCGTGCTCCGAGCATCGCTGGCACAGCTCCCTGTAAAGCATTTGTCAGCACTCAAGTTGGAGCAGCAGGAGGAAGGGGGTGGCACAGGGACCTGAAATAGCTCCTGGCTCTTCCCTGCATCCCTCCACCCTCCTCAAACCTTCCCCGGCTAGGAACTGGATATCCCACTGCCAACCCATCGTAGGCTCTAAGAGATGCATTTGTGGGCTTGTTATAATTTTAGGTCTCCATTTGATTGCAAGGGAGGCATCAGACCCAAAGCCACTGACGGCCACGTGGACACCAAAACCCAGCCCTAGGTCAGCTGCAAAGGGCCCATCCCCATCCTCCTGCAGGCTCCAAGTGCCACCAGGCTCGGCAAGGAGGGGATGTCCCCTCTCTGTGCCCCTGCACTTTGCTGTAAATCCCTGCACTGCTCCAGCCAGGATCCAGCCCAAACACCCCTGAGCCTGGCCGCTGGCTTTGATTCCCTTTTGTCTCAAAAAGGAAAAAAAAAAAAAAAAAGCTTGGAGCACACTTGGAGCCTGAAGAAGTTTGCAAACAACCCAGCCACGTTCTCCAAATCCTTTCCAGCACTATGAGGCATTGAAACATGTATGTAAAGTTGTTGCATGAGCTTTGAGTAAAGAGTTGCATGAGCTCTGCAAGCAGATATAATAAAAGAGAAAATCAGGTCAGATTTTGGCCACTCCCAAGGAAAATCACCGCAGTGCTGGGGCTCTTGGCGTGCCCTGGGCTTGCCACACCAGAGGCTGCATTTCCAACCCACAATTGCAATGCCTCGGATAAGACTCAGACTCGTATGGATGGAGGTGGTCCCTATCTGAGATGTCATCCCGTGCCTCATTGAAGGGAATTACTGCTGGATCAGTGCAACAACAAAATCTTCCAGCGGTCTGGCCACAAAGCATCACATTTGGTACCAGAGAAATGCCTGCAGTGGACCAAACCACCCACCAGCATCCTCTGGCTGACCAAAGCCAGTAAAAAAGCTGCAGAAGTAGGGTGAATGAGAGAAAAACAGCACAAAAATGAGCTATTCTGCCCTCGTGTAGGGTCCCTTGCCAGCCCTTAATATTTGATGCCTATAGATGAAGCAATTTCCACACCAGGAAGGAATTGCTGGTATTAAGCATCCTACAGCAGGCTGAAAAACCATCGTCGGAAAGAAAGGAAGAAGGACATTGTTTGAAAATCCAGACCCCAGGCTGGAATGAGTTAATCCCAGTCTGTCGCTGAGATCCTCCCCAACCATTTCAGTAGGATTTCAGCCCCCTTTCAAAAGGGGATTTTGCAATACATTTACTTACATTGCAAAATGAAAAGTAATTTGGAGCTGAGAAATGGATTATGCTCTGCCGAGAAAGTGTTCAACTGGGGTCTTTTGACAATTTGGAAAGCTTTCCTTTTTCTTCTAAAAAACATGTTGAAACAGAAATCTGTTGAAACCAATGTTTTTCTATAAACATGCCGGGTTTCAACAGACCTCCATTTTTCAAGCAAAACCAATTTGTCTAAAAATTACCAACGGGTTCTTCCTGGGACTGGTCTCATTCCCATGGCACGAGGTTGGATATTGCCCCCAAAACGTGCACAGCCCCCTGAAGCTCCATCACACCATGCCCCTGAAGGCATTTCCATGGCCATAGGCTTGCAGCAGGGCTTGGCCAGCAGCTTTTTGGGTGTTTTTTTTGCAGTCAGAGGGGACGAGGCAGCCACCATGGGCAGGGAGCATCACCCCAGCTTCTCAGGAAAGTCCCAGCAGAGAGGCAAAAGCATCCCTCCTGCAAAGCATGTGCTCAGCCCCATGGCTTCCCCAGTCCATCCCCCCACCGCTACTGTGGTGCTACTCTACTTCGCATTTATTTAAGGGAAAATTCCCCAGTTTTCACCCGAAATGTGAATTTAATACCCCCAGCTGCTGGAACTCTCTCATTTGTGACCATGAAAACTGATCAAAGCGCAGCGGAGAGCCGCAGCGGCGGAGCCACAGATCGATGGGGCCACAATTACATATTGATTTTTATTCTTTTCCTAGGCAGCTACTTTAATGCCACTGGCCTTCCCCTCCCTCCCGGCCCTTGCCACCCTCTCTCTGCAAGACAAATCGGCAGGATGGGTCGGAGCAGGAATTTCCCTTGCCTGACAACCTCTCCTTTAAATTTTCTCTAAGCTTTGGGGCAGGATAAGCAATCCCCCTGGCTGCACCCAGCCCTGGCCCCTCTCCCACGCTGGGGACACATATTTCCAAAGACCCAATAATTAATGTTGCAAAGCCAAGTTTCCAAGCCGGGGCACACAAGGCATGACGGCAGCAAGAAGCGGGGGTTCTGCTGATGTTGGCAAACAGCAAGAGAGCTGTAGTCCCTGCTGCGGCTCCAGCTGATCGAAGCAGATTCGTGGCATTACCATATTAGCAGCCCCGCGCTCTCTCCCCTATTTGTTATCCTAATGGGGGTTATTATACTTATTACAGTCTCGGCCGCCAATGCTTATTGATTTTGACACTGCAGTGGTTTTAATCAGGGATCTGAAACATGCTATTATTGGTGCCATAGGGTCATCAACGTGCAAACAGAGCCACGGTGACAAGGACAGAAATCAACCCCCGGCAGAAGGCGATGCTGGGTGGACGGGGAGCTAGCTGGCAAGGGGGACAGCCAAGTGTCCCCAGGTCAGGGTGCCGGTGGTGACGTCGGGGAGGGCAGTGGAGGGGTGGGTGGGTGGGAGGGAGGTTTGCTCAAGAGCAAGCTGCAAAGCACGGAGCACCTGAGCGGCTGATTTTCACACCTCACACGCGCGCAGGCGCAGCCGGCCGCCTCCGAGCCACCGTTCGCCTCTCTCCCCCCAAACCTGGTGAGTCACCAAGAGGTTCTTATGCAATTGTGGGGAAAAAAGCTCTAATTGCAGAGATAATGCCATGGGAGTGACACATGCCAGCACCGAGAGCTGTGGTGTTCGATTAGAAATTACCCGCATACATATTTATAGAGCCTGCCTCTGATTCAACCTCTTCCAGCACAGAGCCGAGAGGATCGGCCCTTTCCAACACGCCCCCCTCCAAAAAGCAGCAGCCCCCTCCCCATAGCATGCTCACACCAAGCCCCTTTCGTGGAAATCACCTGCTCTCTGGGAACAAATATGCAAAATAAATAAAACACAAATAAACAGAGATGCAGAAGGCGCTGCAGCAGCACATCGCTGGCCCTTCCTGCGCTCCCACTGCTGGTGTTCATTAGCAATACAGCATGCACGGGGCAGGCTGCATCGATCTGCTCAGCGATCATTAATTCATAAACAGAACCATCGATTTTTGCGCATGTCCTCATGCAAGTTTTATCAGCGGAGCCATGTGAGCACTCGCCAGGTCCGGGCATCGCCGCGCACGGTGCCAGCAGCGGCGTGTGGAGCAGCCGACCAGGGAAGGGCAAACCCAGCTCTGCTGCCCTGGGGATCCTCCCAGCCTAATTAGCCTCTTGGCAAAGCCACCTAATGACCTGCTGGAGACCAGCTCCCTCTGCTTCTCCTTCTCCACCTGCTTACCTAAGAGATGCCCCGCTGCAGTCCCATCCGTCTGTCTGAGATATCCCTCTGTCCCCAGTCACCAGCGTGTGTGTCCTCTGTCTCGTCAGCAGACCCGGGGCATCTGGATCCAGGCAGCAGGTTTGCAGACAAATGGAATAATTTGTGTTTGAGCAGGCAGAGGAGCATTTAAGATGCTGAGTGGCCCCCTGACCCAAGTCATCCCACCCCTGCTCCACAGCCCCCACCCATGGAGGACTCTGGCATCCCCAAACCCCTGTGTAAGGCTCTCCATCCCTCTGCAGAGCCACAGTTCACTGTGGATGATTTCCTGGTCTGTGGGGAAACTGAGGCCACAGAGGTGTGCAAGGGACTGGTGTCCTCACCCACGGCTCCTTGAGTCCTTGGGAGATGCCTCTTTCCCTCTGTGCCTCAGTTTCCCTCACCTATGGAGCCCTCACCCCCTCTTTGCCACAAGCACTCAGAGCTGGGGCGAGGGGGACCAGCGTCTGCAGCCGCAGGTCTGGGTGCGTGACCAGTACATCTCGGACCCCTTTCAGAATCCAATTCTTCTTTCACTAACAAGAAGGTAAATCAGAATAATCTCTTATTGGAGCTGAAGGAAACTGCCACAAGATAAAAGCCCCCTCCCCAGTTCCCCCCCAAGCCCCAGGGCTGCCCCACACCCCTGCAGGCAGGGCAATCCCTTTTACAAATGCCTCTACCTTCTGCAACTGAGCCCACTGTGCCATCACGGCTGTTCCTTCCCCCTCCACAGACAGAGGCTCTGGGAGGTGACAAGTCCCTGGTCCTCACAGAAGGGACCGTCTAGCATCCCTTGTGGAGCCACTTGAGATGCAGAGTCCATCCCTGCTCTCACCAGGGTAATTTTTTTTTCTCCCCTCTCCGCTCGGCTGGCCCGTGCAGACACTTGTCACCCAACTCCAACCACAGCGCCTGTCTGCTGCCTGTCCCCAGGGGGACAGCGAGGGCGTGCAGCCCACCTGCTTCACCTGGAGCCGATGGTCCAGCCTGGTGGGTCTGGGGTGGGGACAGAGCTGTCCACTGCAGCCAACTGGGGGGAACCGTCCCTGGTGACCCTCATCACTGGGGTGACACTGGGAGGGCAGAGCTGGCACAGAGTGGCCCTGGCCATGCTGGGGAGGGGACAAGTATGGAGACAGCCGGTGAGTGCAGGAAGGTGGAGGAGAGAACGCAGGCAATCGGTTGCGATGTGCATCGATTCCTAATGTGCCCGGTAGCCTGCCTAGCTCTTCGGGGAAGCATTAGGAGACGATGCTTAGAAAAGCTATCCACGGCCCACTGCAGTAAAACCCTCTATTACCTCACTGCCATGGCACGGAGCCCAGGGGGACAGGGACAGTGGGCACGGGGCTGGGCGTCCCCAGCAGCCAGCATCCCTCCAAGTGCCACCCATCCCAGGGATGGGCATGGGGGGGGGGGGGAAGGTCAGCATCCTGGCTGCTTGCAGGAGTCTCTCCACAGGTCCCTGCTACCCAAGGGGATGCTGCCCCCTCTGCAAGGGTGAAGACATCCTGGAAGCGGTGACCCAAATCCCCTTCCCCTGGTCTGCCTGCCTGGGTGCAACTATGGTTGCAGAAAGTGATGTCTGACAGCCCCCACCCACGGAAAAAGGCAGCAAAAGGGCAGCTCCGGGGCTGGGGTGGGACAGCAGCGAGCCCCAAAGCCTTGCAGGTAAGTGCCCTCCCAGGGGCAGGGCTGGCTCAGCTCTTCGGAGAACCCAGCAGCGCTGCACAATGGCTTTGGCTCTTAAGCAAAAAGGCAAGGGAAAGTAAAACCTCTCCATCCAGCCGAAAACACCAGGGGAGTGACAGGTAGGTAGAAATAATTACTCAAATTGGAATTTGGGATAACTACATTCTACGTTCCTGCAATTTGCCCTGTGGGGAAGCCTTTTCACAACCCCCTGATAAAACAGATTTATCATCGACTGAACACCAGGTCCTTTCCCGGCAATCTTCAAACTCAAACATATATTTCTCTGATCATAAATTAGCAATACTTGCACTCGCTCTCTCAAAGCTGTTTCTCTCTTCCCCCTCTCCAGGTTTTCCACATCCTACAGAAATGGAAGATCCAGGCTTCAGCTGGTTATTTTAAAAGACGGCGATCAATCAGGCATGCCAAGCTCAGCTCTCCTCCCCCTGCTCGGGGTCCACAGCACACTGAAATGCTGGTTGCTGCTGCACCCAGCTCCTCCTCAGGGATGCATCACCCTAAACCAGCGTGTGCCCCCCCCCAATCCACCCTTGAAACAGTTTGGCTTAAGGTAATTTAAAAACAAAATAATCTGAAGCAGAGTGGGGAAACCCTGAGGTGGGGAATGAATCCCCACTGGGGGAGACCCGCACGCCCAGCAGGGTGCTGGTCCTTGTCCCAGCAGTCCTGGAAAAGCCTGGCTCGCAGCATGGAAGAGCCATGCTTATTGGCATTTTTCTCCATCATTTCTCCCTGGTCAGACGGTTTGGCATCCTCAGATGGCGGACGGGAGACGTTTGCAGGAACAGTGTCACCTTGGAAATGATGCTGGAGAAACTCTTCCCTCTGCAGCAACAGGCCAGGACTGCTCAGGGGGGGAGCATCCAGGTGCCCTGAGGATGGGAGCCGCATCAGGGTGGAAATGTCCCCATTCCGGGGAGACACCAAGCAGCTTTCACCCCCCCAAGGAGATGACACTGTCACCCCTGGCTGCAACAAGGGCATCAGCTCACATGCCACAGGCTCAAGCATCCTCCAGACCAACCACATCTCCCAGGGGAGCACTCCCCCTCCTTGGCTCCATCACCCCCAGCCCCCCCCCAAAAACCCAGGTCCCTCTGAGCTCTTCCCTCTGCAGGAACTGGGTTAAGCTGGGGGGGGGGGCTTGCAGAGGACACATGCCTCCCATCACAGAGCCTTTCCCAGGCGGCAGGGCTCCTGCTGACAAGACCTAACACAACGTTGCTAATAATAGCTGTATCTTGGGCGCATCTCCCATCCTGGAGCAGCTCACGGCAAGGAGTCCCGCTCGCCCCGGAGTGTGGTGGAGGAGGAGAGACGGGAAAGCCCCAGGGTGCTGCAGTGCCTCCAGAGCCCCACAGTGTGCTGCAGGGAAAGGGTTGATTTTCTAGATTATTTTTATGCTAAACATTCACAATTGGGGGGGGTGGGGGGGTGTAAAGAGGGAAAGAGTGTTTTTTCTTCCTTCTCTTCCTTTTGCTGTGTTTTTCCTTCTCCTTTTTCCAGTGGCAAAGTGGAAAATGTGGAGAAGAAAAGCCCAAGCAGCCCCCCCCCCCCCTCCCCCCACCCCCACCTCCATTTCCATTGTTGAGTTTCCCTGAAGGGGCCGGGGCAGCTGTCTGCACCCCCGTGATAATTCATGAACAACGCTTTCATCTCCAGAGCCCTTGCAGCTCCCATCTAATGAATCCCAGCACTGGGATCCTTCAGAAAAAGAGGACAGATCTGGAAATTGAGCAGCAACGCAGCTGTCCCCGGGTGGCTGCTATTAATTACTCCATTAGCGTTAGGGATGTACAGCCTCTCAGACCCTAAAGGTACCCACCAGGATTTCTCCAGGTGAGATGCTGTATAAATATAGGCAGGAAAAATGAGTTTCTGGTCAGTCTGGGGGAGCCTGGCCCTGCTCCAGCTGCCTGGGTTGGGGACAGGGAACGGGACACGTTGAAGCCAGGGAAATTCCTGCCCCAGTGCCGGGTGGTGGGAGCTCGCCGAGGGCTTCGGCGGGGCTGGGCGAGAGCTCCAGCCATGAGCTGCACAAACAGCCGCCCTAAACGATCGCATGCTAAGCACAAATCGGTGCCTTGAGCCAACAGCCAGTTAAGTGCTATAAATAAAGCTGTTATCATCCATGCCTCACTCGCTGAGCAAGCCGGGCCACAGCGCTTCCTCCCCAGCAGTGTTTAAGGGTAATTTCTAGCCTGGAGGAGGCCTGGAGCTTGTCAGCATCCACAGTTCAGTGGCCTTTTTCCATCCCATCATTGATTTTGTGCTTGGCCAATATATCCACTGGTTGCCTGCCCTGGGCACAGGTGGGGGACAGAGCTGGCAGACACAGCCACTGTCCCAGACAGGGAGACCTGTGTCATCTCTGTGGCCTTTTCCCAGCTTTCCTGGGTTCCAGGAGGGCTAAAAGCTTCCATCCTTCTCCTGCCCCGATTCCTGTGCCAGGTCCCTGAGCCCAGCCACCACCGCTCAGCTCCTGACCTGGTCTCCCACCCCTGCAGCAAGCTGCCTGCGCTGCTCTGCCTGAGAAGGTGTGAAAGGACAGAAAAGGATGGCTCTGTCCCCAGGTGGTGGCCAAGAGACATGGCCCAGCATGGCACAGGTTGCTCTTGGTCATGCTGGTGGGAGGAGAACAGAGAAGAAACCCGGGTGAGGGTTGGGGGGAAGCAGGAAGGGGGATGGACTGATTTTCAACCGGGGAATGAGGACCTGCAGGAGGAAGCTCAAGCAGAAGAGGATGCACGCAGCTCACGGACAGGCATAGCAGCATCCCGAGTCCCTGCAAGGACATCACAGGCTGCCCCAGCTCCTCCTAAATCAATCCAAGGGAAGGAACATGCTCATGTCATGGTCCCCAGGAGACAGAGAGGCAGAGGAGGGAGAAGGCTGCTGCTCTCCAGGGCTGGAGGACATTGCCGTCTCTGTTTTGGTGCTGGTTAATGATGCATGGCCGGAGCTGGGAAGAAAGCGTGGAGGGGGAGGGCAGGATGGAGGAGGAGGGGGGCCCATATGGAGATGCTTCTCTCAGAGAGCAGCAAGATGCTGAGCTGGCGTGAGATCGGGAGCTCACCGAGACGTTGGCTGTTAGAGCCAAGCAATCAATATGTGAAAATCCAGCCCAGGCGAGGAAGGTGACCTTGAGCAGCAGAGAGACGGAGGGAGGAGAGCTGCATGAATTACACACAGAGATGCTCTCTGGGTGAGGGAGGAGGGATGGAGGGGAACGAGAGGGACAGGCAGGATGCAAGCCCTCTGCCTGGCTGCTGCAGAGCCTGCTGTGTGCCTGGGGAGAGAGGCTAGTGCCTGGAGTTAGTCTGCTCATCCCTGTCCATCCCTGCACATCCCGTACCGGGGGGTGCACAGCTCCCTGACATCTCTAAAGCAAAACAGTCTGGGAGCAGCCGCCTGCCTCACCAATCCCCTCCAGCCAGGGCTGCCCCCCGGTGCTCCCCCTGCCCCGCATCATTTTACCATCTCCAGCAACAGGGATGCCACTGTTTCTCGTCAGAGATACTCTGAAGCCCTGCAGCTCCTGCTGTTACTCAGCAAATGCTCCCGAGATCAGAGCGGTGCTTTGCTCGTGCATAGCTCCAGCTCACGGCTTCGAACACGGGCCCTGCACTAATTCCTCCCTCTGGCTGCTCTGCTCCTTCCCCTGCTGCCGCCTGGCCTTGCGTGCCTGCGGCAGGTCTGCTCCTCTGCTGTCTGCTGGCCCCCTTGGCCGGGCTCAGGCGGTGCCCGTGGCAGGCTGGCAGGAGCAGCACATGGATCTCAACAGGGATGCGCAGTCCCTTACACGCACGGGACAGGCTGTGCGAGCCGATAAAGCCTCCGCCACAGAAATGGCTTACAGTGCAGGCAGGTCCCCGAGGGCAGGCAGTGACCCTGGCCCTCAGCAGCAGCGTGAGCAGAGGCATCAGCTGGGTAGAGCTGCAGACATCAGGGGATGGAGAGGAGCCAGCACTCCCAGCTACCCAGCCACAGCCTAAGGGACACGGGGCAGCAAGGGTGACAGAGGCGGGGGCCAGGTCTCAGGTACGCCACCAAGCCAGGCTGAACTGGGACAGGATCGTCCTGCTGGCAGGTGGGCTCAGGAGAGCCCCTCTAACCCTGCTGCCATCTCCTGCCCCTGGGAAGGCTCTGTGCCTCCACACTGCTCCGTGACAGGCTCCATCCAGCCCCTCTGGGACGCTCAGGGAGATGCCTGTCCCCACGGAGGGGATGAGGCACGTCAGCAGGGTGGGAAAGGGCCGTAGGGCCAGCAGCGAAGAGGGTTGCTGCACCCTGCACCCTACTGCAAAGACAAGCATTCCCCCCCCGCCACCAGCAGCACCAAGGACACGAGAGCATAGTTAATATCAACACCAGCAGAACAGTGGGGCTGAGCCCCCAGCAGCCCCCTCCCAAAGACAGCCCCAGCCTGGCCCCCTCCAGGGCTTTGGGGAACAGGACGTGCTGCCCCAGCCGCCCCCTCCTCCCCGTGGGTCTGAGAGCCAGGCAAGACAAGGCAGCACTGCTGAATCCCCACTCTCCCCCAGCAAAGCCCCCCCTCATCACTCTTCGAAAAGTTGGGGCTCTGCAAAGCCAGCAGCCCCATCTCCCCCGGAGGCATCCCTCCACCTACCTCACTCTCATCCCCAAGGAGCAAACCCTTCTCCCCTCTGCAGCTCCTTTTAATCCTTCCTTGGCCAACACCCAGCACCTGGGCTATTGCCCAGCTGCCTGGGCATGCCCGTGAGAGGACCAAGCCACCCCAGAAGGGAGGTAAACAGCAGCGAGGGAGTTTGTGGTCCAAAGTTAAGGTCAGGCGTTTCCAAACACTCTGCCTTGCCATCTAGTGGGACGAATGCGAAGGACCGGGGCTCGCTGTTGGGAAAAGTTGGCCAACACCATCCCGCTGGAGCCAAGCCTGGTTTGCAGCAATACTTCATCCCACGGGAGCAGATGAGATCACCAGGGATAAAGGATGGTGTGAGGATGTCGGAAGGATGGATAGGGAAGGAGGAGAGCTATGTGGATAGACAGGGGATAGATAGATGGATACAGCTGTTTCAAGGATGACATGACAACAGTAGTGATAAATCCTGTCATTTTAGATCTAGCCTGAATGGAAAGGCTGGAATAGCTCCAAATTCCCATTTACCAAGGGCCCTGGCTTTTGGATCAATATAATCTATGTCTGAGTCGGGCTTTGCATGGAAAAGGAAGGCAAGGGGAGAGAGGCGGTGCACACACGTGCTCTGTGCCACCGGCACGCTTGTGCCCGTGCTATGCCAACGAGGCAGGCTCGCAAGCATGAGCGCCCAGCGGCGCTTGCAGTGTGCCTGCGGATGGGAAGCTGGATCTTCTTGCAAGGTTTTCTCCAGCCGCCTCAGTTTGCCTCCCTGGGCCTGGAGGATGTGGGCTGAGCTCAGTGGTTTCAGTTCAGGATTTTGGATTCTCCAGGGATGTGTCATCCCTCTCACGGTATGCGTGTTTGTTACATGTGTATAAAAATAAAAGACGATGAATACATTATATTTAAAATATCTCACCACTGGGCAGCTCTTTTTGGGTGTTGAAAGCTGGGATGAGACAAGATATTTTAACTCCCTCCAAGTGACTCTCCCCTGCTGGACCTGGGGCCCTTTGGCTCGGAGGCTCCGCTGGTGCCCCAGGCTTTCCCTGCAGCTGAAGCAGACCCAAACCCAGGGACACCCTCCCTCTGGGCACAGCTCGTGCTAGAGACCACCCCCCCACAGGGCTAGGACAGCACCCAGTCCCAGAGCAGGGTCACGGGACTGCAGTGGGTCTGAGGTGGGGCGGTGGAGGACTCCAGTTGCCCTGTGCTGTCGTTTCCTATTGCATCCCCTTTTGGAGCACACAGGGACAGCCCAGCTGTGGCCATAGCTCCACAGACCCACCTGAAGGACCTGGGGACTGCCTGATCAGGTAGGTCAAACCTGATGTGGCCAAAGCATCACCTCTCTGGAGCAATGCAGCTCACAATCTCCTGGAAATTCTGAAAGCAAACACAGAGGGGTGCTCCCAAGGCCCCAGGAGGGAACTGGGGAAGAAGTGGGACACAAGGAAGCCCCCATCTTTGCGAACAGCATCATTCACAGTGCAGCTTCTGGGCTGGGGCTGGGTGAGGACTTTCTGCTGCTCTCGCTGTTTAGAACGTGACACTGAATGCATTTTTGAAGTCTTCATTTTATTAGAGCTGCCCATCCCCTGCGCTGGTTGCCCCAGAGCTGAGTTCACCCTACATGGAAGCTCAGCTCACACCAGGGTTAAATGCATCTGCTTTAATCCCATATTTTCCATGGGGCAGCAGGGTCCCAGGGGGTCTGGGGTAGGGGAATGGTGGGTCCAGGAACACTCGCCCTCGTTTCCCAGCGCTGGGGCCGTGGGGCTCAGAAGAAGCGGCCTGTGGGCAGGCGAGGCAGGCAGAAATAGGCGTTGGGGAAGAGGCTGAGGTTGATGGGGTTGCCATCAAGGCGGATGTCCTCCAGCGCCCTGCGGATCTGGCTGTGGTCTCGGCTGTCGCAGAACGTGTCCTCGTGCATGGTCTGGATGTTATTGTTCTGGCCAGGGAGGCAAAGGGCAAAATCAGATTCAAAGGGATGGGGAGGAGGAGGAGATGGTGAGCTCTGCTAGACACAGGTACAGACCCGGGCTTGTCTCACCTGGAGGTGCAGGGAGCGCAGGCTCTCGGGCAGGGGTGCCGGGATATAGTCCAGCTGGTTATCGGACAGATGGAGAAACTGCAGCTGCTTCAGGTCCTGCGGGAAGAGGGGAGAGGTGAACCTCCCTGCTCCCAGCCCTGCTCCGGCCCTCTGCACCGTCCCTGCTACCCCTTGGCACAGCAGGTCTGGGTTAAAGCCAGCCTGGATTCAGCCACCAGGCTGGTAGCCCCAGCACCCAGCACGCACCTGGAAAGCTTCAGGCCGGAGGCCAGTGCTGGGGATCCTGTTGAGACGGGCATCCAGCCGGACGATGCTGTGGGGCAGGTCAGGCAGCGCCGTCAGCCTGTTCTCGGGCAGGATGAGCTCCTGCAGGCTGGGCAGCCGGCGGAAGGCATCCACGTCCGCCCAGGAGATGAAATTGCTGGTCAGGTCTATTCGCTTCAGCTTCTCTGGTGGGAGAGGAGGGAGGAGATGAACAGGGACCCACGCAGAACTACTTAGTGCCCGCCATGCCCCATTGCGGAGCCTGACCCTTCCCTTGCCTGGACGTACTCAGCCCTGTGAAATCGCTGGCCCGGATCGTGCCGATGCGGTTGAAGCGGGCATAGAGGTAGGTGGTGTCTGGCGGCAGCGGTGGGATGTGCTCCAGGTCAGCATCGTCGCAATAAACAGAGATGCCAATACACAGGCAGAGCAGGCAGCTGGGCAAGCCTGGGGGTGTACAGGCAACCCTTGGCATGGCATGGCATGGCATGGCATGGCATGGCACAGCTCCCCGGCCCCCCCCCAGTACCCCAGTGTGCAGGGAGATGGGAGGATGTGCCCACCCCTGCCCACGCTGTGGGTACATGAAATCTTTAGCATCCAGAGCTGCCACGGCCCCAGCACCTTCATCAGTGAAACAGCCCAGGCCACCTCATCAGGGGAAGCGCCAGAAACTCCCAGCCAAGGGAGCTGCTAATAAATGAAGCTCCTCAGGGCCAAATACCTCCTGTGGGAGAGGGCGAGATGTAAGGTTGCCAAACACAGCAGTGTTACACCCAGAGCTCACTTGGCCCCCTTAGTTTTTCCACAGAAGGAAACAGAGCAAAGGATAACAGTTTTGCATCGAGGAAAACATCTGTCTCGGCTGGGTGAGGGTCCTGGCAAGCTGGCCAGGGGTGGCAGGAGGGGTAAAGCCATGTGTCCCCCTCCACGTGCTCCCTCTCCTCTCCCCCAGCGCCCGCGAGACACAGCATCCATTAGTGGGGGAGTTCAAAGCAGCAAGGCAACAATTTCCCTTTGCCTCCCACTTAATTTGTCCCAGTCCAGAGTGACAGAAAATGAATAAAGATATTTATCCCTCGCTACAGGATTTTAATTGTCACTAATCTAATTGCTACTCTGTCCGACTGTCACAATGCCTCTGCTCATTAAAGTGTTGCTGCTTTGCTGGAGCTCTTGTTTCCCAGAAATGTCTCGCTGCAGCCCTTCTGCCTGCTGTGTGATAATACGCACCCCCAATACCCCATCTCCTCGCTGCCCAGGCAGAGCAAATAACTGCTGCTGTCTGCTGGTGGCAAAAGGATTTGCTTCCTTTTCTCCAAAGCATCAGCCCTGCCACCCCTTGGGACACGGGGCTGCATCCCATGGGAACCAAACCCCGCTGACTGCACCTCTGCGCTGCACCCAGGGGTCCACACTCACCCTGCGCGGGGATGGGTGCTGGGTGGATGGGGCTGGCAATGGTTGGAGGTTTCAGCTCCGGGGTTTCAGCCGTGGCACCCAGATTTGGGAGAGCTGCGGGGTCCTTGGGGCGAGGAGCCAGGGTGCCGACCTCAATCTGCAAACACAGCGTGGGCCTGAGGTCTGGGGTGGCCAAGCATGTCCTCCCAGTCCCCTCCAGAGTGGGCAGCACTGGTCAAGGGGCCAAGGGCAGTTGGGTAGGTCTTATTGAAAAGCCAGCTCCTCCTTGGAGAGCTCTCCTAGCTCAGCATTTCAGAAATCCGCCTGCCTGTTTGCCCAGAGGGATGCAAGAAGCCTCATATCCTGGCTTCCTGCAGTGATGCTCTGGCCAGGAGCTGGCAGGGGACAAGGAAGCTGGCGGAGGTCAGGGTCGGGTAAAGCTTTTCCCACCACCAGCAAGAGTGGTGGAGGAGCCACCAGGGCTTGTAGGCTTGTGCCAGAGGCTGGTTCTCCAGCTGTGCCCCATCCATCCCTTGGACCGAGCCCCTTTCTCAGGACGCACCCAAGGAAGACCTGCCCCGTGTGCCGGCTGCTCTCCTGCATCCCCCTCACCTTCGGAGCAAGGTCACCGTAGTCATAGAGCTCCTCATAGTTACTCAGGTCAAGGATCTCACCATAGTTGTCCAACGTCAGGTCATAGTTGTCCAGGTCCAGGTTTTCGTAGAGTGCAAGATCAGCTCTTGGCTTCTCTGCCTTCCTCCTTTCCTCCTTGGCTGGGACAGCCCAGGCTCCCCCCAGACACAGGCTGGTGATGGCCAGCCAGGCCAGGGTCTTCATCCTGCACCCAGCCGGGGTCACTACTCTGAGGGCAGCACTGGGGACCACAGTCCCGAGGCGCACAGGGCTCTGACAGGGCCAGCAGCGCAGGTCAGGATGGGGCCAGGTGCCCTGAAATGGTTGCAAAGTATTGAAAGCAGAGAGGGATGGGACGGCAGGACTGGCACGCTGGCTGTGGCCAGCCCCGCTCTGCAGCTGTGGTGGGGACTGTGGCCACCGTGGGGGACAAACAGCCTCCACCCCCAGCCCGAGGAGCATTATGCCGTCCCTTTTCTTTTCAACACATTTCACGCTCGGCTGGACGGCTGTGCAGGAGAGGCCCCGCGGCCATGCCGGGCTGCCCTTGCTTCCCGGCCTTCCCAGCCCCAAGGAGGCAGTGAGGGGGTCGGGAGGTGGTGGGAGGCTCAAGGTGACGGGTGAAGCTGGTCACTGGCCCAAATAAACCCATCAGCCAAGCAGAAATGACCCCAGGAGCCCTGGCACTCTGCTGCTCTCCCCTTCGGTCTTCCTCACTCCTACACCCACGTTTAGAGCCCAGGATGCTGTTTCTCAGCCTGCAGCATCCTGATCCAGCTGGTGCTGAGGGCACCAGAAGCCACAGGGACCCTGTGACCCAGCCCTGAGCACAGGGGCTGCCTGCACGGGGACACCCCTGGATCTTCAGCCCAGGCAGGGTGCATGTGGCAGCCCCGCACCCAAACCCGCCGGGGTCCATTCCCGAAGGGAGCTCACTCCCACCTGCAGCTGGCCCCGTGCATGGGTCCCCAGCACCCACCATGCACCCTCGGCTGCAGCATCGCCCACCCATCGGGCTGCACGCCCACGCGTGCACCCACGGCAGAGCAGGTGGAGGGGCGCAGCACCCAGCAGCCTCCCGCACGTCTTTCCCAAACCAAATGCAAAAGCAACAACCCACCCCAGAGTTTTTGTACCCCAGGCTGAGGATGCTGCTCCCTAATTTCTGCTGGTTTCACTCATCTCAAGCCTTTACCAGTGCAGTGAGCCCCTCGCACCCATTGCCAGCCCCTGATCCTCCCAGCCCCACAGCTCACCCCAGCCCAGTGGGGCTCTGTTTGGTGCTGCAGCAGCAGAAAGATGATGGCATGGACGTACCCCCTTTCCCCTGCTCCTTGCTGTGGGAGAGCCCCACTCCGGTCCCACGGACTGGTGCACTGGCCAGGGAAGGGCTGCTGAGCTTTTAATGCACAGAGGAGGGGGGTGGGGGGTGGCTGCAAGAGGGGCTTGGCATGGCTTCTGCTGAGGGGAGAGGCAGGATGCGGCCAATCAAGCCAGCAGCCCCCCACTGGGACCTTATATTGTCCCCAGGGGTGAGCCAGCCCCAACGGTGGCTGTCCTCCAACAGCCCTGGCTTGTGTCTGGGGCTGTGGGGGCTGGAATGGGATGGGCCAGGATGGAGCTCCCTGCCCTGCTGTCCCCATGGGCGATGGGGACACACAACTCTGGGCAGAGGGGACAGAGCCAGCTCCATCCCTGCCCTGACCAGCCCAGGTCCTGCCAAGCTAGACAGCGATTTCCAGCTGTGGCCATCCCTGGGGATGCAGAAATGGCAAAACACCAGGTGCAGCCCCCTTGCTGGTCTGGATCTCAACTGGGGGGGGACCCTGGGGCCCAGTGAGCATCCCAGCCCTGGTGAGGGTGTGGAGGGACCCACTGCCCCCCAGAGTTTGGGGGTCTACACAGGCCCACCTCAGCAGCCAGATGGCTGGTGATACTTGGCTCGTCCACCCCAACTTGCCTCCTACGGGGCTCAGTGCCACTGACCCCTCTGGACACCATCGCTTTGGAAATGTGGGGGTCGTTTGGGGGTGGGGGGACAGGTGTGGGCGTGGCAGGGGACAGCGCTGCTCCCCTCACCTAGGGTAGGATGGGAAACATCCTGCATCTCCCCCTGTGTGCATCCACATGCTCTGGGGCAAGGGGGCTGCTTGATACCCCCCATGTAGGGTTCAGCTCCCCTGCTTCATCCTCTGGGGGGGGAAAGTCATTGCCAGGGATGTGTGCTATGGGGCTGGGACACCCCAGGATGGGCAGGGTGTGCACGGCAGCCCCACGGGCTCCTCGCAGCGCTGGGCAGCCTTGTGCACACACAGCCACCCACTGCTGTAAAAATGTTCTTCTCTCTCACAGGCAGATCGCAGCCCACGCACTCACCCACCCGAGACATCACACCCATCTGCTGGTGCTTGCTGGGCAGGCAGGGACACCCTGGCAGCACCCCCACCAGTGGGCACGAGCCTTGTCCATGCACCCACAGTCCCCTGGCCCCCAGCCCCCAGCACCCGTCCTGCCAGGGCAGCCCCAGCCCCGCTCAGCATGGAGCAGTTAATCTTTGTTAAGCCCCTCATTAGGCAGCTTGGCAGCCACCGTGATGGAGGTGATGTGGCAGCTGTGGGGGGACATTACCCGGTGCCTTTGCTGCTTGGAGGGGCTGCAGGCGCCTGTCCAGGGTTGGCTGCTGAGTCCCCCCTCCCCAGGGACCTGGGGCTTTGGTTCAGCATGGCCAGAGGGGACACAGCCTTGGGATGGCACCTTCTGCCTCAGCTAGGGGGGACCAGGGGCAGCCCAGCGTGGGGGGAACTGATGCAGAGTAAAGCCTGGGATGAGGGTCCCCAGGGCAACAGGGTCCCTGGGGCAGCCGGTTTTCTGCCCTGGTGTCTGTCCTTGTCCCCCCTTCTTCCCTTGTCCCCAGAGGCAGCGGCAGTTGCACGGCATCGCCCCAAGGGTGGGGGCAAACCCTCACAGCAGGGGGGGTCCCTGCTCAGGCACCCACGGCTGGGCTGGGGGAGTCCCCATCTGCAAGGGGGCTTGATCCAAGCAGTAACTCATCCTGCTCCAAACCCCCTCTTGCTGCATTCAGCAGCCGCTCCCCAGTGGGCCCGCAGCCCCCTCCCCGGCACCGGGAAGATCATCACCCCCCATGCTGAGGAGCCCCCTTTGATGCCCACCCAAGCAGCCCCACTCTGCCCCCACTAACAAGGGGTTTCCAGCTTTCCCTGTGATCCCACAGCACAGGCGGTGAGGGGAAGGCTTCCCTCGCCGATGGATGGCCCGGGTCCTACTCCCCACGTGGCACAGTGACTGAGGAAGAAATGAGCCCCCCCCCCCCCCCCAATTCTTTTTCAGTGCTCAGCTCCCCCAGGAGACAGGGCTGACTTGCCCGGGGAGGCAGGCAGTGAATGCCCACCCAGGAGTGCATGATTCACACCCCAATGACAAAATACAGCGATTTTCTTCTCCGGCACAAAACCAGAAGGGGAGCTCGCTCTGCGCACACACACGCACACGCATCCCCTCCTGCCAGCGTGCACGCTCCCGTGAGCAGCCCCACGCCGCAGCCCATGCGTTCGCACCCGCGCCCACAGCCGTCCTCCCTCTCCGCTCATGATTCACGTGGGGAGGGAGAGCAGCAGCGAGAGGAGATTTTGGAAGCTGCAGCGACGGGCAGAAGGAGAAGTCGCTGCCTACACCCATTCTGCTGGTGTGAAAACACGCGCGCACCCAGCACGGCCGCAGCCCTGGGGATGGACCTGGGTGCGTTGGTGGGGGTGGGAGACTCTCCTTCCCCTCCAGCTGCCCCATGCATGCCCCGTGCGTGCCCTGAGGCTGCTCCGTGCAGCTCCCCAGGGGCAAACTCACCCTGGGGACATTCATCCACCTTCCCCGGGCGCATGGAGGTGACGCGGGGGCAGCTCAGCCCAAGTTCACGCAGCCGTTGGCTTCTCCCAGCTGGCTCGCAGGGACAATAACACCCATCAGCTGCAGCCACAGCCCTGGGAGCTGCAGCTCAGGTCAGGCTTTCTTAATTAGCAGCGGTGCTCATTAAGACAGGCACATGCTCCATAGGGCTGCCCGCCGCTGCTCTGCAGGCATGCCTGCTGCTTTGACACTGGTGCTGCTTTGCCAGCCCAGCCCAACCCCAGTTCAAACCAGGGCACGCCACAAACAACCCCTGAGCCTGCCAGCCCGCCGCTGCGGGGACCCCCGGGGTCTCCTGACCTCCAGCTGTTGGGAAAGTTGGCCTGGAGGAAATGTGGCTCTGAATGAAGCAGCAGCTGCAGCGCAGTGAGGAAGATGAAGATGGATCAGGGGGAGGCAGGTCCGACTGCAGCTCTGGGTCCCTTGTGAATCATTTTATTTTCACTGCTGTGGAGAGTAGGAGTGAAAATACCATTAAGTTGAAATCAGTTGAGAACTACATATGTTTCTAGATATATCTGTACAGTCTACCAGTATATATACACATTATATATAAATATATACATAGGGTCTCCGGGTTTAAGGTTGAAACCTGTTGAACCCAATAAAGCCCACTGGAGGAAGATTTGGAGAAGGGACTTTTTATCATAAGAAAACAAGCCTGAATTAGCACAGGGGTTTAATGAACCTTCCAGCACTGGAAAGCGGGGAGCACCCAGCCCATAGGGTCACCGCTGTGTCCCCAGGCTGCCGGGAGCATCGCTATCCCATTCCCAGGGAGCAGGGCACGGTGCCTGACCATGCCCATCTCGGAGAAGGGTCAGTTTTGGTGGCTGAACGCAAAGGAGGTAATGGGTGGTTTCTTTGGTTTAGTGCTTTAATGTTTATTTGAGTTATTTGGTTGTTTGGGTTTTTTTTTTTTCCCCTCTAATGCTCAGCCTTAAATCTAAATCCTGAGAATCAGGAAGAAAAAAATGAGAATAACCCCCCCTAAACCCGGACACCCTATATATGCAGGTACAGCTATCAGAGAGGGAAGTGATACATGTGAAAACAGGGAGAAGGGGGGATAAAAAATAGCTTTTCCAAAAGAGTAATTCTTCGCTTTTCTTTTTTCTTTCCTTTTCTCTAAAAAAAAAGGCAAACCCAGTCATGTGTGCTTGGTTCAAGAAAGCACCCGAGAATAAAATTTCTAGGAGGTGGGAGTCAAGGCAGGAGGACAGAGGGACGGAGAGCACAGTGGAGATCTCACGGGTCAAGCCAGCCCCAGCAGAGCCCAGGTTTACACCCACATCAGGATCTGGCCCCAGATACCTAAATACGGGGGCGAGCATCCCACTGGCATTGCTGCCAAGGCTGCTGGCATGGGGGTCCCGCAGGCTTGGGGTCCTGCCTGCAGCGGGGAGGGCAGGGTGTGCTGGGAGCAGTGGAGTGCGGCCGATGCATTGAGCCCTGCATCTCCCGTCACAGGGCAGGGGGAGGATGCGGGATGCTGGGATGGGGACCACGGACTGATGCTGCCGGGGGATGGGGGAGCTTGGGAGGGGTGAAAGTCAGGGAGGGGGCTGGTCTTGCAAAGGAGGGTGCCTGACGTATGGCTGTGGGGAAGGTGCAACCCACACAGGGCACAGGAGAGCCCAGCTCCGGCCGCAGGGGCTGGACACCCTCCCCGCTCCCTCCTGCCAAATTCACACCACCGTAAGGGAATAAGCCCCTCGGCCTCCAGAGCGATGCGGAGCTAAGGCTAAAGCCCCCCGGGAGGGTCCAGGCGGGAGGAGCGTGTCCCTCACCCAGGTCCCTAGGACATGACTCTGGCCATGAGGTGCCGTCGCCTGTCCCAGCCACCCTCCTGCACACATCCTGCTCCCCCAGCCACCCGCTGCCGCTACGCATCGCCCTGCACCCCAAGGCTGCGGGGTGGCCATCTGCACCCTTGGCATGCCAGCCCAGGACATCCCTGCTCCACCTCCATCACAGGGGATTTTTCCCTAAGGACATCACGGGCTCTCTGGGTGCAACCACCTGGAGCAATGATGTGACCCAAGTCCTGCAGCGAGGTGGCCCCTGGGCTCCCTCATTAGCTCCATCCAGAGATGCTTGTGGCTGGGACCGAATCCAACCTCCTGAAACTCTGCTGGGTGGAAGGGGAGAGGCAGAGACAGCTCCAGGGCTGGCCTGGATGAGGGCAGGGAAGGCAGAGCCCACAGGCAGGGAACTGGGGTGAGCGTGGCTGCTCCCCCCAGGCTAGTGCTGCAACCTGGGATGGCTGCTGTGATGTGGTGCTGTCCTGCAGACAGTGGTCCCCAAGGATGCACATGCCACGTGTGTCCACGGCTGCTGCAGAGGAGGAAAAGGGGGAGAGAGGGATGGAGGTGAGGTGTGAGCAGGGGGAGAGGGAAGCAAAGAGGGTCCCACGTGTCAAACACTGATGGGGGTCAAGTCTCTGTGCAAAGCCAAGTCCTGGGAGAGGCACGCTCTAGAAAACCACGGACTGCAGGAGGCGGAAACACATCATCAGGTCCAAAGGGATGGGGGGTTTCAGGAGGTTCCCGTCCAGCCGCAGGTACCGGAGCCGGGGCACGCTGTCCAGGTCGGAGGGGGAAAAGTCCTGGATGGACATCAGCGAGGTGGGGCAGATCTGCGTCCCATTGATCTCTGCAGGGAGGGGAGGACAAGCGGGGTGCAGGTTAGAGGACGGGGAAGGCAGAAAGGGATGCTTGAGACCCCCCCTCCCCGCCTGCCTGTCTGTTGAACCCCAAAATGGGGTTGCTTTGCCACTGAGGGGAGGAATCCCCAGCCTCTTCCAGCTAGACAGAGCAGCCCCAGTGAGAGGAAAATCTTGGTTTTGATCAGAAATGAAGTAGGTCACGTTCAGCCAAAACACGGTGAGGGATGCAGTGTCATTCGAAAGAGAAAAGGGAACATTTTCAAAGATGAAACCTGCCGACCCAGCCCTAAGCCTTCAAAGAAACATCAAGGAAACATGCTCCAGCACCGTTACGCTGGAGATAACGTCAGTAACCAGCTCGTAGCTCACTTCTGGAGTTCCACGTGTTTCTCCCCACCCCAGGGCCTGCATTACCGAGAATAAACCTGAGGATTCTGATGTTGTTACCCAAAGCAGGGACTGAAACCTTACAAAAGCTGGGTGCAATAGGCAAAGGGAAAGCTGGGACATGATGCGCACGGCCAGGGGAGCATCCCTCCATGGAAAGCCCTTAGCAGGGCGTGGGTACCCATGCCTGTGAAGCCAGCAGCAGTCACCATTGTCACCCCAAGGTCCCTCTTGGCTCCAGTTTGTTGGTGTTTAAATAAAATGCAGGTTAGCCAGCGTTTGAACCAGGCATTAATCGCTGCATCATTATTCCCTGGGAGCCGACTCTGGCGATGCCCTGAGAGAAGGGACGTGGCTTGGTGAGGGTTTTGTCCCCCTCCCTGGCATCGTGACCCACAACACTGTTAAGGCTTGCCTGCAAGGAGCAGCTTTCTTGCTCGTCCCTTCCTGGCTCATGCTCAGTGCCATGTCTGGGCAGGAGCTGGGATTTTACACCCCCTCTTCAGCCCCCGATCGCTTTTGCAGATAAAGCCACACACCAGCACTGCACGATCAATACCGCAGCGTGCAAGTGTTTGTGTCACACACCCCTTGTGGGGACCAGCGGTTGCTTCACAGGTGAGTAATGCCCTGGGTGGGTCCTGCAGCCCCCATACCCCCCACCACAGCCAGAAATAGGGGAGCCCAGCGTGCTTTTCCCAGAGCACATGGAGGGTTTCTGGCAGGAGCGCCGCATTCTTGCTTCCCCGTGGATAGCAAGGACAGCAGGTTGCTGGACCTCTAATAGCAGAAACATCTGGAGTGACCAAGAATGGGTCCCTGTCTTCTTCTCGAATGTGCGAGCTGTGTTTACACGTTTCACAGGCCAGCACCTCTCCCCTGAAATTGCAGCACTCTGCCTGGAATGGTGTGAAACTGCCCCAGTTGGTTTGCCAAGGCAACCTCCATCACAGCCTTGTTCTTCTCCCTGTTCCTTCCCCTGTGAGGCTCAGCTCAAGAGCTGAGCTGGGTTATTTCTAACCATCTTGCCTGCGTTCTTGGCATCTGTTCTTAAAATATGTGCACAGACTCTCCCTTTTCAATGGCCCTATCTCTGAGCCCGGCTGGGGAAGGAACTATTTGGATGGCAGGTGGCCCCAAAGAAGAGCTGCCCATGACAACCGACAAGAAAAGCCCTGCAGCACCAGGGGGATTTTAGCTCTGCTCCTCAGCTGAGATGTGAGCCATCCTTCCCCACACACAAATTCATCCCCCTGACAGCCTTCTTCACCTACAAGGAGCTCCCAGCTCATCTCACCGCTGCATTTCCCTTTGAAGGGTTCACATCCCACTGGGCAAAAAACGACCTTTTCCAACAAAACACCACCCTCACGCCTGTCTGCTCCCCGCCACCCCAAGACCTCCCCCCAGCCTCCCAACCGGGCAGTGCAACTCACTTTCAATGGAGTTATTATTCAGGTAGAGGTGCTCCAGCTTGGGGCTGATGAAAGGAACGTTGGTGAGCTTGTTGTGGGCCAGGTGCAACACCAGCAAGTTGGTGAGGTTGAAGGAGTTCTTGGGGAGCCCCTTGTCAGAGATTTGGTTGTAGTTGAGCCGGATGAACGCCAGGTTGGGGAACTCCTTGAAGTAGTCACTGGGGATGTCCTCAATGTTGTTCCTGTCCAGGAAGAGCTGATGGATGGCATTGGGTACCCCGGGGGGCATTTTCCTCAGGATGTTGTGGGCAAGGTTGAGTTGCATGAGGTTCTTGAGTCCCTTGAAGGTGTTTTTGTTGAAGACCCCATCGCTTAGCTTGTTGTGGTGCAGATCCAAGAGCACCAGGTTCTCCAGCTTGTTGAAGACCCCAGCAGGGATTTTGGAGATCTGGTTCCTGCTCAGGCGCAGCTGCTCCAGGTTGGGTGGCAGGAAGGAAGGGACCTCCTTGAGCTGGTTCTTCTCCATGTAGAGGAAGATGAGGTTTTCCAGCTTCTCCAGAACACGCCTGTCCACCTTCCGGATGCGATTGTTGTCTAGGTTGACCCATTTCAGCTCTGTGGCATTCCTGAAGGACTCCTCTGGGAGGTCATCGATGAAGTTGTTCTGGAGGTAGAGGTAGTGGATGCGGGACGGGATGATGGGGACCTTCCGCAGGTTGCGGCTGTCACAGTAGAGGGCAGAGGGGAAGTCTGGAGGGCAGTAGCATTCCCGGGGGCAGTCCGGGAAGATGGAAGGGGGACCCGGTGGTAGGGGCGGAGGCAGCTCTGTGGGCTCAACAGGCTCAATGAACTCAGGAGGCGGGCGGGTGGGTTTCCGGGGAGGCTTCCTCCGCTGCCCGCTCACCTCTGAGATCAGCACAAGAACAAGCGGGAGAAGCAATCTGAAGGCCACCTTCATGGTCCAGATGTTTGCCTGAGGGAGGCAACAAGAAGAGCTGGGTTAGGATGTGCCTGATTTAGGTACCGCCTCATCTCCCATCTCCCCCATCACTGACAGGCAGGAATTTACCCCATGTCCCTGCCAGCAAGCTGCTGTTATCCCTCCTTCCCCTTGGATGTTATCTTTAAATCCAACCCCTCTCTAGAGCATGAGTCACTGAGGTCCCCTCTCTCTGGTTCAGTGTTACGCCAAGGGGGTGGTGGAGGTTCATTTGTCTGGGAGTTTTCTGGGGACCATGACACCTCCAGCACTGCCCTGCAGAGCCTGGACCCACCGGGACCCCAACACCACTGTGCCCTCTCCCTGAAGGATGGATTGCCCCTTCAGAGACCTTGATGGATTAGGCTTAATTTTGCACTTGAGCCAAAAAAATCAATGATTCAGTAGCAAATTGGCTGAGCAACAGTATCGGGAAGCCAGCGGCAGTTGGCAGGGCAGCAAAGAGGACAGCCCATTTGCAAGGCCGTGTGATAAAAAGGGCATTTGCAAGATTATGCATGGGCAATACCGAATGTTTATGGCTATATGGCTCCTCGTGCTGCCCAGATAACCGATCCATCACCTCCAGCCCCACTGCACTGGGCTGAGCTGCTGATTTGGGGAGAGTCCCAGTAGAAGTGGGAGACCTGGAGGGCTCAGGAGAGGTCTCTGCTTGCCCCTAGCTAGAGTGTTTCTCCTGGACACCAGCCCAACACCTTACACACACCACCTCTCCCTCTTCTCTGGGTTGTTATCACCCGTGAAGGCTGCCTGTCTCATCTCTGCCCTCCCTGCTGCTGCCTGGAACAGCAGCCGTCCTCCTTCAGAGAGTGTTGCTGGTAACTCTCCAGCTGATGTCTTGGAGGATGGAGGGATCCAGCTTGTTGCAGACAAGCTCCCCAGAAAGCCCGGTGCAGAAGGTGCTTTGGATGCTCTGACACTCCCCGGGGCCAGCTGGAGCAGCCCAGGCTGTGGGCTTCCTGGGCAGATACCTGAGGGTGTTCGCCAGGCTTTTCCCGGCGGCATTTGTCACCCCAGCAGGAACAGAGCCGAGCTGCAGGCACAGCGAGGCAGATGGAGGAGCTCGGCAGAGGCAGGGTGGGAAAGAGAATCAAGTGAGATGAGACAGGGAAGAAGACAGGGAGGAAGATGAGGAGACTCAGAGGAAGATGCATCTCCTGGGGAAACAGTATCTGCTGTGGGAGCTGGCACTGCTGGGACTGGAGTGTGGGGCAGGAACCTTTGGTGACGGATGTTGGAGAGAAATTGAGCTCTCCCAGCTCATTGCTCTCTCCCACACAACAGGACGGAGCGGAGCTTGCGGTGCTGGCACGGCCGCAGGGGCCAGGGCATCGGCACAGCGGGCACAGCCACCCCGCTCAGCTCAGCACCCCGGCTGAGCCGGGCACATGGTGTTTGCCTTCAGGCAGCAGCAGGGAAACGTCCCCAGCCCCCACCTGAGCAGCAAGCAGCACGAACCCACACTGCTGGGGTAGCCCCCCGCCACATCAACCCCCTTTTCCTTACACTTCTCACCAGGGTCCACATCCCACCCTGGGATGCTCTGCGGGCCCCTCAATGGGCCACCGCTCCCTTTGAAGCCATCCCACGCATTCCTGGGGCTCCAAGTAATTGACTTTCTCCAAGAAAAGATCCTGTTCTCGTCCCCCCCCTCCAGGCCCAGGCTGTTACTTTCCTTTTTGTCTCGCCCTGCTCCCATCTGGCTCTGTTTAACCCTACGAGCCTCTCATGCCTGCTGTTTTCAATCAGAGCTCTGGCATCTCACTGGGGGAAGGGAGGAACAGGGAAAAGCGACGGGGTCCAAATGCTGCCAGATACTCAGCTCAGCAGTGCTGCAGCAAGTCCCCATCGGGGATGTACGTGCGTGCTTCTGTGTTGTAAGAGTTCAGATTCAATGGTGAGCTGCAGAGAACGGGCAAATTCGTGACAGGGAGCTGCTGTACGTGCAGTCCCCTTCTTGGCCTCACAACACCCCACGCCTTTCGCAGCCACGTCTCCCCCTGCACATGGATCTCCCCCCCAACCTTGTCCCAGACCTTGCCATGAGATTTTGTCTGGGCTCCAAAGCACAGACCTGGATTTTAACGCCCACAACGCCCAGGGAGGCGGCAGGGGCTGAGGTCTGCAGCTGGCCCCTCGCAGAGGGGAGGAGGCAGCTGGGACACGATATTCCAGCCAGCACACGCTGCGGTCCGAGTGTTTGGCTCCCTCCGCTCGCAGGGAAACGATCAGCTTGGGCCACCCGGCCGCTGCCCTGGGCAATGTCACATAGAGGGTGGGGGACAGGGCAGAGCTGTCACCCCATTGGGCTGGGGAGCTGTCTGAGCTCTCAGCCCTTCCAGGAACGACCTGACCCTGCACAGCCTGCGCCAGCCCCTCCGCATGAGGCTCCAACACTGCAGATGTTTAGAGACTCGGCGTATAGCAGAAATAGTCAGCGAGCCAGAAATTCAGGCTGGAGAGCAGCAGCATCATGTGGCATTTGTCAGCACAGAAGGAAAGTGTCAGGAGGCAGATGCAGCCCCTTTTATCCACTGTACCACCTGCAACCTGCTGGCATGTCCCCATGGGACTGCCACAGCCCCTCTGTCCATCGCAGCCAGGCAGAGCCAGCACTGCCACGACCCTTCCCCACCACCCATCCCCACCAGCCTCTCCCTGCAAAGCTGCAGCTCCCCGCGGAGGCTCTGCCCGGGGAAAGCAGGACCCACTTCCAAACAATCTGCAGGAAACCAGCTCACAGCCCGTGGTCCCCACAACAGCCCTTCATCCAGAATAATGGGGATGCAATGAGCCTGAGGCCACCACAAGCTTTACAATTGCCTCCAACATGCTGGAAGGTTCAAAGCCAGCTCTCCCTGGACCCGCCACAGTCAGCAGTCTGTTCTCCATCCAGTTTCATGCAGTTGAATTTACTGGCACGAATGCAAGAAACTGAATTTCCAAATCCCACACCCTGATTCTACATGGGCACCAGCTGTCAAATCCGTGGCCAGAGCCACAGCAAAGCGCCTGCTCTGCAAATGCCTCGACCTTTCTCACCACTCCCTGACGGACAGGACAGCTCGGATCCCGGGTACCCACAAGGAATCCATGCAACTGGAATAAAGTTAAATCATGAAGCAATGAATGCATTCAGGAAACCAACCGCCTGGTGGGCAGAAAAGGCTCGATTCACGGACAAAAGCAATTCTGACACCTCCTGAGCTGCGGGCTGGGCCAGCCAGCTTGGCCTGGGTGCGGGATGAAGGCACCCAACAGATGCCAGCCCAGAGTTTTTCCCAGAATGAGACAGCTGCTCCCTCAGTCATCCCATTACAACTGACAAAAATTCAGCACCACAGCTGGAAATTCCAGCCCCAAATGCCACTGGTGTTTGCTTTCCAAATAGTTTATCATTCTGCATCTCACTAACCCACAGCTCCCAAGCAGTGCTCGCTGTCAGCCCAGCGACTGGTGCCAAGGGCAGGCAAAAATCACAACCTCCAAGGCAAGAGTGAGCATGCAAAGGTCACAGGGGGATTTGTCATGGGCAGAAGTCCCAGCGCTCTCCCTCGGGTGCCTCCTGCCCTCCCCATCTCTTCTTGCAGCCGTTTGACATGCAGAGACCAGCAGCTGGCTCTGGCCAGCTAGCACCGATATATCCGGGACCCCCGCGCATGTCAAGGGGCTGGGAGGGATAAAAGGAGCTTTTAACACCAGGAGGAGAGGGGAAAGCTGAGATGGCTGGACCAGGGATCCTTTCCAGCCCATTGCCCATAGCCCTGCTAGCTCCCTTCTCAGCTTTCCCGCTGGGACCCCCACTTCCCATCATCCCTGCAGCCCCCCAGGCTGGAAAATGCTCCCACCCAGCCTGGGAACCCGCACATTGGAGCAAACCAAGGAGGGCAAGCTAAAAATAACCGAAAGGAGCCAGCAAAGCTCCCTCGTCAGCCTCCTTCGCATCCAACCACTGCAACAGCTTGTTCGTGTCTCTGCAAGAGTCTGGGTCGGATCAGCTGTGACCGAAACAGGGAGCTCTTTATCCAGCTGCGCCGGAGAGCTGGGAACGGCGGAAAAGGGCTAAATTCAGTGCAAGCCTGTCCTCCGAGGGGAGGGCAGACACGCCGTCACCCAGGCGTCCCCAGGGTCCCCTGGGGAGCAGAGCCTTGATGCAATGACCTGCTCTTGTCGCCCTTTCCCAGCCCTTTCCCAGCGAGGCGGAGGCGCTGGGGCTGGCACAGCACCGGGGTGGCCGCAGGGGCTCAGCCCCACTGCAGCGCTTCTTGCAGGGATAGTGCTGTGTCCGGGCAGGGGGTGGGTGTCTCAGGAGACCCTGATAGAGAGCAGCTCAGACACGCTCCTAGGCTCTCAAGCAACACTTTTGGGTCAGCCCGAGGACTGGGAGACGTGGGGACAGCAGAGCATGCCTCCCGCATCCCTCTGCGTGCCAGCAGCATTTCCTCACTGTACTACAGTCACCAGACTCATTGCGAAAAGCTCGTTTGTGTTCACTGCTCCCTCCAGCAACCTCCTCCCGCAGCAGGGTCCGTGGGAAGGCAGCCTTGGAAGAAAACACCTTTCTTCTGCCTTCTCTGTGTCAGCAATTCCTCCCTCCTTCTCCTTCTCCCTCACTGCATGTCCCGACCCTTCCCAGGGCTGCTCCTGGCTCAGCCCGCCCGCAGATCTCTCTGCCACACACAGTGGAACTGGCTGGGCACAGACAAAAGCAAAATGTGGGAGAAAATATTGCCAAAGCGACTTCAGCCTACCCCCGTGCCTGCCCCCCACGCACACCCTGCTCCCCTCCAAGCCGATACCTTGCCTTGGTCCCCCCAGCTCTGCTTTCTCTAAGGGTGGGAAACCGCTCTGATGGCTCATCCCTGCCTTCCAGCTGCTTCCCGAGGGCAGAGGAAACTTCCCACAGCTACATTTTTGTCTCTTCCCAGGTGAAAACACTCAGCCTCTCGCCCTCCCCCTTCCCCAGGGGAGCAGGGACACCCAGCACCCTGCGTTTCTGCTCCGCGCTGCCTGTCCCGGGCTGGCCAAGGAAAGGGTGCTTCCCGGGAAGCATCGCAGGATGCCGCCGGCTGAGCACCACATAAGGCAGGCCCTCCATCGCAGGCTCCCAGGAAAGTTTCCAAGCTCTCATGTGCGACATGCTTTGCATTCAGCTGCCAAGGGGATGAATTTCCACTTTCTGCCCAGTAGATGCTTTTCCTAAAATTTTAAAACAGGCGGGGAAGGGCAGGTTTGGGATGAGCCTCTTTCACACAACAAAACCCTTTCCCCAGGACTTCAGCGAACATCGCTGCCCTGTTGCTTTCTCCCATCATCTGCCGGAGCAGAGACAAAGAGCCGGCTCCAGACAGGACCCACACGGCAGCAATCCAGGCAGTGGGGTGCAGGAGGGGGGTGCAGGAGGGGGCTGCACCTCTCTGCCTGCCTGGAGCCGGGCTGGCTCACATCTCTGATGGAGGCAGCAGAAGTGGTGTTACATGCCCTGGGAAGGGTCTGTGTGATCCAGGCAGGGCAGGAGGTAAGGGCTTTCCCACCTACATTTTAGGCAGAAAACCAGCTTGCTGGAAAGTGCCCCTGCAGCACTGGGGTGCTGCTTGGCTGCTCCCTCTCCCCTCAATCCCCCACACAGGGCAGGGAACCCCCTGCTCCCCGCTCCGGCATGGGGGCGAGGGGCTGCACGCAGCCCCCGTCCCACAGGAGCTGGACCCCCCAGCCCCCCCCCGGCTGTTTCCCCAGCCCCATTTGATGGACCTTATGCTGAGCACAGTGTTACCGGAGGCTCCCTGGTAGCAGTCCTAGCTCCAGAGGTGTCTGCTCCCCTCTCAGCCTCTCCCCGCTCCTTGCACGCTTTCCCTGCTGCTTTCCAAGGCAGGGGGCTGTCCTGGGCATGACTGGGGTTGTGCACCCCCCCTCCGACACCCCCAGCTCTGCCCCCCTGGCTGCAGAGCCAGAGCCGAGCGTGCAAGGGGTTGTGAGCGTGTAAGAGCACAGGTTGGAGGGGGGGCACACACAAGGGGGCCCTTGCTTACCCCCACAGAAAGCGCCTGGCAGCAGCTGCGGGTACTATCACACACAGGACTTTCTTCTGACTTTGCAGCCTCAAGTTCCCCCACCACACCCCCCAGCCTGCCCCATGCTGAGAAAAACTCTTGCAACAAGAGGAAAGGGAAGGAACAAAGACTCCAGCTGCTGAAGAACAGGAGAAGAAAAAAAAAAAAACCAACAAGAGGAGAAGGGGAAAAAAAGGAAGAGCAGATGCTGCTTTGCATGTAAGGGAGGCTGGAGAGGGCAGGAGCATCATGGACCAGTGCAGTGTCCTGAAGGCGAGAAGAGCCTGGGGGAAAGCACCTGCCCACAGCTTACCTGTGTGCACCTCTCCCTCCTCCTGCCTCTTATTAATCCCCAAGACAAGTTTCTCTCTGGCTGTCTCCCTCCTCCTCCTCCTCCTCCTCCACCTCCTCCTCCTCCTCTCGGCACCACCAGGAGCCTGGGCCGAGCGCGGGGGTTTTGTTCCTGGGATCCGCTGGCCGTGGGTGGGTGGGAGCCGTGGGTGGGTGGGAGCAGGCGGAGGGCTGGGACGAAGGCACGATGACAACAATAACGTCTTTATCTGGCAGCCAAGCGCTGCGGGCTCCGCCGCGCACACATGGCCTGCCTGCCGGAGGGCTGGCGTTTAATAACAATTCCTTCTGCTGCGGAGGCTGCTCAGAGCCCGTGTTTAAAAACAAAGCTAATTAATAATTTAAATAAGTCCTTCCCTTGCCACGGCCCCTGTTTTCCAGAAGCGTGTGTTTGGGATGGTGCTTTCCAACCACGGGGGCTTGGCGTGTGGCATCAGACAGCCTGTCCCCAGGGCTGTCCCCCCCGGGTCGCCCCCCCTGCTCCACAGAGTGACTTCCAGCTGCCCCCCACCCCGCTGAAGGGACCCAGCCCTGAGCTGGGGTCTCTGCTCCTGCCTGGCAGATGGCACCCCGTCAAACATGATGCAGGGTTCGTTTGCTCCCAGCTGGTGACAAGCTTTAATTTAAATCCTGATGGCACTTAATAAAGAGAAGGGAGGGGAGCCACGGCGGTGCCACGCCACGGGCAGGGGGCCACTGCGTTTTACATGGAGCCTCAGCCAGGTCCTGGGCTGGAAAACCACTGTGTACCAAGGGGACACAGCCAAGGGACCCCCAGGGCTCTGGGGTGCCTGCTGGGGCAGGCATGATGGGGGATGCTCAGGGGGGACATCTGTGCTCCAAGGAGCTCAGGGACAGCCTGAGACCTGTTGCATATTCACAGCTTTTAGACACAGCCCACGAGCGTGGAGTCCTGGGGGGCACAGCACTTATGGGAATCTCCCTCCTACAGGCATCCCCATCCCGGGCATCCCTGGGCTGCAGGGTTCAGGGGGGGTCCTGTCCCTCCCTTTGAGCCATCCTCTCTCCAGCCAAGCTGATCTGCAGCAGGGACCAGGAAACCTGAGCGGCTTTGGCTCATGGAAAATCCAGTCCAAACCCTACCACAGGCTGGCAGCTATCCAGCAGGGTCCAAACCTGAACTTCCACACTCGGCTGACGGTGGCTACCAACAGCGGGTTCAAATAGCCGGCATCAGAGCCTCCCCCAAAATTCCCACCTGCTGGACTCCCCCATTTTGCCCCAGGCTCCTCACAACCCTTAAATATAGTTGTTCCCAACACGGTGCCCTTCCCTTTCCCCCAAAACTGGAGTATTGCTGGTGAGTGCTGCTCGCTGACTGGTGGGAGCAGGATGGTCCGAGGATACAGCCCTCACCCTGCCGCGAGCTGGGGCACTCGGATGCCTGAAAACCAGCAGGTAGCTCAAGTGCAAGCCAGGAAAAGGAACAGACAGAAACCACATCGGCATTTCACGTCGTTTAAACAAAGGGTCTAGGTAGGGACATGTGTTTGCCAGCTGGAGAAGGATCAGAATCAATAAAGAAAGAATATGCTGTTTGGAGAGTCTTGCCAATCACTTTAAAAACTAGTCAAAAGTCCCCAAATCCATGGGGATGTGTTTCATGTGTTGTTTTTTTTTTTTTTTCCTGCTACCTAACATGCTCAGCTGGGCACTGAAAGAGGCGGTTGCTTGCACAAAAGCCACCCTGCAATGGCAGGCATGGAAAGGTCTCATATCCTACACCTTACCCACCATGCTGCCCGACCCACGAAGCTGCTAACACAGCTCCCGTTGCTGGGAAGCACGAAAACCTTCAGCAAATTTGGTGAATATAAATTTTGCTCTCAGCCAAGGGACTTTGTTTGTTGAATTTTCTTCCTGCAGGAATTTCTTTCGGTGTCCAAGTTTCGAATCCACCTTCAAAGGCATCCTTTTTAATTTTCTAGACGCCACAGGCTGCAGCCTTGAACGTGGCTCTGGGCACCACGCGCTCGGTTTATTCTACGTCTGGAGCAAAATCTGGCCCCGCTTTTGTGGGCGAAGGGGGTGAGGGAGGGTGGCCATGGAGCAAAGCTGCACTCATGGCTTTTTTTTCCTTGGGAAGATCCCAGCTTCAGTGCCCCTGCTGTGGGCTAGCAGCATCCCGGCCATCCCTGGTCCCCCAGTGCCATGCCCCTTCAGTTTATCCCTTTTCCCAGCGATGGTCTGTTTGTTCTGCAGAGGTTTGTAACAGAAATACCGCTTTGGTCTGGCGGAGGTAGGAGAGGAAATGTTTGAGCGTGAAAGCACCAGAACACAGAGCCAGGGCTGCAAGAACGGCCTGTCTCGACCAAGGGCAACATAAGGGACAGCTGTAGAGTGGGTAAACACGGAGGAATGTGGTCCCCGGTGAGCCCGGAGGCTGTGTCCCACCAGCCCATCAGGCACAGTGAGGTTCTGGCACCCAGCCATGCCCTGGTCACTCCGGCCATCCCGACAGGGAGTCAATGGCAGCCGTACAGACACCCCAAATGAGGCAACACGGACTGGAGGCAGCAGAAGGTTTAAGGGAAAAAAAGCCACCCCGTTATAACCCCCATCATCTCCAGCTGGGAAACGTTAGGCACAGCGAGCACCCTCATCCCTCATTCTCCCACACCCACCCAGGCAGACCCCTCAGGCACCACCTCGGTGCCCATGTGTGCAAGTGGTTCATACTGGGTATGGTTAAAATAAGCATCTCCTTCCCCTGGCAGAAAGTCCCACGCTGAACCTTATCACACCGATTTCCAACAGTGCAGCCTCCCCTGGCTGTTTGCAGCTCAGGCTCCCCCAGCATCTCCCTTTCCTCCTGGCCAGGGGCAACACGGAGGGGGACAGTCCAGGGGACATCACAGCACACCAAGGGCTGGCGGTCCCAGCCCCAGGGGTTTCAAGAAGGAGAATTTTGCAGAGCAAAGCAGTGCAGGCGGCTTCTCAAACACAGCTGAGCAAAGGGCTGTCCTCAAGCCAGGCTCCCCTTCCTCACACCACGAGCTCCTCATCACCAGCAGCTTAAAATGTTTATTTGGCCAGAGGGAGATGCTTATTCTTTACGTTATCCCAGCATCAGCCCCCCCTTCCCAAGCCGAGCCTCCACTGTGCTCCGTGCTGTACAAACATAGCTGATTTACAGTGCAGAGGTTCTTTCTGACAGCCAGACCTTAAAGCTCCCTTTGGAGAGTTAAAAATTTAATTTCAGAAAGGAGATGGGGGGGTGGGGGGGGAAGCAGCAAGAAACCTGAGATGCTCCTGTGGCCCTTGGTCAGAGCAGCGTTCGCTCTATGCAAAATGTCAAATCTCAGGCATCGCAGCAAAGGCTCCCAAGCCAGCCGTGCTCTCCACCAGCAGCCACCAGTGTCATGGAAAGGGACCACTGAGCAGGGCCAAGGAGAGCCCAGGGGTCCCCCAAAAATGACAGCTGGCAGTTTGGGATGGACCCATTCCCCTGGGAGCACGGTGGAATGGTGCTGTGCTGCCCTTCAGGGGAGCCACAGCTCTCCCAGGGCTCCACGCGCCTCCCCAGCACGGGCTGTTCCCACTGGTGTTGGGTGGCCACCAGCCTGGAAAATTAAACGCCGCTTCCCCCAAAACTTGCTGGGAGCTGCGGGATGCTCCTGCCCATCCCAGCCCCCTCCACCCTGGGGGGAAGCTCACAGCAGCCTCCGCACAAGAGCCAGTGAGTGGGAGAGCATCACTGTGAGCCTGGGAGAAACACTCGGCTCCCAGCAAAGCTCCGGGGGGGGGCGGGGGGGGAAGTGAGCGAAGGGGAAAAGTATGTTGCTTTGTAATGCATAGATGCTGCTCTCATGTTGCTGAGACCTGCATGATGTGCTTCCTCCCACCCCCCTGGCTGCAGAGCATGCCTCCTCCATGCCCATGTTTCCATCTCCAGCAAACATCTGAAAACACCTGGGAAGGTGCGCCATGAGAGGGGACATGTGGAAGGTGCTTGAAGCCCCCCCTTAAACAAAACAGCCCCCAGAGGCACGAGGATGTGTGGGTTCAGCTCAGCGCTTGGTCGGGGAGGGTGTCGGTATCACTTGGGTCACCCCAGTACACAGCAAGGGACAGAGGCGAGAGGAGGAGGAGGACGACTGCATCCCTTCTGTGCAGATATGCTCACACCAAATACCTGTTCCTGCTCCCCAGGCATGGCCTGGCCTCTGAATCCCCGAGCATCTTGCACTGCTTGAACGAGGGGAGCAAAACCCCCATGGACCAGGACACGCAGCTTCACCAGTCCAGATGGAGAGGGAAAGGGCCAGGGTGGAAAGAACGAGCTGCACTCGCTCCCAAGTAAGAAACACAGCTGAAAAAGCAGCTGACCTCTGCCCCGGCCAGGTGTTTAAAAGCAAAGAGAGGGAAAACAAGAAATAACCCCTGTTTTGAGCACAGCTGCTGCTTTGGTCATTAAACCTATGGGCAAATGTCCCCTGGAGAAGAGCCTCATGTGTTGGGTGCCCAAGCCCAGGCACTGCAGCAGCCAGGGAAGGGTTAGGGAATGGAAAACACTTCTCCGGCTCCTGGTGCAGATGCAGGGGAGGAAGGCAAACCCCGCCGCAGCGCCTCAGCTTCCCACCCGCAGCCATAAACCCCTTTCTGCTCGGGTTTTGCCAGAGACGTGACGCCGTGTGAGGAGCCAGCAAGCGCCACGAGCCAGCCTGGATCAGGATGGTCCCAGCGGCTCCTGCCCCAGAGCCAGGCACGGCTGGTCCTGCCCCCCATCACGGTCTGAGCTGAGGATACAGGCAGGGGAGAAAGGGGAAACCGCATCCCCCATCATCTGCAGGGGAAACTGAGGCAGAAGGGAGCTCTGTGCTTGCAGGGCCACGGAGCCAGCTGCCTTTTTCTGTTCAGACAACCCGTAGTATTTTCAGCGTCATGCAAAGCTTTTATTTTTATTCTTTTTCAGCCTTGGCATGGAGAGGTTGACGCACACGAGCCTGAGCACTGGGCTGACAGCACTTGCATCTCAGCCCTGAGGATTGTCCACACCCCCTCCCCAGCCTGATGGGACCCACTCCATCACCCCCATCCTCACAGGAAAGAGGCCAAACTGGAAGCAATGACCTTCCCATAGGGAAGCAGCAGTCCTTCCAGGAAGGGCTGAAACCCAGCAAACTCCTTGCCGGGGGGAGCCTTGGTCCCTGCCACGCGAAGGGCAAAGCAGAGAGAGGGGGCTGGAGCTCTTGGCCACAGGGACCAGCCCCGTCATGGGGAACTGGCATCGTGGGACACAGGGACCCCATCCCCACTGCCTGTCACAGATGGGGTGACAGCAGGGCAGACCCTGTCCACAGGGATAGCTGCAGCATGGCTGCCAGCTCCACTCACCCTGGGCCACAGCCCCCGAGCCCCCCAGCATGCCCCCAGCCCCTTCCCCCCTCACGTCCCACCTCCTGTGCTATACTCGTGGCTGCTTTAAGCACAGGGAGGGGATACAGAATTCATCAAACCTCACATTTCTCAAGGATTAAATCATCCAACGCATTGCTCAGAGGGAGAGAAGTCCAAACCCCCCCCCTTTTTTTTTTTTCCCCTGCAAGACTCAGCAGCCACTTATTAGCTCTTGGCAGTGGGGCCAAGGGCTGCTCAGCACTTCAGCTCACGGTCACAGAGCTGGGGCTGAGCGTCACAGTGGGGTCCTGGGAACCAGGGACCCCTTCTTCCCTGGGGGTACCCCCCCAGCACAGCCCCTGCCCTCTCTGCCAGGCTGTAGCCCCCAAACTCGGAGGCACCAGCACCCAGCGACACCCAGACTGGCTTCTTGCACCACATGCCCCCTGCACCCCCAGAGAAAACAGCCCCCCATTATTCCCCAGATGGGCACTCCGGGCACAGTACGGAGATGCTGGGAGAAGTCCTGGCTCTCTACTCACATAACGTTAGGGCTGACATTTTAAATAAGCAAAAATAAAGTGATTCCAAGCTCAGGCTGTCCAGGGAGGCTCCCAGGGTTTGTATTTCACTGTGGGGCTGTTCTCTAGGAAGCAGCTATTTGTACCCTCCCCTGGGAACGCTGCTCCGTGTCGGAGGTCACAGCCCATCTACTGACCACAAAGCTGCCTCCAGCACCCTGCCACCTACTTTGAGGAGGGGGAAACTGAGGCACGTGCCCAGGGAACAGATTTGGGAGGGAAGAATAGGCCTCCTGTGCCCACCCTCCCCCAGACTCTGCAAGGAACCCAGCAAGGCTCCAGCCACATGCAGTTCTCCCAGCTCCAGCTGCTTTGCTCCAGCCCTTGGAAGGAGAGGACATCATCTCCCTGCTCCTTACTAGCTCCAGCAGTCAGACCTGTCACTGAACCAGCTCCTGTCGGTGCTGGGTTTAGCAGCACATCACGTTAGGAACAAAACATTTTGGCACCAGGTGAAGGAGCTTTCCTGGCTGGCAGCTTCCCTTGCCCCAGCACGAAGCAGCAGCAGCATTACCCCATCCCCAGCATGGCCAGGGGTAGGGGACCCCCTGCTACCCTCCCTGTGGAGCTGGGGATGGGAGAGTAGCCAGGGCCAGCACATCCAGCACCTCCCAGCCAGGGGCTGCAGCTAGAGCAGGGCTGGGATTGCCTTTGTCCCCCTCTTTTTTCCAGCCACGGACCCCTCACACCCCCCAGGGGAGCAATTTACACCATGGGTAAACGGTGCCAATCCAGGGACCCACTCTGCCCCCCACTCCACCCTTCTCATGGCATGAGGATGGGACACAAGGGTGACACCCCCCCCCCCTTCCCCACACAGGGATGGGGCTGACAACATCCTCCAGCCAGCAGCTCCCCAGTGCCCCCCAAAATGAGGAGGACACCCCCTGCACAGAGCCCCACAAGGCTGGTGGAGAGGGGAAGAGCACACGCCATGCCACAGCCCCACGTGCTCTCTGCGATGCTGGGTTCACTTCTTGCAGCTGGCCCCGCACTGGCACCCCCCAAGCTCCACAGCTGGCTGCCCACCAGCAGCCACACTTTATTTAGCTTTCAGCAATAGCTAAAAGGCAGTTTTTCCCCCTCCTCCTCTATTTTCCCCTCTCTTTCTCCACTCTTCACACAGGACAAGGGGTAACGGCAGCCCCCCAGCATGTCCCCCACAGGCTCAGCCAGGCACGGCACGCTTTGGACCACTCTGTCCTCTGGGATGAAAGGATCTCGTGCCAGAAAGGCTTTCTCCAGCCACGACAGCACTTTTGCTGGTGGAAGGGTTCTTGGTGTCAGCTCAGCAGTGGGAAGAGCTGCCAGTGTTGGTTAAAAGAACAAGGGGGTGATTCAATGAAACTCTGAACGAAGGGCAATGGGATCCATGAAAGCAAATATTTTGAGTCAAACACACAATTAGCTGGGGGGACCCATCACCACAAGATGCCACTCAGGCCAAGGGTTTAGTAGGGTTTTAAATAAATACATAATAAAATACATGAAGGTCTGCCCACACGTAGGGAGAGTGGGGACATGGGGGTGACAAGAATCAATGAGGACAAAGACTTGGACAATGCAAAAAGCATCAGGACCACAAAAGAGAAGGAGTCACCAAGCTGTCACAGACATCTGCCCTGCCTCCCTGGGTGACACGTGTCTGCCACTGCTGGCTGGGGCTTGCTGCGCCCCTGGGGAGCCCTTGTGGGGTGGAAGCAGGGGGTGCCACACAGATGTCCCCCAAGCCCTCTGGATCCCTGGCCGCTGCAGCAGTGCCCTGAGCCGATGGCCTCCATCACCTCCCTCGCACTGTCTGGGCTTCGCCGCCGAGCTGCTGCTTGCAATGGAAACACCTAAGCAGTGTCTAGTCCTCCCTTGGGTTTGGCCTTCATCCTTGCCTCCTCCTCCTTCTGGTCCAGTATTTTTCCTCTCCAAATGCAGGAGCCAGCCGGACGCTTTCCTTGCATGACATCAGCTGCCTCAGGAGCCCGACTGCTCCCTGGGCAGGGGGTACCCACCACACCACAGCCCCGGGGGCTACTCCGTCTCTCAGGGGCTGCTTTCCCTTGGATAAATTAATTGGGGTGCTCCTATTTAGAGCTAACAGACCACTATGTCAAAGCCAGCCCCATCCTGGCCAGCAGCCCCCACTGGGGAAAGCATGGTTGTGGAGACCCTGTAATTGCTCTTTTCTATTAATAAATATTTTCCTCCTGTACAAGAGTGAAACAACATGGAGAAACTTCTCCAGCAAGGTCATAATAACAGGGCGTTATCCTGGTGGAAACACAACGCTGTCCCTTCAGCCACAGGAACGCTTACAGTGAGCCTCTTGCCTGCTCAGCTGTCCCCAGGAAAACCTCAGCCTGGGGACAGTCACCTCCAAAGGCATTCCAGCCACAGCTGCCACAAGCACTCGAGATGTCCCGAGCTGCAGACGGAGCTACGCCTCGGCTGGGGAGTTCTCCTACGTGGAGATCGTGGAGCTCGCACTGAGCAAGGGGCAGTGGCAGTCCCCAAGGTCCCTGTGCCCACATTGTCCTCTGCTCGTGATGGGGAGATGAAACTAGAGAGCTCAGAGGGGCCAGAGGGACCCAGGATGATGGATGCACAGGTCAGAACTGAGAAGGAACCTCCACAGCCCCGGTATATTATTACATATTGCACGCAGTGCAGATTTGCCTATATTGCTTGGCAGCACGCGAGCCGAGAACAGGCCCCTGTCAAAACCCCAGAGATATTCAGAAACTGCTCCAAATATTACAGCTATAAATTCAGCTCATTTTTCTATGAGCTGCCAGGGTCTTTGACTCAATCCATCTCTCCCCAACCTCTGTGCCAGACCCCTACAAACACCCGTCCCTCTGCAGTTGCCTGGAGCAGCACAGACCCTGCCTGCCCCTGTCCTGGGCAGCATCCCACCCCACCGAGGTTCCATCCGCACCTTCCAGGTATCCTCAGCCGCCAGGGTCTGCCCTCACCCATCCTGCAGAGTTCCCCCCTCCGTCCAGACCCACATCGCAGCACTGCTGGGGCTGCTCAAACACAGGCAGGCTGCAGCAGCCGGTCCCCAACTCCTTCTGCCTCCCTTGCTCTCACCACAAAACCAAAACCCATCTGCTCTGCCCAGCATCCCTTCTCCCCTGCAAGCAAACGATCCGTTTTCTCATCTCAGTGTCTTTCAAGGAATAAAAATCCCACGGGAAATGGGTCTTTTCCCTCCCCAAGAAACACCTGGTGGGGGTTTCCCCCTTCCCTGAGCCAGATTATTTCATTCTCATGCTTGGCCATGTCCCACCACTCAGAGTGCCCAAGCAGGAGCGGGGGCTAATCCAGCCCCCTCCCCTCCCCTGCAGCAGGATGCACAGTGCTTGCAGGGAAGAGTTAACTCTTCCTTGCAGGCGCTGCACATGGATCAGCTCTCAAGTAGGGAAGCCTCAGAGGCAGCATCAGATTTCCAAAACCATTCCAGGAGTGGTCCTCCAAGGGCTGTATCCTCACACCCCTCTCCCCATAAACACTTTTCTTCCACTGTGGGGAAGAGCAGGGCTCCAACTAACCCGGTATCATCTCCAGGGTTGGTAGTGCTGGGAATCATCCAGAACATGGACTCATCACCCAGCCCTTCCCCTGACTTTGTCTGGCCACTCATTACCCAAATATTTGAGGCTCGGTTGTGCAAAGAGCTCATTGTGCAAAGGGATGGAGCAGAAATCTGTGCAGCCATTTGCAGGGGGAGGTGGGCACCTAACTTCAGCCTAGAGGGGGGGTTCAACATCTCCCATGTAGGAGAATGGGCAGCACCAGGAGCGTTGCCTTCAGGTCTGGGACTCACTCCTCCCATTTCGGGGGCATGAGCCGGCAGCACCCCAGTAACAAAGGGGAAAAGTGGGAAGAAAAGTGCCTTTGCCTTGAAACGGGGCAGCAGCTTCAGGGGGACAGAGGTTGGCCAAGCCCCCCAAGCCCCCGCAGCACCCAGCGCGCATCACCCCGAGGAGCCCAGCACTGCAAAAACTATCAAGAGCAGGTAAAATCACATCCCCATAAACAGTCTCAATTTCCCATTAAGGACTTTACTGAAGGTAAAAATAGGAGTGAAATATTTTGATTGTACCGAAAAAAAAAAAGTAATGTTTCCTTCAACTGCAAGGGAGATTTTTCCAACAGTTCTGTTTTACTGGAAATGTCTTATTTTTGTTTTTATATTATTTTGGAGTGGAAAAAAAAGCAGAATATGGGGCCTTTCCAGTGAAACTGAAACCCCTGGCCCTGTCCAGCTCCACTCGCTACTCTCACTCTCTTTTTTTAAAGAGAGACCAACCAAGGCTCAGAAATGGAAAAGGCAAGGCACCAGGAAAGGCATCTCATCAATGAAAGTTGTCTTGGTAAAAATCCCAGCTTGGTTTAAACAAACTCCAGATGCCCCGATACAGTCAGGATTATCAATCACAGCTCAGGTCAGGCTCCAGGTTTGTTTTGCTGGTGATGGTTTTGCTCCGAATCTGTTTCGGTGTGGAGCTGGTCCAGCCATTGCACAAGTTTCAAGATAAACTCTTCACAAACCATGATGAAAATTGGAAGCAAAGGAGATGAAAGGGAACAGCAAATAAATCAAGCTCCTCCCGTACTTTCCACCTAGGCAACTCCATCCTTTATCGCCCCAGCTCTCCCCAGTTGCTCCCAGCCCTTTCCAGCCATTCCCTGGCACTGCTGCATAGGCACAGCCTTCACATTGCCTCCTGCAGCAGTTTCCCCCCTTCGCTAGAATATCCTTCCCCTCTTCCCTTTCCCGTTTTTCCAGGTGATTTGGGGTGAGATGGAGCAGAAAGTTCCTGATGCTGGTGTCCCTCCAGCCCTGGCCCTCCCACTCTGGGAACTGGGGGCATCAGAGCCTGTGCCCATCAGCGTCTCAGGCTCTGCCCCATCTTTTCAGGCCAGGTTAAGTGAGGGGGGAGGCAGTTCAGCCACTCTCCAACCAAGTAGCTCTGCACAGCAGCAGCCTGGTTCCAATTATTCCCCCAGACTGGTATAAAAGGACAAACCCGAGCCTGTGAAGGTTTAACCCCTTCAAGGAAGGGGAGCAGGGGAGGACGGGGGCTCTCCAGAGGCTGCACACAAGCCCTCCATCTCCAGAAGGCCTGGCGATGTGGAAGGCAGAACTGGGGCTGGGATAAAACAAGGGGGTTCCTGGAGCTTTGCAGGGAGGATCTGGGAAGGCAGACCCCCTGTGCAGCCTCTGGGTGACCCCCTGGGGCCACCCAACTCCAGGTAGCTCCCAGGGCTCTGGGGAGGCAGGTGAAGGGGCAAGTGAGGCACGTTTGCAGAATTTGGGAGCCGGCACTGCAGTGGCTGGAAGGGATGGACCTCATCCCTCCACCTCCATCCTCACCCCTCCACCTCTCCAGTCCTGGGGTCCCCGTGCAAACCCACCACGTGCCCTGTAAAGCTGGGGTGGCACCTGGAGCCTTCCTCACCTCGAAGAGGATGGGGGCCACCTGGCAGCCCCTTGCCATGCCCCTGCACAGGCAAGAAGCCGGAGCAGCCACCTCCCTGCATTCCGCCAGCGGTCTGCCAGCACAGCCCGACATCCAGGGGTTAAATCCCCAGGCTGGTGAGTCAGAAAATCTTTGATGCAGCCAGAAGGAGCTGAGTAATTTGTGTATCTGCAGAGGTCACATTGCCTCCTCTCTTTTTACGTCTGTTACTCATGCTGCTCCTTCCCACTCTCCCTCCACAGCCCGGACTCTCCTCTTCTTTCTCCCTTTTCAACTCACCAGCTCTTTTTACTATTAATTATGGATATTAGAGGAGCCCCTGGCAGCCCCTGCCCATTCCCATCGAAGGCAGAGCTGCGGTCAGTGCCAGAGCCTCTGCTCCTTTCATCTCCCTCGCTCCTCCCGGGATATCCGTCGCTCTGTGGTTGCAGCTCAGGCCCGCATGGCAGCATTTCTATAGGAGAAACCCTGCCACCAGCTCTGGAGCTTATTTTCCACAGTGTCACTTAACCCCCGAGCTACGAGCCGCCCCAGGCTGAGAGGCACAGACTTTTGCACCTCTGGTTTCAAGCGCATCGCCTTGGCTGGGCACAGAGGCACACGCCTGGGGCTCTCCCACACTCCTACGAGCCAAGTGACAACCACCCACCACAGCAATTAACCACTGCAAAAATCAGAACCGAGCTATAGTTAACAAGGCGCATCTTAAAGCGCCTCATCTCCCCAGTAACAGTTTCAATAAACCCAGGTTGCTACAGAGCACCAGGGCAGCCAGAAAGACTTCCCTGCGTTTAATCAAATCACTTCATTAGGTTGTTTAATAAGCAAGGGAGCTCTGGGAACACCGGGGTTTCACTGCTCTCAAACAGCATTTGGAGAAGGAATGTATGGCAGAGCTATTAAGGCCCAATAAATCTGCCTTTAATCCTCTCACAGCATCCACCCCGTGTATGGCTTCCCTGGTCCCACCGCCCCGGCTGATGCTCGGACTGCTCCGCTTCCCTGGGAGCTGCTTAATGGGATGGAGATGGTCCAGGCACATCGTTTAGTGTACAGTTCCCCAGTCCCACCGCCCCAGGTGATGCTCGGACTGCTCCGCTTCCCTGGGAGCTGCTTAATGGGATGGAGATGGTCCAGGCACATCGTTTAGTGTACAGTTCCCCAGTCCCACCGCCCCAGGTGATGCTCAGACTGCTCCGCTTCCCTGGGAGCTGCTTAATGGGATGGAGATGGTCCAGGCACATCATTTCACCATCCCCACCACCAGCACCTCACCAAGCAACAGCAGGGTCAGGAGGTCCTGCACATGAACCGGGGACTCTGCAGCACATGAGGGATCGGGGAGGAGGAGTGCTGAGCCCCGTGGGATGCTAGGGCAGTGGAAAGGGTGATACATCATAAACCACAGGAGCATGTCCCGCACACCCAGGTATTTGGGCTTTTGCCCAGGGTGCCAGTGCAAGAGCAGGTCCCCCCTGCTATCCCCACCGCCAAGAGCCGGTTATTTTGCCATATCATTTCACTGCACGACTATCACCCACGGTCCCTGCCCCTCGTACTGTGGCACTGTGGGCCAGTTCCAGCAGTTTAGCAGGGGGATGGTGATGGACAGGCAGCAATCACACCCGAGGCACCAGCGAGGTGCCTCTGTGGTCCCAGGGCTGGGCTGGGAGCCCAGGGATGGCACACCACAGCTGAAGGGAGCGCGTTCGGCCCGGGGATTGCAATCCCAGCCGGCGCCCGTGGGATAAAGCAGATACAAGAGCACAAGGCTGTGGCCAGAGACCTGGGTCAGCTCGAGGGGCTCCTGCCAGCCACCGCTCACTGGTCTTGCCGAGAGCTCAGCGCTTGCTAAGCCACAGGCATTGCCAGAAGCTTGGCTCAGGCGGGAGCTGAGCTGTTTGGACAGCCTGACTAGCAGGGATTAAAGCTAACAAAGCCCCTCTGAGCTCCTTCCTAAAAAAAGGAGGGACACTTGAGCAGGCACCTTCTGGATGCTTTTCCCAGCTCTGCTGCCCTGAAGAGCTCACAGCATCCATGACATGCTGCTGCCATTGCCCCGTCCCCTCCAGATGGATTTGCTTTGCATTTTCCAAATTGGACCTTTGTGTTTCCTGCAGATTTTTCTAACCTCTCTGTCCTCTCTGGTATTTGCAAATCCTCCCAGTTCTGCATCCTTAGAGGATTTTGTGCATGTGTTATTTCCTCCCTCATCCAGAGTGCTCCCAAAGCCCAGTAAACACAGCCAGTCCCCACAGACCACCACCGGACCTGCACTTTCAATCTTCTCTGACTCGCAGAGCCCTGAAAACCCTCAGATGAAGACACAAACATTTCCACAGCAAATTCAAGCCCATGAACCCCAAACATCTGCCTGGCACAGCTCAAAACCTCTGTGCAAGACACCAAAGCCCACCTGATGCAGTCCACCATGGGCCCAAGCCACCCCGTGGCTCCCAGCGGCCAGTGTGGTGTGGAAGCGTGACCTTCACCGGCTCATTCCCCAGCACCTCCGTAGATTCCCCAGGCTTGAAAACCAGCTGGAATTACTGGCTGAAGGTGCAGACTTTCATTCCTCCATCCAGAAGTAACTGAGCTACTGCTAGCAGCTCAGGGCATTTGATAACTCCCAGGCCAATGCAATCACTTGCACTCAGTAATTACAGCTGCTTCTCATCCCGCACCTGGGAAGACCCGAGAAATCGCTCGGAGGTCAGGTGTTCGCAGGCAATACCAGCTCCAGGTATCACTGTGCCTTTCCTTTGATGTGTCAGACCGCAGCCTGATGTGTCAGCAGCTCACATCCCTTTTCCCAGCCCCCTGCTACCCTCCCTCACCCCCTTCCCCTCTCCCAGCATCGCGCCAGGTGATGGGAACCCCCATCCCCAGGGAGGGTTTGTTCCCACGGCCCTCAGCCTCCAAAGGAAACGTTGGGAAGCTGTCAAAGCAACACGCCTCAGCCTCATCTCGTTTCTTCCATTTCTTTTTTGCCTGCTCAAGGGACAGTCCCTGCAGTGGCCGTCTCAGCCTGCAGCCTCTCCTGGAGGAGCCGGGCAGGATCTGGCTGGAGGCATCTGCCCTGTCCCGGTGTGCACCGTGGCTGGCGAGCTGTGGCCGCAGAGCCCTGCCAGGCCTTCCACCCCGACAAGCACCAACATTTCATAATAAATACAGAGCTCAGGGCTGGAAAATAAACGTCTTTCTGTTTCTTTCTGCCTGGGGAGTTCGGCTCTGATACTTTAAAATTGCACATTTATTCTGATTGAAGCAGAAGCGGACAGAAGGCTGAGCCAAGCTGCCAGCACTGTAAAATCAGCTGTCAGGAGCCTTCCCAGAAGCTGCCGTCCTCTGGCCATGCCCAAGATCGTGTTTTCTGCGGAGGGACAGGCTGGAGCTGAGCCAGAGCAAAGCACAGGCAGCTCTGGAGGGCAGGGGGGCTGCCCTGAGGCACATCACCCCCCCTCCCCCCCCAACATCTTCTTGCTGCAACAGCATCGTCTGGAAGGACTGCCTTCTGTTTGCAAGGGTGGGTGCTAAATTGCAGCATGACTAAAAAACAATGAACCCCAAAACGGTGAAAATTCACAGCCCTCGGGGGTCTCTGCTGGAGCTGAGCTGCAGCCCATGAAGGACCAGCACGACGGGCACGGCTGCCCCCATGGAGGCGTCCCCCTGGGGAATTCGGGCTCAGGGAAGGAGGCTGGGCTGGGATCCAGAGCCAGGCAGCTCAGCTCTGCCCCTCCAAAGCCTGGTGTGTTGCAACAGATCAACTGCACAAAGCTTTCACCCCTTGCCCAGAGACCTCTCCCGTGGGTGACACATCCCATGGTACCCATCAGAGCCATTGGCAATGGGTGCTGAGGACCCACCAACTCAGTGCACCCATGGAGCCGGTTCCCAGCAGGCCAGCCACATATCCTGGGCTGCAGACAACCCACCCAGGTCTGGTCCGGGATAAACAGCCAGTTCCCCGGACAACAGCCTGGGATGGCTCCGGCTCCGCTCCAGGCTCTCTCCCGGAGCCAGCGCTGCCCCACGCCACCGCTTCACGCCATTCGGCATGATGAGCAGCGTGTGTAATGGTGTAATGGCTCCGATTAAGAGAGCCGGAAAGCTCCAGAGAGATGCGGCTCTGCTTTCCCAAATGTCAGGTGGAGGTGGAGCGGCAGAGGAAGTGTTTTCATCTCGAAGGCATCTGCGCCGCTGCTTCCAGCTGAGGCAGATGCTCTGGTAGCTGCTCCCATAGCCTCTGAGGATGGAGGCTGCAGATGCGGGGGGACTGAGAGCTCCAGGCCCTTTCCTGCCACCCCCAGCATCTTCCCAACATGGCAAGGGGACAGGGCAGCCTGGAAAAGCGTCGCTAGTTCCTCCTTTTTGAGCCACCTCCAAACCTTGCCCGAAACAAGGAAGGTTCCTGGGAGGGAAGGGGAGGCACAGGGCAGCAAACGGTGCTGGCCCGGCGGGTGTCTGCAGCAGACGCTGTCCCTCAGCCCCCGGGGAGGGAATTCAGAATCTCTACCCTGAGCCGACCCCAGCAGCGGAGGCCGGGGGGCAGCGGGGGCCGGGGGGCAGCGGGAGAAGAGGGGAGAAGGTGGCTGCATCCCGCACAGCCTGTTTATTTTTGAGCGCAAACCGGAGCTTTGCTGGAGCTGGAGGAATTCATCTTGCTGAAAGAGCCTTGTTTTTCACGGAGGAAATGAGACAACGTGCTTTTAATAGGAAATAAAAACACATAAAATAAAGAGAAACTGAGACACAGGCCTGGAAAAAAGCGGAGCCATCCAGCTGCGTCTCGCCAGCAGCACGGCCCCTGCCAGCAACCCCAGCGGCTGCACTGGTGTGCACAGCATGGCCACAGCCACACCACGCTTGCACCCCCAGCCCCTCGCTCCCCTCACCCGTCCCAGTGGGTGATGAGTGCATCCAACCAGCGCATCCTGCAGATCTCCATCATCTCCATGTGGAGCCACCTCCTGCCCTGCCCCTGTGCCCTCCTCCTGCACACGCAGGGTAGCAGGGGTTGCTTGGGGGGGCTCTGGGTGGATGCATGAGTGGGTGGATGGATGGATGGGTGGGTGGGTGGATGGATGGATGGATGGTTGGGTCCATGGAAGGGTGGGTAGATGGATGGATGGATGGTTGGGTCCATGGATGGGTGGGTAGATGGATGGTTGGATGGGTGGATAGTTGGGTGCAGGGATGCGTGGATAGATGGATGGGTAGATGGATGGCCATATCAATAGATCCAGCTGTTGTCCTCCAGGGAAATCATTGATGCTTCACAAGCAACATCCCTGACATTTGCAACAATGAACCGTTCAATAAAGCCCCGAAGGGTTGACTCTTGCAAACGTGCCACCAGGATTCAGTAGGTTTCATGCAGGAAATTCACATTGATACAGCTCAGCAGTGAAAGTTGGGGGTGTTCAAGCCTGGCCAACCCACCAAACATGAGCAGGGGCAGTGTGCACGACAGAAACAATACACAGAAATAGTTATGAAAGGTGTGCCCAGCAAGGAGTGCAGGGAATGGACCGTGCAGCACCCGTGGCTCTGGGCAGGGTGGAAGCTAAGGACATCGGTGGGAGGCAGGTGAGGGCAGAGCCGCACCGCCGTGAGGCTTGCACAGAAGAAAAAGCCCTGATGATTTTCCAGCTGATGGGGGCACCCAGTGCCCTGAGTCATGCGCTCCAACGCTCCCAGGAGAGCTCGGCCAGCCACCCTGTCATGGGTGGGATTGCCGGCACCCTGCGGACAGACGGAGAGCCCCCCCAGCAGGTACAGCCTGCCTCCCAGAGGTGGGCAGCATGTGCTTCAGCAAACGCACAAGGAAAACCAGCCAAAGGCTGGGAAAGAGTTTTTCCAGCTGCATGTTTTACAGGGATTTGCGCCGGGATCAGAGACCACTCATGGCTCGTAACTCATTTGCATTGATTAAGTGAGGCAATTAAACAGCAAGGGAAGGGCTTGGTGGTGGGAGATGGTGGCAGTGCAAGGGAAGAGGCTGGGGAATAGCCCTGGAACCATCGCCAAGAGCAGTTCACAGCTTTACAGTCTCACAGTAAATATCGGATTAAATAGGAATGAAATGCACATCTGGAGGTGGCGCTGGGGAGCATCTGTCCTCCTCTGCCTGGGAGCCCGGGGCCTCATCCTGACAGCATCGCGCTGCCCCATGTCCCTCGGACCTGTGCCAGAACTGTCCCACCTCGGCCAGCACGGGCAGCAGGACATCCCAGCCTGGTGGCTCCTTGGACCATCCGCCAAGCCACTGCTGGGGCTGGCACCATCCTCTGCTCAGCAGCTGGGAATTGTCCCCGGGGCCCAAGATGGACCATCCTGAGCAGCAGCTTTACAGCCTGCAAATGCAGGCTCCTCTCCGAGCAGGCAGCCGGTGGCCAAGCAAACCACGAGCCACACGCACCGGGTCAGAGCTGCCGAATTCAAGGCTGAGCGTTCCCCATCGCTCCGGCGTTGCTCACACACCCGCCCAGCTACTGCCCGGTTTCTTTCCATCAGACACCATCCTGACGTATGAAATCAAAACTCCTCCTTACGTTGCTGTTGGCTGTTGATGAAAATAGCCGTAGCTACGGATGCAAACAAGTGATGTTTCCATACGGAGCTGGCTCCAGCCTTGTCCTGGTTGTCTGCAGAGAGCCGCACCCAGGGCTCGAGCCATGCACGAAGGGCTGGGAAATTTGGTGGCCCTGACCTGGCATTTCTTAAAAACCTGGGGACAACGGTGCCTTGGGCTGTGCTGTCCCCATGCCTGGGTCCCTCTGGCTGCTTGCAGCCACCCCAGAGCTCCAGCAGCTCCCGGCAGCAGCACGGAGCCCGTATCAGAGAGTGGTTAAAGCCTTTGAAACCACTGCTCAGAGGCAACCTGCCGGGGATTTCTGAAGCTGCAGACACTTCAAGACAACCTCACTCGGAAACATTTAATTGGGAGGGCTGGGAGGGAGAGAGGAGGGAGCCCAGGGCATATGTGGCCCGCAGGGAGCGGGGAGAAAAGCTGGGAAGGAGTTTGCAGCGCAGGGGCTTGGCCTCCTGATACCTGGATGCTCCCTTGAGCCATGCGGGCTGCAGCCGTGGGGCACAGCTGTAAATCCCCCAGGATCATCTTTGCCAGCCAGGGAAAGGTTGGGAGAAGGAGGCAGGAAGAGAAACCTGGAAGGAGTTTTCAAATGACTCTTGCAGTCGTTTCCCCAACAAAAGCCCCTTCAGTCCCAGGGTGGCCAGCCCCGCGCGTGCAGCCAAGGGTAACATTTGTGCATGCGGAGCTATATGGAAACGTGTTTATTTTTCAGCACATTTACTGAAACGCTGCATGCTCGAGCGGGGGAGAGGCAGCGACCCAGGGGCCAGCTCCTCTGCTGGTGGGAGCAGGCAGAGCTTTCCCTGGGTCAGTGGGACCGGTGCCAGCTTACAGCTCCAAAACCCAGCCCGGAGCTCCTGCGTGATCCCGTCCTCTCCCCCATGACACCCGCACCCCTTCTCCCACAGCGATGGCTGCGCACCAAGCGCTCCATCCGTTCACAGCCGCACCAAAGTCAGCCGGGAGCAGGGGCGGTGGGAGCATCCCTGGCGCCTGTGCCAATCTGCTGAAAAGCCCACGGTACATCCCCTCCCGGGGAGCACCAGGAGTGGGAAGACGAGTGGGGGTCCCCACCACACCCCCCCGGGGCCGTGTCCGCTAGAGGGAGAGCATGGCAGCTGGTTCCCATCTCCAGCACCGCTCAGCACCCTGGCAGAGCCGTGGGGTGCCCCTGCAGCCCCCAGGAGCCGGGATCCCCCCGCATGCAACCCTCCATCTCCGGCCACGCATGCACTGCCCACCCAAGCCCTCCCACCCCCGTGGCCCCCGGTAGCCCCGTGCTGTGGGGCAGTGGGTGCTGTCCTGCTTGGGCTGCAGAGTGCTGGGCGGGATGCTGAGCTGGGGGTCTGTGGAGGAGGCGGGGGTCTGCTGGAGGGGTCGGGAGGGCCCCCCCCATGCACCCGCCACGTGAGGCTGCAGCTGCTTCCTGGCGAAGGGTATGTGTAATCACTACCAGACCTCGTTGCGCTCCTTGCTAATCAACCCCAGGCTGCTGCGGTTTTCCCTGCAAGACCCCCAGCCCGTTGGCTCGGGGGGGCAGAGCTGTGGCAGCTGCTGCAGAAGCCCCCTCCGTACCCCCAGCGCTTGCGAGGTTAAACAGGGAAGTGAGGGGAGCTGGGGGGGGGGGGGGGGCGGGCAGCAGCAAAGCCTGGGAGCAAACAGCACGACCCCCCCTGGAGTCAGACTAACACTGCCCCTGGCACCATACATGGGGTCAAAGCTTTTGTTGAGTTTAAAACCAAATAAACACGTTCCCACCCCTCCCGTGTGGCAGCTCAGGGAAGGACCCCGCTGGGATCAAGGCCATCTTTGGGGCTGAGTCCCATTTAAATACCTGGGGGGGCTCCTGGAGGTTGCACCAGCAGTGACAGTGTTTGCTCATGGTTTGCTGTTAAACACACCTGAATGGAGACATTTACTTAGGATTTCACATTATTAACAGCCACAGCAGGAAAAGGTCGGGGAAAGAAAAAGCCGATGTTATTTCCCCAAGGAAATGCTTGGTGAGAGGATGCTGCCGGAGTTTCCTCCAGCACCTCCATAGCAAAGGGGAATTTTCTCCTTTAAAACACCCAGAGAAAGAAGCATCCAAAAAAATTGCTGGAGGGAAACCCCCTCGAGGTGACCAGGATGCCAGTTGCTGGGACTGGGATGCCCCGGAGCCAACACCGGGTACCGCTGGCAGCCCAAACTGTGCAGAACCATTCATCACCAGCCCTCGGGGGCGTTCCATGAGAGGATTAATTAAATTTTACACACAGAACTTAGCGCAGGGCTGGGTGTGATCATGCATTATTCATACGTTCAATAACACAGCTGATTTATTAATGAAAAGGTCAGACTCCCTGGAAGTGAAGGCTTGTTGTAAAATTGCTTTGAGCTGGGATGTTTCGGAGAAGCTGCTGGAGCACTGCCGGCATGGGGCTCGGGCTGGGACCGCGACGGCACGGTGAGAGCTGCCCTGTTCCTCACAGCCCATTAATCCCTACGGAAGCACGTTCCCACTCCAGCGCAGGCAGACAGCAGTGGAAATGTATATGCAGGAACCTGGAGGAGTATAGCAGCATCTATAGGGGTGGCTGCCCGGCTGTCTCCTCCCCGCAGCCGCTGCTTCAGCCATGGAGGACCTGGGGAGCCAAAGAGACCCAGAGCTTACACATCAGCATCTCGGTCTTGCAGGGAAAAGGGAGAAAAAGCCACAGGCAGCCAACCCCTCCCTCCAGCGCGGTGCGGGCCGGGAGGGAGCTGGCTGGCGGCAGGGAGAGCAGAGGCAGGAGCCATCTCCAAAAAAAAAAAAAAAAAACGCAAAAAGGAAGGAAATCCTTATAGCAGGAGCTGTTTCCCCTGGGATTACTCTTGGGGACTAATAGGCCATCTACCCCTCAGCCCCGTATTTAGCTTCGGGCACCCTATTTCTTCTCCTCACCTCTCTTGAGGAGGGCAGCAAACGCGGTGCTTGGGGCTGAGCTGTGACCAGCCTGGCTCTTCCCAGGGTAATACAGGAACCAAGAACGTCTCCAGCGTTTTCACGCCCCCGGTGCTGTCCTGTGTCCCTGACACGGTGCGGTGCTCACACGATGTGCTTGCATGTCATGGCCAAGAGGATGGGTGCCTGCAAACAGCAAAGGGGGCAGACTGTGGGAGTGCAGAGACACCCCCAAAACTGGGTCCGTGGCTCAGGCTCAGCCCTTCCCATCGCTGCTGAAGGCACCAGCTGCCCCCTTTCCCTGCACCCCCTGCACGGTCCGGCAGCAGCTGGGGCCAGCTGTCAGGCTCAGCTCAGCAGCAGTTTCCTTCTGTCTTTGAAGGCAGAGACAAAACCGAGCCCCAGAGCCAGGGAGAGGTCCCGGGGCTCCCAGACACAATGTGCTCCATTGTGCAATGGCGAAGGGAAGGATGAAGAGGAAAAAAGGGGGGAGAAAAACACCCCGGGGGCTCGGGGGGCCGTGCAGGTAGGGACGCAGCCAAGGTGCAAGCCCTAAGCCCTAAGGAGTGGAGAGGGTCAGAGGCGAGCAAGGAAATTGCTGGAACCAGTTGGGGGGGGGACGGGGCTTTTCCAGATGCCTCTGCTCGGTGGGCTGAGGCTGGGAGGAGGCCAGGAGCACTGGGCAGGCATTTGCCACGGATTCCTGCTTGTTTCTGCAGAGCTGAAACCCCCGGACACCCCCGGAGCCTCCGCAGGGGAGAGGTGCTGGGTCCAGTAACCAGCTTTTCCCAGGGCAAACAGGCGCCCCGAGGGCAGGAGGAGAAGCCACTGGTGCCTCCGCTGGGGACGATGGAGTGGAGGCAGCTGGCAGCCGTCCCTGCTGCGATCAGCCCTCACACACTGTCCTCAGAGACGGCCAGCGGAAAAACGAAGGAAAACAAAGCAAGAATTTATCAAACCACATGTAGCGCGGCTGGGGCACATCTCATCCAGCCCTCCCGCTGCCGGCACCGCCGAGGAGGGGAACGCAGCAGGGCACGGGAGCAGAGGTCTGCCAGCCCCTGACATGAGCACAGGGGGTTCGTGCCAGCTCCGGGCAGTGACACATGCCGCTGGGATAACCCGGGTGAGAGCCTGCGGCAGGGACACGGGTGCCCCAGCTGTGGGGACAGCCCCAGCTGGGTGCAGGAGGGGTCGAATCTCAGGCTGGGGTGGCTCAGCAGCTGCACCATCACACTTCTCAGCCTGCTCCTGTCCCCGAGGAGCTGCCAGACTCCCTGTCTGCCTTCACTCTCTCTTCTCGACTTGCAGAGATGCAGTGATGGAGACCTGGTGGCTGCCAGGCTGGACGCAGAGCTCCCCCATGCTCTGCACACCGGTGGCCCGCGCACAGCTCTGCCCATGGCAACACTCACCCCCAGCCCCCCAGAAGTCACCCCACTGCTTCTGGGGGTGCTGGGGGCAGCTCAGCCCCAGCAGATACCTGCCTGCACCAGGCACTTGCCCACAGACAGGAGCGGGTGTTGTTTTCTCCCTGCCAGCAGCCAGAACGCTCGCCGAGATTTCCAAGCATCCGTATTCAGGGCTGTCGGGAAGAAGCCGCTTTGATCATTGCTAATTATTGCTCACGGGCTGACAGCACCCGCATGAGCTCTGCAGCACCCAGCCCACCCCCAACTCTGCCGCATCTGCCCACGGACCCCCGGCAGCCCCTCGCCACCTTGGCCCCTGCCTGTCCCACTCCATGGGGCCGTAGCACCATGCCCAGATTATCCACATCCCAGCGCCCACCCTCTGGGGCAGAGGTGACCAGGGATGTGCCCCAGCACCCAGGGCATGGAGAGAGGGGCACTGCCACCCCAAACCCAGGGGGTTGGTCCTCTCCCTCCAACGCCACCTCCTTCTAAATGCTCTTTTTATTCCCATAAATTGCAAAGGTGCTGCCAGGACCCCAAGTTTCCCCCAAACAACTCAATTCAGCTGAACAGCAAGTGAAAGCAGTGAACGCCCACGCCCTGCTTCTTGCTCCTGTTTATCTCCAAAGCTTTTTTTTTGCCTTTTTTTTTTTTCTTTTATAAAAAAGAAAGCCATGCCTGCCCTTAATCTGGAGGAGTGTTTGCAGCTCGGCAGAAGGCTTGGAGCGCGGTGATGGGAGCCAGGGCAGGGGAGGGCAGGGGCTCGCTGCAGTGACCCCTGGCAGGGCGCAGCTCTGCTCTGGGAGAAGCGATGCCAGGGCAAAGAGGCTTTGAGCACCAGGACAACTTGATTTGTTTGCTAGCGCAGGAAGCCAGGTGGCAGGAGCAGGCAGGAACGCTAATGGGTTTCCCAGGCAGCTGATGTTTCGCTTTTCTTTTTTTTCTTTCTTTTTTTTTTCTTTTTTCTATTTTTTTTTTTTCATATTTCAGATGCTTTAGAGAGAAAAACAGCCCGCGCACCATTTGGACAGGGAGCTCAGTGCCATGACCTTCCCAGAGCTGGGGGTACCTGGGAATCTGGAGGGACCCACGAGGCACTGGGGAAGGGCTGAGCGTGCCATGGGATGGCCAGGCTGGGGGGCTCATCACAGGGCTGTGAGGATGCACCTGGCTGCAGAGGGCACAGCGGGACAGGATCAGGCCCTGCCTTCCCCCCCTGCCCACCAGCTCTGCCACCCCCACCCCAGGACTGGCTGCATTTCACTAACGGGAGTAGATTTGGGAGGCTGTGTATTTTAAGACCATCAGCATCATTTAATAGTGATGATAGACGTGTGGTTTTAAAGGCACCCTGGGACAGGGATATTCACCCTGCTCCGCTCTGATGGTCCCTGCTGAGCCAGGAGGGACCCCCAGCAGCTTGATTCTGTGTGCCAGGACCCCCTCCCTGTTCGCTGCCTGGTGCAGCTCAGACTGCTGGTTATAATTTATTAATCTCTACACAGGTTTATATTTGGCTCCCAGTGTGTCTGCAAATCTGTTTGCGGAGAGGTTTGGGTACCAAGCACGCCTTGGGGGAGGAACCCTCCAAGCTGCAGAGGAGAGGCTTGGGGCTGGGGAAGGGGGTTGGGGACAGGTTTGGGGACAGGCAGAGATGGGACCCTTGGGCTCAGCGCTCTGCAAGAGGGCTCTGAAGCTCCCTGCTTGTAGGAAACATGACATGAGATTTTCCCCATCCAGGAGCCTCAGTCAATGGGCTGGAATGAACCTGTTCCCTCCTGCTGTTTGTTCAGGAGAGCTGGGAGGCTTCGGAGAGGAGCCAAGCGTTCAAAGGGCCTTTGAAAATGTGAATTGAAGGCTCTGAGCAAGGAATTGCTGCATTTTTCGCCTTTTGCTCCTTGGACAGCTGCAGCCAGTGCCTGGCAGCCTTCAGAGCTACCTTGATGCCATGGTGGGGACAGAAGGGGAGAGGCAGCTTGGTCCCGACAGGCCACCTTGCTCAGCCACAAAGCACAGAGCAATCACCACCAGCAAATGTCCTGGGGCTTCCCATGCCCCTGTCCCCTCCTAAGATCCAGCAAGGGGCAGAGAGCTGCTGCCACGTCCCAGTGGAGCTTCTCCGTCCCGTGGTGGTGAGCACAGGGGCTCTGGGTTTGGACATCCATCACCCTGGGGGGCAGGGGCAGGTCCTGTGCCAGGCTGATGCAGATCAGGGTACAGCAGTCCCACAGATGGGGCTGGGAAGATGTCAGAATCCTGCCGGGTTTGGTCCCGACACCACGTGATAGCCACAAGCAGAACTGAATGATGCCCACGCAGCCGTGGGCAAACATCTGCGTCAAAAGCCTGGGCACAGGCAATAAATCACGGCAGCAGAAGAGCCTGTGACACCTGATGGGACTTGGTGATCTTTGCAGCTGGCAGCTCCCTCGCTGGCCTCCCGAGTGGATTTGCACTTGGCTAATTTTGCATGAACTGGTCTCCTGGCTCCCCTGCAAAACCCAGAGGCTCTCAAATGTATTTCACTGCGTGCTTGTAACCAGCCTCCGTTAGCCGTGGAGATGTTAGCAGTGTAAAGCACACATCCAGGGACAGGCGAGGGAGCGACGGGATGAGGAAACGCTTCATAGTTTCCAGCTCTGTTCCAAATTAAGCACTTAACCTTTTTAAACACATTTTACAGTGGTTGTAATAAGCTCTGACCCTCTTTGTGCTGAGACATCTTCTCCCGGCACAGCCCAGGGTACCAGCCACGCTGCGAGGGGGGAGGCACTGGAGCCCGTGGATGGAGATTTCAGAAATCCAGCATCTTGAGCTTGCAGGGAGGGTGATGAGAGCACACACACTGAGACACTGGGTATCCAGAGCCACGTCTGTGGGACTGGGAGCTGTGGAATAGGCTGCAGGGACATTCCTGGGTGTGGGTGCTGGGATGCTTGAGTCCACCCCATAATAACCCGCAGGCCCTGAGAGACCGGGGAGCTATTACATGAGACTCCAGAGCCCCAAAGGCAGCCTGTAATTACAGTGGGATGGGGCAAAGGCTTCCCCAGCCAAATCAGTATTTCCCAGTGCCGGCAGCCGTGCCAAGCCAGCAGTTGGGGTGGGTAAGGGGCAGTTTGGGGTCTGCTTTCCTCCTCTGTCCCCCACCGCCACCCCCCCAGGAGACCTGGAAGCCACTGCCGGACCACGATGGGATGGACAAGCGAGGACGGGGGCTGCAGGGCTGCTCTGCCCAGTGCAAAGGCAGGTGGCACTTGGGGGTGGCACTGGGTACACGTAGTGTGCCCAGGACAGGGGACAGAGCAGCAGCAAGGGGGCATGGATGGGGGCCGGCAGCTGGCAACCCCCTTATTTTTGGTGCAGGCATTTTTTTGGAGCCCCATGGCACGGAGCATCTGGGGCTGGGGCATGGGATGCGAGCGAGGGGGGGCTGCAGCCGGCCACCGATTCCACGACGCTGGGTATCCCACAGGAGGAAGAGGAGGGGAACGGGCGGAGGGCGAGGATTCCCAGCCGAGGGCTGCCTGTCATCCCCTTTCTCGCCAGGGAGAGCCTGGGCTGAGCCCTTGCAGCTGGTTGCAGGCAAAGGAAGCGTTGAAGCACCTCCCGTGGAAATTGGGTGACCCCGGGAGCCCCAGGAGCATTGGACGGCGCTGACACACGGGAGCCGCGGCGTGAGCATCGCCCCAACAGCCCGCGCCCCACTCAGGGGTTCCAGCAGAGTCCCCCCGGGCTCGCTCAGCAGTCCCGCCGTCTCCAAGTGACCAGCTCCCTCCGGATTGCCTCAAATCTCGATTCAAGAATGTTGTTTGGGCTGAAGAATGTATCGCTAAAAAAGAAAAAAAGGGAAAAGGGAGGCCCGGGGCGAGAAGGGAGGTGGAGGGAGGGTTCACCCTGCCCTTCCGCACTGACCTTTGTGTTTTCGGGGGGGGGGGGGGAGGGGGGGCTCCAGCCGCTCGGTGTAGATGTTTGCCAGATGTTGAGCACCTTCCCCCCACCCAGCTGAGCCCATCACCCCTGTTCCCCCCTACCCTGCTGCCTGCACCCCCTAAGGACCCCACCTGCCTGCCTGCTCGTCTTGCAGCCACCCTCAGAAATCAGGTGGGGGCTTTTAGGTGAGTTTGTTCTCGGCAGAGCCCTTTGAAAAGGAGCAGCACAGCCCTGGTGGGGGCATCCAAGATGATAACGGCTCTGAAAGTCACAGAGCTGCTCCTGCAAGCAGAGGAGAGCCTCAGGCACCCTGCAGACACCAGCACTCCCACTTTGGGGTGCAGCCAGAGGAAGGAGAGGGCTCCGGGCACGGCACAGCGGGATGGAGCCATGCAGAGGTACCTGGAGAAGGGCACTCGCTGCCAGTGCCCACACGAGCAGTTTCTCTGCGTTTCACAAAGGCTGGAAGGAGCCAGGACTAGTGAGGAAGAGGAGATTTAGGTTGCAAACATCCAGAAAGACGGTGCAAACCTGGGAGCCGCGGACCTCCGGGCACTGGCTCCAGAGCCTTTCTGCTCAGGTGTTTGTAGTCTGAGCCTTGTCAGGAAGCCTGATGCAAAGAAGGGGCTCTGGATCACGGCTTCATGGGTCACTCCACCACGCAGGCTCTGCCCCACACATTTCCACACACACCCCTGCCTGAGCAAGGCTGGAGATGCCAAGGGACAAGGTCTCCTTGGCTCCTACTTGGACTCTTGTCACTGGAGTCCCTTAAAAGAGCAGCTGGGACCTTCACCCTTCAGGGATCTGCCTTTAAAGCCAAGGTCTAGGAGGGGACCTGAAGGACTTTCCAGGCAGCCAGGGCAGGGCATGGTGAGGTTGCTACACAAGCAGCCCTGTCTTCAAGCACCCTGAGCCCAGCGGGGCTGGTAACCCCCTCCCAGGACAGGGAGGGCCATGGAAATTAAAGAAAATAGCATGAGTGGGAGGACAGAGCAGCCAACAGCTCCAGCAGAGCTGAAACTTCTTGGAAATGTAGAAGAGGCAGAAATAACATTTCCATGAGTAAAAAGGGAAGCTGCTCTAGAAGTAGCCACGCTTATGACAGCCACTGGTTTTGGATGCCCACGGTAGGTTTAATAGTTCGTCCAGGCAGAACGAGCTTTAGCCTTAGCAGGAGCATCAGAGAGTTTTGTTTCTTCGTTATGCTGTGCAGCGTTTGGTCCCCCTGCCAAAAGCATCCTGATAAACCCGTGTCCATCCCCGAAGAAGACAACACTCCCGGCTCCAAGCGCAGGATTTGCAAATTAAAGGCAAACTCGGGCCAGATTCAGTGGTTTCAAATACAAAGCTCAAGAGTATTTGATCAAAACAACTGGAACAAACCCAACCAAAATAGACACTGTTCACATCAGTTTGATTTAGAAAACCAAAGCAAACCAATACAGGCATCTGTCTGGCCCTGATGAGACGCAGACTGTGACCGCTGGAATAACTGCTCCGGATGAGATTATGCAGCGATAGGGACAATTGGCTTCGAGCAAACAGGACGGCATGTTCCCAGCTCCTGTCACCAGTTCAGGGCTTTCTCTGAACCGTCAGCAATAGGGAAGAGGTGTTTATAGGAGGAGACAGTGAAAAAGTTTAATGGAAGTCACTTGGGAGAGAGAGAGGAGCTGGTTTGCACTGAGGTCTTAGCAACACACCAGGCACATGGACCACACCAGAGAGCCCCACTTGCAGCTTGGGAGGTGCCAGACACGTGGAGCATGGGATTTCGAGGTTGGATGGAGAAAAAGAGACATATGTGGTTCTTTAGACAGTAAAGTTTCACTTCCCTGAGATAGTCCGAACCAGCTCATCCCAGGATGAGATTAAACAGAAAGTCCTGGTGGCTGTGGGCAACACACGAACTGAGCTTAAGCACGTTGTTATTTTCTGGTTTAGGCTGGGAAAGGGGGATGTGGCCATGGGGATTGGCACCACGGGAGCCAGCTCATGTGGGGAGGGGTCCTCAGCATCTCCTGGGGGACCCCCAACCCCGGCACCCCCAGCAGGGCCTGACCCCAGCAGGCACTGGGGGACAGCCTCCCCCAAAGGGACCATGTCCTGGGTCATGAATATTTTTAATTTCTGGAGGATGGAGAGGCCACACTCCTTATCTAACCTAGCTGGGGACAATTTGCTTTTCCAGAGAAACATCCAAGCCCTGTGAAAGCCTCCGAGCTGCTGGCCACCAGGACACCTCGAGCTGCCAGAGATGTGACGCTGGTTGACACCATCCAAGCGCCGAGCAGCAGATGTTACTGGCTGCCACTACCCTCCCCACCATTCTCCCCTGGAACGGAGCTCCCTGGCAGTGGGAACAGATCCCTCCAAGCAGGGTCATTCTCAGCATCAGCTCAGAGCCTTGAACCACCTCCCTGCCTGTGGTGAGAGCCCTTCTCCAGCCGCCCCGCGCCACTGCAAGCTGCCGTGGCAATGCTCGATGGGGAAGAAAAGATGCTACCAGCCACATGGGAGACCCCCACCCCACTTTACCAGGGTTTTGCCTCCTTTTGGACAGCACTACCCGCCCCCCCGTCCTCTTTTCCCACTCAAAGGCAAGGCTTTCTCTGAATCCTCTCCTTGCAGATCCCGGCCCCGTGCTGTGGTGCAACGCGCTGCGCTTTCCAGGCACACTCTTCCTTCCCAACTAAACCGCCTTTCTGGCAAAGTCCCCACTGTACAGCGTGTCCCTCGCAACCCCGGCCACCAACCGCCCCGCACATTCCTCCTCCTTACAAACAGGACCTTCGGAGCAGAGCGATAAGGATCTTTGCAAGGCTCCCCAGGGGAAGAGGATGTTTTGGCTGGGAAATTTCAATGAAAAGCAAGGAGAAAGAGAGCCTGGAGGGAGTCTGGCACCTGCTGAGCTTCACTAAGTAATTCCAGGCTCCTAGGAGGACCTGGGCGTGTTGCTGGAGCCGGGCATGGGGATGCCGATGGGCGGTCAGGGCTCCTCCTTTCCTTGTGGGAGGAAATGCTTCGACAGCCCTGGAAGAGCTGTCTCCAAAGTTAAAATGCAGAGAAAGCCAGGATGGGGACCAGGGGGGCCGTGACAGCACCCACTGCTCCCTTGCTCTGCAGGGCCCCCCAGGGCAAGGCTGGCACCGGGAGGCGATGAGCCTTGTGACAGGGAGAGCTGCGAGCTCTCGTGTCTCTGCACAAGCACGGTCACCCTCAGCACACGCACCCCTGCCCCATCCCCTCGCACCCACCCGTGGGGTATGGGGACACCCCTCATCCCAGGCGGGTGGGCACAGCCTGCAGAAATGCCAGCTTGGCATCTCTCTCTCCTGCCAAGCTGAAGACAAATTCCTGCTGTCACAGTGGCCCTTTGGTAGGCAATTTATTTACCTTGGATGCTGAAGCCTTATCGTTCATGGAAATGTTTATCCTAAATATTTAATAGCAGGACTGCATAAACTGAGGCTTCCTGGGGAAGAAGCCCAGGCTGTAGTTGGAGCAAGCACTAATGTCTCTTCTCCTAGTATTGCAAAAGTTAAAAGATAATTTCTTGCTTCTCCCTAAAAATCACATCCTCAGCGCCTCAAAATTAGATATTTTTTAATCTGGCCGGAGGCCTCCTCATCGCTTCCTGATGAGAAACACAGGAGACCTAACAACACCCCTTTTAAAAACAACATCCCTGATTCCACTAACTCGTTAAACAGAAAGAGCCTGAAAAGTGCCAACACTCCTATGAGAAAAGACGGGAGAGAGAGAGAGAGAGAGAGACAGAGAGAGAGAGGGAGGAAAGAAAAAGCAGGTTATTTATAACGCCAGGCAGCATTAGGGTCTCTTCAGTCTCTCCTGCAAACTGGCTGCTGCTGGGAGGTCACTCCCCAAAAAACCTGCTGAGCCCGTGACCTGCAAGCACAATATTTGATCTGGGATCTGGGGCGGGCACCAGCCTTTGCAAATTGGGAGACACACTCACATGCTGCTTGACGCACGGGAGATCCCAGAGAAGAGCAGCGAGGCTTTGGAAAGGAGGCTTTTAGCTTGGTAAGTCCGTCTCTATATTTATTATGATTTTTTTTTTTTTTTTTAAGCCTGATTTCCATACCCCTGCCTCGGCGGGCGGGCAGCTGCCACGCAAAGCACATGCCAGCGACACGGGTGGCACAGCTTGAAAGCCAGCGCTCCCAAGCCACGGCAGTGGGGAAGCCCTCTCCTGCGACCCACAGCTCTCGCCCCTCTGGCAGCTCCTTGCCCCCTGGGCTGGGAGCTGGACACCTACAACCATCGACACCCAGGTGCAGGCAGTGCTGCCTCCCTGCCCATCCCGGCTCTGCCCGTCCCGTCTGACGGGATGCAGGGAAGCCGGTTTCATGCCTGGCACAGCAGCAACGGGCCAAGCCCATGGATGGCCACAGACCATCCCCTTTGGAGAAGTCCCTTTCTCCAAAACCTGCTCCCTCCTGGAGTGAGGGGCTGGCCCCACTATCCCAGCAGCCTCTGGCACGGGAGCATGGGTACCAGGAGATGACACGGATCTCGTGGCCGGCACGCTCAGCTCAGATCCCACCCCAAAATCAGGGCTGAAGCCCACCGGGGAGGGGACAAGCAACCTTCAAAAGAAGCGGTGGGCAGCGGTGTCTCCTGAGGACAGACTCTGGGGTTACCAGTACACTGAAGGGGACCACTAGGAAAAGTGGAGGGACCCCACGGGTCGGTCCTGCCCTGCAGAGAGGGCCCCCCTGGGAGGGGGCTGCCAAGCAGCTCTGCACGGGTGGAGAAGCCCCTGCGCAGAGCAGGGCGGCTCTGGTATTTCAGCAGGCAGAGAGCCCTGGAGCAGAATGGAGGAGGAGAAGAAACTCCTCTGTGACTGCCAAGCTCCCCCATTGCACACAGCATCCCGGAGGACCACATCTGATCTGCCCTCGGCCACACGAGCGCACGGAGGGGGAAGGAGGGAGAGCAGGAGAAAGCCAGGGAGCCATGCCTGCCCGCCGCCACCTCAATCCCTCTTTTCTTCCAAGCACGAGCAGCCTGCCAGTTTGCCTCGGTGGCAGGGCGGCCGCCGGCTGGGAGCAGACTGTGCCCTCTTTGTCTGCCAGGCGAGACATCCCCTCCTCGCTGTGGGGTGGGGACGTGGTGGGGTTCCATTGGGACACCCCGCGGCCACCCCCTGGCACGGTGAGGAGGGACAGTGGCCCATGCCCGAGCATCACCCGCAGCACGGCTGCCGGCGCGGAGCTGGCAGGGATGCACCAGCAGCTCCGCGCTCCCAGACACGCGTACAGGAGCCAGCAGGCAGGAGCGACTCCTCTCCCCCTCCGAACAGCCCGCGTATTTCCTGGAGGCATTTCAAGCTGCTCTGTGTGCTCATTTCGCCCCGAGATGAGGCGTCAGGATGAACTGCCCGGGCTGGAGTCCTCCAGCGCCAGCGCCGCGGTGTGCCGGCACGCTGCCCTGGGCATGGCATGGGGCAGCGGTGAAGTCCACGTCAAGCCAAGGGGCTCGGGGACAGGCCTGCCTTGCTCCGAGCCCTCAGCCCTGCTCTCCTCCTGGCTGTCAGCCCTCGGCCGGCTGGATTTCATAAGCAGGGTCCAAGCACCAGGTGACAGCTCCCTCTCTCCCTGGTCACACTGGCCTCGAGGGGCCGGTGGATGCTGCCGCTTTTCACGTCGGGGCTGAGCTCAGGGAAATCGAAGCTTGAAAGTGATTTCATTTAAAAAAATAAGCCAGAATGTGTTTACCAGGATTTACATCAGTCCTAAGCAGCATGAGCATCCTGCGTTTCTGTGGGGGAAGGGAGAGCTGGATGAAACCCACAGCGTATCATGTAGCCAGCGAGTGTAGCATAAATATAGCTCCATTGAAACATGCCTTGAGCTCCATCAACCTGTTCCCACAGCCATGGCTCCCTGCTTGGCCAGAGAGTGTCCGTGTCCCTTCTCCTCCCTCCGTGCAGGGCCGGCGCAGGCACATCCCAGGCACCCTGGAGCAGAGCTGCGTGCCCTGACACAAATTCAGACCATGCATCCCATATCTCCATCCTCTACACAGTTGTAAGAGAAATACCCATAAGTAAAGATTTTGCAAGCAGATATCCGCTGGGATGGAGGTTTCTAGCAGGCCTGAGGTGGAAAGGGGACTGACCAGCTACCTGCAGGCAGGGGACATGTGTTCAGCCACAATTTTTTGGGTAGGATTCACCCAGGTCCCCTGGTTCTCCAGCTCTGCTGCCAAGTGCCACCAACCCCACGCAGGGCTGCTGCCACATCCACCCCCACCGGGTGCCCAGGCCACGGGGTGCAGCTCGCCTGCCTCCAGCTCTTCCATCAGGCCTGACTCTGCTGATGGTTTCCTCCCCATTTCTCCCCCACCCAGGTCCCTCCAGCATCGGCACCATGCGTTGGGCCACCGTCCTGATCATCGCTGGGCTCTGCGGAGCCTCGCTGGGCCAGTACAATGAAGAAGAAGACATGGCTTGGTTACAATACTACATACGGCAGTCCCGTATGTCCTCCTACAACTACATGCCCTACTACGAGGATGACAACACCCCTTACGTGTACTCTTACCTCCCAGCCCCAGACACAGAGGCAGAGCCCGGCCCTGAACCTCAGCAAGCCCTTTCCTGGCAGTGTCCCCAGGAGTGTGATTGCCCCCCTAACTTCTCATCAGCCATGTACTGTGACACCCGTAACCTGAGGTACCTGCCCTTCGTGCCTTCCCGCATGAAATACGTCTACTTCCAGAACAACCAGATCACCGCCATCCAAGAGGGAGCTTTCGACAACGCCACGGAGCTGGAATGGCTCGCGCTGCACAACAACCAGATCAACAGTGAGAAGATGGGCAAGAGGGTCTTTGCCAAACTCAAAAACCTGGAGAGGTTGTACATGAACAACAACAACCTAACCAAGATGCCCAGCCCCTTGCCCCGGTCCCTGAGAGAGCTCCACTTGTCTTACAACCAGATCTCCAGGGTCCCCTCCAACGCTCTGGAGGGTCTGGAGAACCTCACAGCCTTGTACCTCAGCCACAACTACATTTTTGAGATGGGAGCATCCCTCAAAGGACTCAAGTCCTTGATCCTTGCTGATCTGAGCTACAACCACCTCAGGAAAGTCCCCGATGGGCTCCCAATGGCTTTGGAACAGCTCTACCTAGAGTACAACTACATCAACACCATCCCTGATGACTATTTCAAGGTCTCTCCCAAGCTGCTCTATGTACGGATGTCCCACAACAGCCTAACGAATCAAGGTCTCTCTACCAACACTTTCAACAGCAGCAGCATCCTCGAGCTGGACCTCTCTTACAACAGGCTCCAGAAGATCCCCCGGGTCAGCACCAACCTCGAGAACCTCTACCTTCAAGGGAACCAAATCAACGGTGAGTAGGAACTCATCAACCAAAGTGCGGTGGTGCAGGGGATGGTGGTGCAACAGAGGGATGGGGAGATGAGGATGCAGAACCTCCTGTGGGAGGCTACCTGGGGTAGTGGTTTGAGTAGGAAGCTGGAATTTGGCAGCTTCTAGGTGGCCCTCAGCAAGGCAGGAATGGGGCCTGTTGTGTCCCAGCACAGCTGGAGCTGAGAGGCTCCCAGCCCTGAACGCTCCCGTGTGACCCACAGAGCCATCACACTGGTTTTACTGAGCATTTATCCAAAGCCTGAGCATCTTCTGGTTAGAGATGCCAGAAATCAGCTGTGGGTAGAAGCACAACCTGGGAAGGGGACTACAGCCATAGCCCAGCATTGCACACAGGCTGAGGGGTCACCAGTAGAGAGACAGAGGTGGGGGGTCCCCACAACCACAGTCATTGCACGTGGGAACACGCATCACCCCCGCCAGCACTAACGCAGGGGACAGGGATGTACCCCGTGATACCCAGTGGTCTGCAGCGCTCAGTACCAGTGCAGCCCCCTTTGCCCACCTCCCACCCCACCTTGCAGGGCACCAGCACAGCCCAGGCACAGTCCATGGCCCCAAAGCCCCCCCCAGGGTCACGGTCTGCAGCCGAGGGGTGCATCCTTGCCAGGGCTGGGACAGACGGGAGCTCTTAGTTATTGAAGCCATCAACGCAGCATCTTCTGCCAGGACTAAAATTCACTCCACACAAATAAATAAAAGGAACAGATTGTTCTGGGGCTGCTATTTATAAAAATAAACTAGGGGGAAAAAAAACCCCAAGCATTCTCCTGGAAAAATCCAGGCTTGCTCCTCTCACCTGCCAGGCCCTGAGGGCAGGACCCTCCCGGAGCGGTGCTGGAGCCCCTGAGCAAGCCTGGGATGGGGACAGGGATGCATCCGTGCAGCCATCCGCTGTTGCATAGGAAACACGCAACCCCGCACCCGGGAACCAACTGAAACACAAAAACAAGAACAGATTCCCAACTGTTTGCTTTCAACATTTGTAGCTGTTAACGTCTGCCCACAAATGCCACGAAACCTCCGCAGAGCTGCGCAGGCTTTACAACAGCTTTTCCTCCAGCTGCGGTTTTTGCCTCTGACCTTTAAAGCATCCCCAGAAACAAGGGGGCTGCGGGTCCAGGGGTGCAGCACCAGCCTCGGGGGTGGGGGGCACATCCCACCCCATGGGGCATCAGCACTGGGGTCGTGCCCCACCAGCCACACAAGAGGCCCCCACTTGCCTCCCCACACACCACAGGGCTTGCAGCCCCCCCCCCCCAGCCCCAGCCTGGGGGCACAGGGGTCCCCCAGCACCCAGCTGAGCTCCCCAGCAGCAGCCTGGCCTGGAGCTTTGCTGCCCTCTAGTCCCAAATCCTGCACAGAATTTTTGGAGTTTGCTCCATCTCCTCCCTTCCAAACTGGACCCGAGTTTCCCTGCCTGGCACTGACAGCAGCCTGTGGCAGTTGAACAGGGAGGGGGTGTCTGCAGGCGTGGGATGGGGACAGGGACAGGGATGGGGATGGGGATGTCCGCCCTCCTGGACACGCTGCCTGGGTGGTCCTGTGGTAGCTGGGGAGAGCTGGGGCTGAAGGCTGTGGTGTACGAAGCCTCACAAAAGAGGCTGCAAAGGCAATTCCTGATAAAAAGCGGTGTTTTCCCTGTCTCCACCCGGCGTTTTCCCTACAAACATCCCAGCCAGGCTGGGCAAAGGCAGCCGAGTGTGGGCACCAGCACTGCTTCCAAACCCTTGAGCAGGCACAAACTCACGGGCTGCCTCCGAATATGGCAAGGAGCATCAGTTACCCTTTTATCTTGAGAGGGGAGGGTGTCAAGACCAAATTTGCGGGAATAATTGGTAATTGCTTTCCTTTTTTTCCTGCCTACCTTAACATAAACCAGCTCTTGGAGGTCGGTACCCACAAACCCATCCCCAGAGCAGCCCCACTTGACATTTCTCACATCACTCCCCAAGATCAGTCACATCATGAAGGTCAGAGCTGGGGCTCAGCTCTCTGTCTCCTCTCCCCCCGCAGAGTTCTCCATCAGCAGCTTCTGCACCGTGGTGGACGTCATGAACTACTCCAGGCTCCAGGTCTTGCGGCTCGACGGGAACGAGATCAAGCGAAACGCGGTGCCCCCCGATGCCCCGCTATGCCTGCGGCGTGCCACCATCATTGAGATCTAGCCTGGCCCTCCCCGGCCCCCACCCCATCCTCTGGACTTGGCTCCCCCATTCCTGGGGAGACACTCATGCCCATTTTAATGCAGCTTGACAGTTTGATTTGGCTTCCGCAATAGTGCAGTAAGGGTACTCCAGCGGCAGCCCACGTGGGTGGGCAGGAGCCATTCTTCCCCCAATGCTCCTTCTTCCCAGCTCTCCGGCCACGCAGGGTGGGACAGTCCTGGTACCATTCCCCCTCTTACCCCACCACAGCCACCCCCCAAAGTGCTGCATCCCCATTCATCCTTTCCCCAGGTTTGGGGAGGGATGCAGCAGGGATGGGGGAGAGCTCATCCTGCCTCCCAAACGTGGCACTGAGCACCTGAGCCCAGCAGGGAGGGGTTCAGGTGTGGGTCCCACACCTGAAGAACCAGCAGATCCAAACCCACCCACCCTGGGCCAGGTTCCAGCATTCACTGGGAGGGACACCCAGGAGGCTGGAAGCTGCATCAGTAAAGGGTTAAAGATGCTCTGGCTGCCAGCATCCCTCAGTCTAGGATGGGGAAGAGCGAGCACATCCACACTTGCCCCTCGGTTTTTTCCCCCCTTCCATCAGCCTCCTGCGCCAGAGAGAAAGGAGAGAAACCTTTCCTGCTGCTGCCGAGTGGCTGTCAGCTGCTGAGGTTAGAGACAAACACCCTGAGAAACAGCCTGTCTGGGGCCACGGCCGAGGTGGGTCTCACATTTTCCTCCTGGACCACTGGTTCGGGGCAGCGCTGGGATGGAGGGATGGGGCAGTTCCCAGTGCTGCCACCCCCAGCTGCCTGGGGACCCCCGCACACCTGGCTCCATCCCACCCCCCAGCCTGGCCTCAAGCTCCCTCCCTGCCCAGGCAACCAGGGTCTTCCAATTGGAAAAAAAAATAATAATATCAGTGTGACCTGTGCATCTGCAGCGCATTTGAATTTGCCAAAAGCCAAAACCACCCAGCTTGGTTCCTTGGACAGTTTAGTTTGAGAACCAAAAGGGGCAGCTGAGCTTTGGAGATGACCTGCGAAGCTGAAGAGGTCATCCAGACCCTCCGCATTTCCACTGCATGCCAACACTATAGCAACAAAAACCCAAAAAAACCTGTACTCTCACTGACGCATGAACTGTAGATATCGTACCAACGAATAAAGCCCTTTCTGTAACTGCACGAAACGTGTCTGAGGAATCCCAAACGCAGAGACCAGGGTCCCAGCATCTGGGTGCTTGGAGCCGTAACCTCCCCTCTCGCACACCAGATCTTTCTGCAGACATAATCCGGGCTGGATTTGCCGTCTAGTGGTTGTACCAGACACGACATGTGTGTACACCGCCTTCCAATGCTCCAGCATATCCCAGATGGGGTCCTGGACGTTTATAGAAGGAAAAAATGCACATGGAAAAGCAGCATCAGTTGAGAGGGAAGGGATGGCGGTGCCACTGGCACAGTACTCCCAGTTGTTATTTTCCGGATGCTTTCATATTCTCCAGCCTTCAGCCCTGCTTATTTTTAACAGCTAAGCTGGAGGATGCTTAAAAAGAGATATATTTCACATAAGCAGGATTTTGATAGCTCTGGAGTTGCACAGAAAGTGCCACTTCCCCGCCTGCGGGCCCCTGCGTGCACCAGGGGCTCGCCTGGTGCGGGGCTGGGGGCAGAGACTGCAGGCACTCTGGGGGGGGGGGGCAGGAGCTGGGCTCCCCCAAACAGCCCCCCCAGCTCCACCCGAGGCTCAGGAGGCAAGAAGACCCCGCTCAGGCCACCCCCTTACTCATCCTCTCCTGCATCCCAGGGATGCACACATCCTCATCACAGCCTCCCACAGCCAAACCCCATTCCCAGCAGAGATGCAACCCCCCGGCAGCGGGCTGGGGGACCCCCAGCTGAGGGGATCCCACTGCCCACCCAGCTGGCTGATGACTCCAGGGCTGTCACTAGATATCAGCATCCACACCCCCTCCCGAACCAACACCCGGCTTGGGGGGTCCACAGGGGTCTGTGCCCCATGACCACAGTGGGGGGGCTTTAGGGTCTGGCAGCAACCAAGCAAAACCCTGGGGAAGCTGCCACTGCTGCTTTATCCACACAGGGCGATCAGGATTGCTGATTTACACCAGCCGGGGCACTGGCTCTGCATCTGGCAGGGGTAAAGGTGAGGGGGTAGAGGGCCATTGAAACTCGCTACCCTCCTTTTCCCTCTCCTCCCCAAAAAAGGGGGGGGTGAGGAGACCCTATAGGGCCTGGTTGAGGCTACGAGTGCCCAGTCACTGCCTTGTTGTTGTGGGGATAGCAGGGATGGGGGCTTGCACCCCCTCCTCATTCTCCTCCTCCTCCTGTTGCTGGCAGGAGGTGCAGGGTCCAGTGTGCCCCAGCAGCCTGTATCGCACGATGAGGAAGAGGAGGAGGAGGAGACAAAGACACCCCACTGCTCCTGCCAGACCTTCTTTCCCCCACCATCACCCCACGTCTGCAGGGGGGCTCAGGCCACGGGCATTGGATCGGGACACCCACCTTGGGGCTGTCCCTGCATGACACCCTAAAAACCAGCAGCTCCCACAGCGTGCCCCATGGGGACAGGCAGGATTCCTCCGGAGCTCCCCTGGAAACCCCCAAACTCTGTCTCCACTTCTCTCCAGCCTCTTCCCCCAGATTCTTTTCCCCTCCTCCTTTTTTTTTTTTTTTTTAAATTTTTATTTTCCCATTGCAGCATCCCTCAGCGCAAACGCTTCCCAGCCTGTTTGCAAACATCCCTTTAGGAGAATGTTTCCCCAGGAAGTGCGGGATTTATGTTTAAAAACAACCACTCCAAATATTTTCCTTCGGAGAAGTACACAGGAAAGCGGGGAGGCTGCGGGCAATGGGTTTGACCCAACGCTGCCCCAAACGTGGCTGGAGGAGCCCGGGGTGGGTAAGAGCCACCACCCAGTGCAGGGACGTGAGCCACGGGCACGACATCGTCTCTGGGCTTCAAATCCAGCATGCAACCATTTGCAGAGCTGATGCAAGTCACGGCCGAGGGAAGTGTAACCCGGTGTCACGTCCTTCAGCGCTTCCCTTTGCTCAATTCTTCTCAGGCTCAACCTAAAACCTTTAACTGAGCGGAGGAGTTGTGAGGACAAAAGGATCGGTGGCCAGGTCACGGCTCCCACTGCCACGCCTGGCCATCTGCAGACGTGCTTACGATGTGACGAGCAATAAAAGTTGATTATTAATAAGCTGCTCGGATCCGTCCTGCAGCAGCTGCGACGTTGCTGGGAAGAGATAAGAAAACTGCAGAGGCAGCAGGAAAAAACACCGGGAGGGGGACACAGGAGATGGCCAGGACCCCTCGCCTCCCTGGACGAGCTGGGGTCCCCGCTTCACAGAGGAGCAGACTGAGGCTGGAAGGAATGGGGGGGTCCTGCTCTCGCAGCTCCACATCAGGAGTAAAATGGAGATGGGATTTTGGTGCTTGGGAATTTGGCTCTCGGGATTTTGGCTCTCTCCACCCGGCTCTGGAAGGATGCAGAGCTTGGGGGATAAAGCAGTTTGTGGGGTCAGACCCTGCCAAGGGAACAAACACTTTGGGGGGACCACTGGGGCAAGGCAGTCCCGCTCCCCGCATGCCCCCAGCAGAGTTTGGGCATGGGGGAGAGGGACGGGCAGGAAATTCCCAATCTGTTCAGCTCCCATTCTTGCCTCCCCTTTTGTTTCACTCGCCATCTGTCCCACAGCCCCGCACGCCCCGCGCTCCCACTGCACGTGCCGTAAATATCAAGACGGGCTTTGTCTCTTCTTCAAAAGGCAGCGTGGACCCCGCACCCCAGCCCTGCCACAGCCCACAGCCCCCCCAGCAGCGGCTGATGCCAGTCTTCAAGCTGCTGAAGGCTGGCACAGGCATGGTGGGGGGCCATGCTCGCTGTCAGGGGGTCTGGGTTTGGGGGGGGGGCAGGCTCAGCACCGCTTTTTGCCCCCCTCCTGCCCCAGCAGGCATTTGGGGCAGCGCTAGGAGGGGGTGCCTTGCTCTGACACCACAACCATCTGCAGGAACCAGAGGCACAGCCTTGGGGCTGGAGCTGAACCTCCTCACCAAAGTCACCCCAAAGGGGAAAAGGAAGAAAAAGGGAAGCTGAGCCCCCTGCATGCTGGCAGAGACCCCCGGCAGGCTCCACATCACTGGACTAAGCAGGGTTGCGGCCCAAGACAATGCCAGGGTCTGTGCTGACAGCCCGGAGGGGAATTTGCTGGGGCAGATCCCAGCCGGTCCCTCTGCAGAATCCCCGCACAGGGGCTGGGAAGGGGGCAACGAGCCCTCAAGCTTTAAGGGAGAACCACAGCCAGTGTCTCAGCCCCGATCCAGCCTTTTAACTCACAACAAAGCAGCGAACAAGTCAGCAAGGGCAGCTGCTCCGCTCCAGCCCCATCCTTTCCCTTTTCTGTTTTATCCGGTGCTGTAATAGAAATAAACTCCCTGGTAAAAGGGCATTGTCAGAGGGAAAACGGGCCTCGCCCTTTGTCTGGCAGCTGGGAATGCCGAGACACACAGGGCTTAGGGATGTTGTTGCCTCCAGCCGGTTCCCAGTAACACATTTCCCGGAGGTTCCCCAGAGGAGCGGGTGTTGCATTCACACGGCTGTTGCATCCCCCAGCAGTGACACGAGAGTTTCCCCTTCCCTGCAGGGCCAGGAAGGACCCGCAGGGACGAGTGGCCCTTGCAGAGGGGATGGGGCAGGTACCAGCCCTGTGAGAGATGCCCTAACACATCCCAACACGAGCTGGCGGGTCCTGGGGCACAGACCCCAACATCACCCTTAAATCCTTCTCCTTCTGCCTTGTTGCTGCAGGCTGGGATGTGAGGCTGGCAGGGTAGTAGCCACGGGTTCTGGGAGAGATGTGCAAGGGGGACACAGCACCTTGCACGCTACCTGCGTATTTCGGATACGGCCCGCGAGACACTCCTGGGTCAGTGCCACTGGTGTGGAAACGTGGTGAAGGGGGGAGTCCCACGAGCCTTCGTCCCTCCTCCAGTGCTCCCCAGAGCTGGGAAACACGCTGCCCCGGACACGTAGGGCTCGTCCCAGCTACCAGCCAAGATGTGACGCGGCAGATGATGAGCAAAGCGAGTATCTCAAAGCCTGAACAAAACACAGGCAGCTGGTGAGACTCACACACCCGGCTGGAACCTGCCCCGAGCTCTGCCCTCCTGTCCCAGACACAGACGCTGCTCCAGGAGGATGCACAAACTGCCCCGGGGCAGCAAATGCAGCCTTTCGGTGCTCCCACCTTCCCAGCTGCCTGTGCCCTGCCCTCTCCTCACTGCCACTGGCAGGGCATGGGATCTCTCAGGGATGCACATACAGCATCACCTGGGGACATGGGGCATGGTGGCCCCTGGAGACAGGGGCATGGAATCCTTGGAGATGGGGGCACAGCATCTCTTAGTGAGAGAGCCACACTGTCCTGTGGGGACAAGGGCACAGCATCCCTCAGGGATGGCTGGGCACCGCTGTCACTCCAGGGCCACACAGCCTCGGGTCCCTGAGGGATGCACCCCACTCGCATCAGCAGCTGCGGCACAGGACATGTTGAGGCACCTCACTCTGCCCAGCGAGCTCGCAGGGTGCAGCACGGCGGGGGGAGGATGGAGGGGTTCAGCACCACATTGCCCAACACTGACAGACTTGCCAAATAACAATAATTACTATTATAATATATAATAAGAATCGTATGCAACCCCCCTGGTGAGCTGAGCGAGCTCTGCTCTGACCCACACGGCACAGAGGCCTCTTTTCTCCCCAGCTCTCAGCCCTTCTCTGGGAAACAAAAGGTGCAAAGTTTAGTGGTGCATGAAAGGAGAAACAAAACCCCGGCCCCGGCTCGGCCCTGGCCCCGCCACGGCCCCCCCGCCCCACCAGACAGATGGCAACAGTTGTCCCCGCACACCAGTTGCTCGCTGCCGCCAACAAGCCCCTTTTATCCCCCAACAGGTCATAAATGAGAGCGTTGGAGCTGGCCCCAGCGCAGGGGAGCAGCCGCTGCTGAGGGGGCTGGGATGGGGATGGGGACAGCTTTTCCCATGGGATGCTCAGTGGAAAACAAAAAAGCAGCTGAAAGTGGCTCCTCTCCCCAAGCCCATCTGTCCCAGCCTCAGGAGCCCCTCGCCCAGGCACTCACAGCAGGGGGGGTGGCCAGGACAAGTTGGCCCCTGGGACCCCCAAGTCTCTCAGTGACACCGCAGGAGTATGGACTGTCCCTCTCCAGACCCCACTTTTTTCCCATGCGAGCTGCTCACCTCGATGGGGAATCACCCCTTCCAGGGCCATGGGACATGCCCACTCTCAGAGCACCAGCAGCAGACCCCCCACTCCCCTTTGGGGACCCCCTTTTTCCTCCCCACTGTAATTTTTAATGAACTAGGGGTCTGCGCAGCACCCACTCCGTGTGCGCTCCTGCCCGAAAGCTGGCACGGGAGGAAGGGGGCAGGCAGGGAGCGGAGACAGGGCTGGGGCTGAGCCTGCCAGCAGGTTTTGTGGTTGGTTGGGGGTAATTTTTTTCGTTTCGAGTTAACATTAAGCAGTGCCGCAGCCTGCCCCATCTGCTGCTGGAGTCTCTCCAAGCACAGCGAGCCGCGAGCGCTGAGACGGTTACTGCGCCTCGCAGGGGGGAGGCGAGTGGGCGTGCGGCGGCTGCGGCACACGCGCTTGCATCTGCCCGTGACCTTTTTGGAGGAAGGAGGGTTTTTTTTCCACCAGGTGGTACGGTTTTGAGCAAGGATTGGAAAGGCAGAGCAGCGCTTTCCCCACTGGTTGGGGGGCCCTGGGTGTGTGCGAGGCTGTTGGGGTGCTCGGAGATGTACAAGCAGAGAAAAGATGGGTCGTGGCTGGGCAGAGCTCAAGGTCTGGCCGCAACCACCGGGCAGATGCAGAGGCCAGAGAGCTGGAGGAGGGAGGAGGAGGGAGAGGAAGGTCTGTCAGGACAAAGGGCAGGCAGGGAGCGTGGTCCCCAGCCAGGAATCACGCTGCCATCCCAGCCAGGGGACAGAAACCAACAGGAGCCCACGCGCCAAACCCAACCCTGGACCCGAAGGGTTTGGCTCATGCCTGGGGCAGGGCTTGCGTGGGGGCTCCACCACGGCAGCAATTGCTGGCAGCGCCGGAGTTTGCTGCTACAAAACAGTGGCGATGCCAGCGATGGCCAGTGCAAGCAGCAGCGATGCCGGAGTCTGCCGGAGGGCTGCAGCCCCAAGCGCCATGGGCTTGGCACAGCACCAACCCCTCCAAACCCTGCGAACCATCTGCCCGTTGCTGGGCCACGTGAATTCAGAGTTTCTACAGCTCCGGCAGATCCTGGGAAGATCACCCAGGCTCCGGAGCACCGCAGACAACGGAGCGCCCCGGGGCCCGTGCCTCCCCCTTTTCCCAGGGCTGGGGCTGGGTGCTGCCAGCTGCATCTCCCCAGATACAGGCGAGCGCGGCTGCACCCACACGAGTGCCTGATTGGCCTCAGCCAAGCCGAAATAGCCGGTGGCTTCCCATCGCCCCGTCGGCAAACAGAGGGCAGGAAGCACCTGGCAGAGGCTGAGCCCTGCGTGAAGGTGCTGGCATGGGGAGGAGGTTGAGCAGCGCCCGCCTGCGCTTCTGTCCCTCCTGCAGCTGCAGAGGCAAGGAACGGAGAGCGCAGAGCCTCCGCTGCTGCGCTGCTGCTGTCCCCATCCCCGCTCACCTTCTTCTTTTCCGAGCAACCTATCCCATTTGCCACATTTCAAAGGGGTCCACCTCTCTTCAGGGTGGGAAGGGGTAAAAGCGCTTCAAGGGACGGTAATACCAGGTCTGGCTTCTGTGGGAAGGGCAGAAATAACCCCAACAAGCACTTTTGCATCCTAAATACTGATGTTGCTTTTCTGACAGAACTGAGAAACGCCCAATTTCTGCGAAAGGAACCCCCAGGAAAGAGGAGCACACAAAAAAAATCAAACAAATATTTCACCATGAATCAAGCAAAACATCCTCATCACCCCAGGGACGTTGAAGTCCACCCACCTTTTTACTCTAAACACCCTTCCAGACGGCTGGGACAGGAGCATTTTCCCCTGGGACCCAGCATTGTGCCACCCTCCCTCCCTGCAGCGGGGTTTTTGCGGGGGTAACTCATTTCCAGGTGGGTGTCACGCAGAGGGAGACCCTCTGCGTTTAAGCCCTGGCCGGTGCTGTGCCGGCAGAGCTCCTCTCTCCCGCGGGAAGCAGGCAGGCGAGCAGGCAGGGCCACCAGGCAAAGGGCTGAGCTCTCACCCAGGACACGTCAAAGGCAAATGCTCTTTTACGCAACACACCGATCTCTGATTACTGAGGACGACGTTTGACCCAGGGTCCTTGAACTGGGCATTTCCCTGCCCCACCTGAATAAAAAATCCCAACGGAAACTCAGCGAAAGGCTCAGCGGAAAACAAGTCCAGGTTTCAACAGGCAGGAGGCGGGCAGCAGTGGGCGAGTATGGTTTGAGTTACTTTCGGTCTTTTTCAGAGCTTCTTCAAGCACACCGGGGGGGCAGCTGGGTCCCCCAGGCATGGTCGGGCTGTGCCTCCACACCCCCTTCCTCTGGTGCTGGTCCTGCGACGTGCTCGGGGATCTCACAATGAGAAAATCTGCAGTTCAGCTCAAAAGGGCTTTGGCGGGGGTGGGTGGCAGATAAAGCTGCACCCCTAAGCTAACCCAGCTTGTACATCAGATATCACAGTCCTACCAGAAGAAAAACGATGAGCAAAATAAAAATAGTAGATGAGTCAGCTATCGAAAGGCTAGCAGGGGGATCTGGTTGCGGTGCGGGTAGCATCAACTCCTCAATAAAAACTCTATGGTGTAAGAGCTGTATTTTTATCTTGGCTGTGAGCAAAAAAAATTTTAGATGATCTTGGCTCTGCCTGCTGGGGCTCAAATGCCAGCCACAGGCCACAAGACGCAGGACCACACCAGGCTGGCCACGGCACGGACTGTGCCAGCCTGAAAATGGGCCACGGAGCACAGCACACAGGTCCAGGCCAACCACACTGGTCCGGACAAGCCGGAGGGAGGAAGGCTGCCATCACCTGACTTCACCAAGCCTTTGAACCTGGATGACTCCCCAGCTAACCAGCAACCGACTGGGACGCCCATTCCTCCCCAACAGCTCTGTTTCACAAGCAGCAGCAATTTGGGTGTGTTTATGGAAACTAATAAAAGGATGAGTTCAAAAAGGAGTGGCTTTGACAGAGCACCAAAATCAGCCCACAACTTGTTTTCGTCTTAGAGGTGGTGTGTTATGGTAAAAGCTGGAGGGGAGGAAGCTGGGCTGCAGGGAAAGCAGTGGAACCAGGCCTGTACCCCCCCCACCATCACCACTGCCAGGAGGGCACAGGTTGGGGTGGGTCACAAGGATCCCGACAACTCAAGCCCTCCTGAAAAACAGCGTTTTGGACTAAAACTAGCACAAGCCAATTTATCTAGGGTCAGCTCAAAGATGAGCGCAGACAGGGGTTAGGTTAAACACAAGCTAGACACCCCCATCCTGGGGAGCAGGGTTACAGCTCCATGCCCCCATCACCAGCCTGGCCACAGCCAAAACAGGATCTCCTGTGCATCCAGCCCAGCTGCCTTTATCATGACAGGCCCAGAGCATCCTCCGCATGCCTGAACATTTCGATCCCATGATCTCTCACCCTTCCTCCTCCGCTGGCTCACTCACTCCTGGAAGGCCAGTGGGGGCAGGGAGGCTTAACCAGGAACTGCCCCATGCCTCGCTCTTCCAAGGCTTCCTTTATGCTATTCCTAGGGTTGGATAATGCAGTTGACTGCCAGATCTCTTAACACCTTCATATCCTGGCAGGACACACTTTCTACAGTCCTGCATGGACTAAATCCCCTACTGCATAAGCCAGAACCCAGCATGGGGAAGGAGAGGGCAGGACACCCACAGCCCTGCATTAGTCATCAAACCAATTCCCAGCCTTAATTCCTCAGGTTTAGAGGGTTAGGCTTAGAGTCAGCATGTTGACTAAGCAGCTTTTTCCTAAACCTCCTCCTTGCCACAGCTGGATAATAAGTCATCCAACATTTTAACCAAGCCCACAGCATTCAGCGTGGGATTTAGGTTGCAATCCCAACCCTCACCCTCTTTGCAAGCATACAACAGCTCCCAGCAAAAAAACAGGGCTCATTTATTCTGCTACATTTTTATTAAAGTAACAAAAGCATACATCTGTCAAAGGATCTGTACATTCTGTATATAAAAAGACTACTATACAATTAGTAACCATCCACTCCCTCCTCCGAGTGTAGCTTACAAACTTTCTACCATTTTCACCAAATACGAAAAGCAGGTCCCGTTCAACAGTCCAGCTTGTTAAAAAAAATTACAGGAAACCCCTCAAATACACTGTCTCAAAATACACACCATTCCGCTCATCAGGCTTTTAGACAGAAGGCAACAGAGCACACTAATTCACAGCTTTTACATGTAACCAGCTAAGAGAGAGAAATGGATTATACCCAAGTTTGGCTGGTTTTGAAGCTAAAAAAAAAAGACACCTTTAACATTAGTCTCCTCCACACCAGGGACAAAAAAAGAATAAGACTTGGCTATTTTGGTTCTGGAAGTGGGGGCATGTGAAGGGCAATTATAGTGTGTTCCTTTGGTGTAGGCTGTTGTTCCTGAAAAAATTTTCTGGTAAGAGGGAGGGAACAGAGTAAAAGCAGGAGGTGTGTATGTGTTAAATCTTAAGACTGCTTTGATCGTGACAAATTACAACTCAAGGAAGTACCAGCCTTCAGGAAACTCCACATCCAGCCAAGGAGTCCAGCAAAACAAACACTGCTCATCCTGGATGCAGTTCTCATCACAGGCTTTCCACACAAACAGGTTAATCAAGGACTCCAAGAAGCACTCAGATCCCTTTTCCTTGAAAAGGGAATCGGCTTTTTGGAAATTCCCAAGTACTCCCCTCTTGGTGAGGTCACCTATTGCACAAGTTCACCAAGGGAAAAGCCCCAGTGCTTCATTTCAGCTTCTGTTTGCTGACATAAATTCAAGTGATGCAGAGGGAAGTGATGCAACTTCAGAGCCAGTCTGCTATTACTGTGCAAGGACAAACAACTTGCCAAAACCTAGCCATTTTAAAAGGATCTAATAACTGAGGGCATTTTTCCAGTTCTGGAATTCATTATTTGAAGCTTACAATAATCTGAACTTACTTTTTCACATTAGTAGACAAGAGCTGGGGAGCTGTGCTGATTTTTAAATATACTTTTAAAAAAGCTAAGAACTGTGGCAGATGGGAAGCTTCCTTCCTCTCCCAGAGCACCCAAGATTTGGAAACATATTGCACAAATGTCTGAGAACTTGATTCATCAAAGGCTGGGCAAGAACTACTCTGGTTATGCCAGTCAGAAAAAGAGGAAGGTAAAAAAAGTGTGCTGAGACAAATGTGGGAAAGTTTCACTGCAAACAACTATGTCAATGCCCTGCTTTTCCAATCACTTCTCCCAGGATCACTGGAGGAACACCAGCTGGTTAGTAAGAAGGCAATGGACATACAACACCCTGGTAAAGGCTCATTCCCAACAGGAAGGCGAAGTTCTTGGGGCAGCACTTTCAGCTCCCACCCCATTTGTGGTTTGCCAGAGCAGTTTTAAGGGCCAAATGCTGAACACCATTTGGGCAAAGTCTCCCCAAATACAAGTACCATTGGGACTCCAGGAGAAGTTTTGCTTGGACAGAACAGAGAACCAGGGCACGACTTGTGCCAAACAACTGTGTACCAAGACAGAACCAAACAATGCCCCTTACCGAGGTATCAGTGGAGACAGCTCTCAGGGACAGCTACATGCTGATCACCCAGAGGAGGAAGAGAGGGAAGAAGTGCTGTGACCTTAAAAGCAACATTAGGACACCAAAGCAACCCACACACATGGAGAAGAGACCCCCAATACTTCTGATTTTAAGAGACAGGGCAAAGGGAATTCTCACACACCGACCTCTATGGCACAAGGTGAGTTGCTTCAGCTCTTCTGGAGAAGTGACACAGCAAGTCATCAGCACCGCATTAGGCAACTTATGCAAGCAAGAGGCCAGACTCCACCCTTGGAGCACAGAGAGGCCACACAAGAGCAGGTCACAGGTCATGTTTAAGCCACACATAGCAGAAAGACTTGGTAGTTCACAGCTGTTCAGTGCTGGTTTCATGGTCTGAGTACCCTTCTCTGTGCGCAGCAAGAAGCGGGTAATAGCCAGGTATGGGGAGCACCAGGAACAAACAGTATTCCCGTGCCACCACAGGAGCTGCAATATTAATCTGGGGCACCTTCTCTGCACAGCCTGACACCCAGCACATCTCTGCCTTGCTCCACATCACAGGACACAGATACCCATGTGGCCCCCTTTTAGTCCAGCAGATAGGAAAGATGGAGGGGCTGGAAACAGGCCATGCTTCCCCTCATTTTGTGCTGGGAGTAGGGCAGAGCAGAGCTGCAACTCTCACAGCACAAGTAGGTCCAAAAGAAGTGTGTGAGAGCAAAGGAGAGTGATCCCAGGGTCCCCCAGCATCACCCAGCCCTGAGACTAGGTTGCCCCAAACAGCACATCCAGGCCCCAGAGATCAGACCAGCTGGGGAGTAAAGAAGGTAGTGGAAGACAGACAGCAACTCCCTCATCCCTTCTCCAACAGTATTGCAATACAGCAATAGTGTTGGGTAGCAGGATTGTGAGGAGGTGACAGACATCTCCCACCACCAAGCCACACTTCCCAGCCTGGCTCTTCCCCTCATCCTCCATTCCAAGCTGCCCAAGCGAGCAAGCCAGCCCAGAATTGCCATCCAACACTAATTAGGTAGATATCGGCTTCATAATAAAAACTCATAAGCTTGCAACAGCTTTAAAAAAGGCACCAAGAACACTGCTTCTGTTCAAAGCAGTGCCCAATATTTTAATTTTGGATTTTCTTGGATTTTTTTAAAAAATATAAATAGCTCTTCATCTTAAAAATAGATCCTCAGGTGAGGTATACAGTAGCCTGTGTCTTGGCAGTGTGAGGACAAGAGGAATATTTAGCTGGAGACAGTCATGATGTAGTTTTTGGAAGGACTGGTGCGACCTAACATCATCTGGTTCTTACAAGTAAGCATCCCATAGGAGCTCACAGGTTTCGATGCAGTTGCTTCATATAAGACACAGATGGAGCCATCCTCACCGATGCGGTATGAGACCTCATAGGGGTCCACCCAGAGCGTGAGCTCGCTGGGCAGGAGCTGGTAGAGCTGTGGTAGGCTGAGTCCGATCTGGCTAGCTGCCTTGCTGATAATGGGGTCCATTTTGTGATTGATCCGGATGCAACGATACCCAGAGCCTTTGAACGGTTTCTCAGGAAACCAGTGATGTTTGTAGTGCTCTGCAAGGGAAGCGAGAAGGGAAGAGCTGTGAGCAGGCGTGCAACAGCTGCAAGGAGGTCTGTGTCCTACTGCAGTCCCAAGGAGGTCCCACGCCACACTGCAGTCAGAGGAAACTAGTCCTCCTTCGGCTGCCTCCAGAGCCCAGTGCTCAACTATACAGTTGCTCCAAGGCAGGGGAGGTCCCAGAAACCCCAGGCAGAACAGTGCCACGGGGAGTTGCAGTGATGGGACCACACCACCTCCTCACTCCAACCCCTGGGGTGGCTGGAGTAGATACCGTATCACCAAGAACAAAACACCACAGTCACAGACTAACATCCAGGTCAATTCTCTAAGTTCAGGGGCATGTTGCTACCCCTTATCTCAGCACAGCGGCAAACAAACCATCCCTTCTTAGGGCTGATAACACAAAGCTATGTTCAGTTGGGAGGAGACCCTTGAAACACCCAGCTAATGCTGAGCCCCGGACACATTTGTGGGGAGGGGAGTGCCAAACTCCACTGGCACAGGGCCAAGCACTTCTTTCTCAGGATAGGGCACTCAGACTAGCTTTGGATCATCTATACCAAGCTCCAGCAAGGATAGCTTCAAGCAGATGGGCTGCACAAAACCCTCAGAGGATAAGGCAAGGGATATGCTTACTTTCAGGGCTGAGGCAGCCATTTGCCCCAGACCCCACACGGACACAGGTGGGTGCCCAGGAAGGCACACATACCTGCCAGTGCCCAGACACGGGTAGGCACCCAGGCAAAGGCACAAATAGGTATCCAACATCAGGGATGACACAGCTAGGCATCTGGGAAGGACACAGATAGGTGCCCAACCCAAGAAGACACAGATGGGCACCCAGGGAGGGACACTAAGCCGCAAAAGCAACACGGGATGCACCGAAGAAGGACACCAGTGGGCATCCGACCCCCAAGCGGAAAGCAAGAGGACAGGCACGAGTGGGTTCTTCTCACCCCGCGCCTTCACCCCCACAAAGCCGACCTCTTCGCGGAGCCGCGCCTCACCTGCGAGCGCCTCCCGTAGCGCCCCGCTGAAGACCCGCAGCTGCTGCTCGCTGACGCAGCCCCGTGTCCGCAAGAGGCCGGAGACGAAGCCCACGGCGGCGGCAATCTCGGGCACCATGTCGGCCCGCGGGCCGCCGCGGCGCTGGCTCTGGCGCTGGCTCATGCTAGTCTGCAGCAAGATAGACCTGTCCGCCGCGACCACCCGAGCGCGCTCTGCGCCGCCGGCGCCGGGCCGCCCTTAAATAGCGCCGCCCGCGGAGGCGTCACCGGCGCGGCCGCGCCCATTGGCCGAGGGGCGCCGTATGCTAATAGCGCCTGACCTCAGCGCGCTGGAAGGAGTGACGTCACCGCCGCCGATGACAACGGCGGGGGGGGCACTTACGGGAGCGCTATTTTTGGGGCTGACCTGGGAGGAAGAGGAGGAGGAGGAAGGGGGGGCGGAGAGCCCACCCCAGCTCTCCACAACCCTCCTAGCTCTCCGCAGCACCCCCGCCACGGCAGAGGGCCCCTGGGCGCCGGGGTCCGCCCCTTGGGCGCCGAGGGTCCCTCCCGGCAGCTGACTGTGGTCAAGGTGACCCAGGGGAGGTGGCAGCCATGGAGACCAAGCCCAGGCCTCCCTGGCCTCCGGGTGAGCGGTGGAGAACCCCTCCAGATCCCTGATCGGCCCAGGTGCCCTTTGCCGCGCCGGGGCCCCTCCAGCTGGAGTGTGTCTCTGGGGTGCTGGTGGCCTGCAAGAAGCTGGCCCCATCCCAGCCTGCCTGGCCCGTGGGAGGGAACCCCGGAGCGGGTACTCCCAGGGTCAGGCTCCCACCCGCCTCACCAGTGGGTCAGCCACTACTGCCGGGGCATTGGTCCCACATGGGCACTCGGTGCTGGATCGGTGTCGGGGCGTTCTCGGCATCGATGGAGCAGCGATTCTGCTGACCTGGAATGACACGGATCAGTCACCCAGGGCAGTCAGTGACAGTGACCCATCCCTGATGTCTAGCCCTTCCTACACGCCTGTCTTCAGTACAGGGTGGGATCTGACCCCCTACACAGGGGTCTCCTCTCCCCAGCAGCGTACAGGCAGGTTTCCATCACCAAATTTCCTTCCCTGAGAGAAATGTGCAGATCCTTGTTCCCTGGACAAGGCCGAATCCTTTCCAGAGGATCCCTGAAGCACACAGGGAGAACTTGCCATCACGTGCACTGTCCCAGACAGGTGAGGGAGAAGAGGGGAAACACTGCCATAACCATTTTCAAAGGCCTGAGGAGCATTTGAGGTGAGGAGTAAGGGCAGACACCCCAGGACTTGGTGCCTCCCTCCAGGCAAAAGCCAGGCTGGAGGAAGAGCAGGATCCAGGAGGAGGTGGCTGCAGCACAGAGGACATGTCCGATCATGGAGCAGGGAGAGCAAGCCAAGGCAAGCACAGAGCAGAACTGAGCGTCCTTGGCTGCCTCCGTCCAGCCCGGCAGGAGGGGAGAGGAGAACCGGTGCAAGCGGTGCACAGCCCTGATGCTTAGTGAGATGCAAGCAGCACCTTAAAGCCACTACAAAACGGGGAGCTGCACCAGCTGGCCCAGCTGCCAACCACACTGCCCAGGATAAAGGCACTGGCCCAGCTTCTGCTGAAACTGGCCTGAAGCTAAAGCAACAGTAGGAAGCCAAGCTCTTTTCTTGCCTTCGCTTTGATCAACCATGAGAGAGTTAGTATCAAAACGGGATGGGATTTCTGAATGAATATTCCCTGGCAGAGAACCGGGATGGTTTCAAGCCATTGTCTCACAGCCCCAAATGCCTCCCTTGGTGTGTACCGGGGGAGGATCTGAAGCCACAGCTCTGATGTGATCCCCAGTGAAAATGCGTTCTCCTCCCATGGCTGGGGCCTCATTTGACATCTCCACAAGCAGTGGGTGCAGCTGGAGAAAACCGAGGCAGGGAATTAGATCATCTGGGTTTGTCTCTGCCCGAGGAGCAGCCTCGCGGAGGCTGAGCCATCGCCGGTTCCCACAGTGCCACTCCCGGCGCTGGCACAGCGCTTTTGCCGCGGCGCTCCCTGATAAGGAGGAGCATGCGCTTGCCAGCACACAGCCTGCCAGCGCGGCTCCACCTTATCGCCACTCTTATCAAACTGCTCGGGGTCCTGTCCCATTTGGGCACTGCTCTTTGCAAGGGGGTAGCGACAGCAGCACCAACTTGCCTGTCCCCCTCAAAAGAGGGTATTTCATGCAGCAGGACAGGGGGAGCCCTTCCGGCACCTCGTTGTACAGCAGGTCTCAAAACTCCAATTATTTCCCGTGACCAAGGGTATAATAGGATTTTTTGAGGCCTTTTGCTTCCAGAGTCTGCAACTCATTTTTTTCGCACCTCTGTCATTCCTGCGTGCACACACTATACATGGGATTTCACACCTTCTGAAGCACAAGGGTATGGCTATGTAGCAATGCGTAACCAACAAGCCAGAGCAAAGATTAAGAAAATAGCTTTTGAAATCACAGAAGAGGAGGATATAACAGATAGTGCCCGAGCAGAGGTCTGTACTGACCTCTTTTCATGTTCTGTGCAGCTTAAAAGAAAACGCTTTGGGCAGCAGGCACAGAAGTAGGGTCAAGCTAGCAAGAAGATAGAGCCAAGGGGTCCCTGAGTCCTCCCCTCCCCGCTCCATCTGCCACTCCATTCATCTGCAGAGCACAAGGAATCAAGTAAATCTCTTGCTATAAACCAGATTTGCCTCTGGAAGCTTTGAAATAAACCCAAGGATTAAAGTCTAAGGAATTTTTTTTTTTTTTAAGTCAGCAACACACATGAAAGAGCACATGGGGGCATGTGAAACCCAGAGCACAGCACAATGGCAGGGGGACGTTATTTATAATGTAGCAGCAGCCAGAGGCCCCTGGAAGAGGCTACACAAACACACAACCCGAGCCTGTCCACACACAGCTTCATTACTTTAAACACACCTGTATTGTCAGCTAGCAGACACGCTAACAACGCGTGGGTACAGTCATAATCAGCAGAAAATTAGGAAGCACGCAAAACCTTCCTGGTAGAAGATACCTTTAAAAAAATATATCAGTAAAAGCCAAAGCAAAAATAAACCCTCAGCTTTTCTACCATAGTAAAGCACAGGAGGTCTGAGCAGAGCTTGCCATCAAACCAGACTAGCTGAGCGCAGGGAGAAGGGCTTGTTTCTCCCATCCAACAGAAGGATCACATTAAGAAGTACTTGGATGGTATCATCCAGTCCTGAGTCACTGGACAGCAATTGTAGCAAGAGGTCTTCTGTCCTCCAGCCTGCCAAGAATAGCACTAATAGCAAGTGGAGGTTTATTTGCCATTAGGGCTAACAGTGTTCATGAAGTGCTGATGATGATCTAACCTTGGCAAGCAGGTTCCCCTGGTCCCCCCTGCTCTGCAAGCGGATGAAGTAAGTGGTGGCACCATTCTCCAAATTCACATCTTCCATTTATTCTTAATCATCGTCTTTCTACAGGCTCCCTTTGCACAGCTTAAGGCCTTTGTCTTGTGTGTGTTCATATGGTCAGGCACAGGCCCTGGTCTCCGAAATCTGATTGTCTTCGTTAAGCCCTTCCAATAAGAGATTTCCTGTGGAGCTCAAGGACCTCTAAGTGGGTTATGTGCCCATAATTTCTGGCCCTGTTACAAGAAGACTGCAGTCTTAAAGACAGGGCATTAAGACTTAATACATGCTTTCCAATTGCTTTGAGGAGTTACAAAGTAAACAAACAATTAGTAAATAAAATTCATTTCTAAAAGAGAAGTTAGAGCTGGTTTTAATGCTGTTCTGGCTAGATTAGTTTCTGCCCTGTGTTAAGCTGGAAACGTCTGAGAGCATTTAGATTTCAATTACAAAAAAAAAAAACAAAAAAACAACACAAGAAAAAACAATAAACTTCTCCATAGCAATTGGCCAGACTAGATTTGTAACTGGTTTGACAGGAATTAGAAGTTCAGATAGGCTTTCAAACACTCTGGCCCTGTTTATCCAAATGAGGTTCAAAACCAGTTGAGCTGGAAATTTTACAATAAAAGGGGAACATCTGGCTTTCAATCAAGGGTTAAAACTCAGCATGGACAGACCAAGCTGCTCAGCAGACTTGGCTTTTCAAGAGTCAGCAACTCACAGTGTTTTATGTGCACCTAAAAGGCAACCATTCCCACGCTACGCTTTGACTTGTTATGTTTTTTGGGGGGTGACGACAGGTTTTTTAGTCAGCTGGCCTTAAGTTCATGAGACATGAGACACAAAACCCAATTTCAAGTTGTCCTTGAATACCATTAGAGTCAGCTGCCAGTCAAACAGCCACAGTGTGAATCTGCACCCCCAGTTATCAGCAGTAAAATAGTTACACAGAATTAACATTCAAATCCTCCTGATTAGACATGTCCCACAGACTGCCAAATTAGCTGTCACTTCTCCCAGCTAGGTCTCTCCCAATCACCCTAGCATTTAAGAAAGATTTTTAAGGTTATCTATGGAGATTTGGGAAGCCAAGGGCTGGCTTTCTTTATGTTATGGAAAAAAAAACCTGGAAAAAATCTCTGGGAACAGTTCAGAGCTGTAAAAATAATAGATGTACTGGCCCGGTTCAAATCTCATTATCTGGCACTGCTGGAGAAGGCACAGACAATTGTGACGGCAGTGCCAGCAGCCACCTGGTTGCTAACACCAGTTAAGCACAATCACTGGGAATTTAAGGGGAAAAAAGCCCAGGGGTAAGCTGGGCTAGTATGTTTAATCACAGCTGTAATTGGTAACCTGGGTCTGACCCCAGAAACAGGCCTAGCAGGCAAGGTAAACAATAAAGCAAGAGACTTAAGCCCAGCCTACACTTAGAGCTAATAAGTCCTTTCAAAACACACAGTTGTGAAATAAGTCTGTGACTGAACCGTGTGAAATGCAACAGGGGGGGGAAGAAGGAGGACATGGACAGAAAACAAAGCCTTTTTAACCTGTTAGCTGCTAGATGAGACCATGTTTTACAGCACGTAATAATTCCTGGCAGTTTAGAGCAGTCAGGACAAGCATGTAGCATCTTCTAGGCAGGCCGAACTCCTAGAAGTTTATCGTCCCGCATGACTCCATGGTGCTGGGCTCTGCTCAGCACCTCACCACCTATTTTGGTGCCTGAATGTTTGTTGTCAGCTTGGTCCTTTGTCAGGTCTCTGTCGCCTGTAACCTGAGTCCCCGTGCCACCTCCAAGTGCCTTGGGATTTGTGGATGGGACATGTCAGGACACGTTTTGGACATGTCTGGGCCGTTTCATTTGTAGACTATCGGCGACCTTTAAATATTCCCCTCTGCTTCTGAGCGTACTGCTACGTGGACTGAGAGCTGGATGCTTTTCCCCACAGCATTTGAACATGCTGGCTTTTGTAGCCCAAGCCCAAGGCTTCAGTGAGGGATCACAGAGTTCCTAGGAGCAGTCTTTTGCAGAACAGCCTCCCTCTGATCCACTTTCCTTACTGTATGCCATGTTTCCTCATGGAAAACAACCTATCTGACCCATGCGAATGTCACATCTGTTCAGAAGTATTTTGGGAAGCAAACATTGCTGTACTCAAGGGAGTCGCAAGCAGAAAGAATTGCTTTTTCTTCAAACTCCTTAGGACTTTGGACCTAGTTTTCCAACGGTCCTGAACACTAGCTGGCTCCAGCTGCCTTCAGCGCACTCTGGGGTTTTCTCCTTGGCCTTACTAGCTTCTTGCTGAACCCCTGTTGACAGTGTCTTGTGTAAGAAGACATTTATTCAAAGCTCAATATTATCGGCCAGAGATGAAGCCTCAAACTACAGTTCCTCATGAAGCTGCCTCGTTGGGGAAGGTGTATAGATGACCTCACGCTGATTTCGGAGATGGTTTCCTGTTCTTTGCATTTGGTTATTGTTTCTTTCCACATCCTCTTTGCAGGATGCAACTGCCTCCGCCTACCTCTGTTCCCGTCAAACAAAGCTTGAGAGGGTAGAAAGGGGACAACAGAAAAGGTCCGTAGGAGCGCTCACCAAGGCAGCAGACCCAGAGCAGTGTGGGGAAGGAGGTGTTTGCACAGCCGTGTCAGAGAAAGTTGTCAGCTGTAAAGCCTGGAACGGGCTTGTTAGTTTATGAGATAAAAAGAGTCCAGAGCCCTGTCTTTATCGCAGAAATGGAGCAGGGAGCCGCAGGACTCTGGGAGTAAGGCACTGCAGTAAGACGTGCCCCTAGACAGCCCCTTGTCCTGCTCCACCCTTTCTGCCCTTCACCAGCCCTTGGTGATAAAATCTCCCCCTAGTCCTCACCTCCAGCACAAGGTAAACAGCACGTGTAAGACACAGATGTGTGCAAAGGCAAATTGCCCCTCGGTAATTCTCCCTTATCGCAGCACGCTGGGGTGTGTCTGCCTACCTGGGCTTTGCTCTTTTCCCCTCTCGAAAGTCCCTGAGTGGCTGGCTCCAGTCAAAACATGATTTCCATCCTGGTAACTGGGAACAGGTAAACCCACCACTAACTCTGATGGTGAACCCACCAATAACACAGGACACCGGAGCCAAATCCTCCTCAGCACCACAAAGACACATATGAACAACCACAAGCTGAGGAGTTAAGGTCTAACATGGGAGAGACAGACAACCAGCACGGCAGGAAACTGAGCCTAAGAGATGCCACATCTTGTTCCAAGCCACAAAGCACAGGCAAAATACAGGGTGCTTCCCATGAGCTGTGCCGTGCCGGTGCTGCAGCCCGTGGGGTAAGGGGCCAGCATTCCTCCCCCCAGCCAGCGCTTTTCCAGGCAAATCCCCCTCCTTGGGTCTTTCTCACACCTCTCCTTCTAAGGGAGGCTACAGGGTTATATATAGGGATTTCACACTTCACTGACATGCAGCCATGCTACGAAAAAAGGAATTTTCTTTTCTTAGAAATAAGAAGTTAAAAAAAAACAACCCTCTGGCTGAAACCACAAGACAGGATTTTTTAGGTGGTGAGAATATGGCTTGTCTGCCAAACTCCAGCTCAGGCAGGGAGCAACGCTGTGACGCGCTGCCAAAGCAGCACATTGCCGAAATCTGCATTTATTGCTTATAAAGCATTAATGCAGAGTAACATGTGTTGCAGCACCATAGCAACCCCAATCATCGGCAAAAAAAAAGAAGGGCAAGAGCACCAAAGGCACTGTTGCTGTAGCAGCTGGTAAGTGAATTTACTGACCCTGTTCTGAGCTGCCGGTCTCATATGCCTGATGTCTCAGCACTGAGTGGGGGTTTTTGCTGGGCTTGAATGTGTTTTTTGAAAGCTTGTGAAGAGCAGTTTATTTACCCACACTTTGGAGGTGAAGAGCGGAGACAGTTATAGACAGAAGTGATTTCTATTGCGGCATCGGAGCTGAGCTACCACCACAGCACCCTTTGCTTGAGTGTTTTATACGACATACAGTGTGAAAGAAAATATGGGATCTTTCTGGGACGTTCTGTGTTTTCCCACAAGGCTGAAGAGATCAAGCCAGTCCCATACAGACTTCGAAGACTCAGTGTAGCAGGTGCTGGGTGACAAAAGAGAAGGCAAGTAGCTCTAGGACTTCCAGATTTCGGCCTACTCTATGGCAAGCTGACCTGGTTAGGGCTAAAACTCCAGAATCTCATTACCATCACAGGCTACGGATCTGGCCATATGGATCTGGCTTCCCCTCTTCTCCCTCCCCACCAGCCCTCTTCTTGTTCCGCAGCTCAATTCCACAGCATGGATTATGTCAGGCATAATCTATAGCTGCTATACTGACAAAGCTCTGCCCAATCCACCCTTCTCGCTGCTGGTCTCTATATTCCCAGACTGCAAATCCACAGGGGGACTTGTGTCTTACAGCCAGCAAGAGCTGAAACGTGTGGATGGTCCCAGCTCCAGCGTGGGAGAGAAGGGACACTGGGAGAAGGTCCTTGGGGTTCTTCTCAGGCTACACCCACAAATATGAAAGAAGCCATTGCTTCCCAGAGCCCAGCAAACCTCCCAGCCCCTGCAAACATCAATTAGTGCACAAAGCCAGCCCAGATAAAGCTGGGCAACACCCTACAAGAGCTTAGATCTGGGTGGTGCCCTTTCCCAAGAGGCAGGCTGATCCCTGCTCGGAGAGATACCTCCTGGGTAGCAGGTGGACTCTGCAGGACTGCTCTAGGCTGTTCCCAAGGATTCCTCTCCTTCCCTGGCAAAGCCAGCTAATTGATTTTTGGTGGGGTGCTGCACCTGGGCAGGGGGAGGCAGGTGCAGGGTGTACCACATGCATCCACCCGCCAGTGCTTTGCAAATCTCCTCACAAAACGCAATTTTACATGCGAACAGCACGCTCTCCCTAACCACTCCTTTGTAGCTAACACCAAAGGCCAGCTGAGCATCTATCAGCGTTCATGCATTTGCTTGCTGTCTTGCAGACTCCTGCCGAAGAAGCAGATGTGGTTTTCTTTACTCTGCCTGTTGCAGAAGTCCCACAGAAAGTTCTGTTATTCCAGAAAGTCAGGGAGGCCAGAGCTGAACAGGTATCTGGCTTCAGAGCTGGAACTCGTCCCGCACTGCCGGGGTGTGTGCAACCAGGAAGGGAGGGAGGGAAGGAGTTGGTTAGTTATTAAAGTAGGGGTCATTTACTCAAAAATCTGGGTTTAGGCATGGCTTTCGATTGCATGTAGAGTTCATCTGAGTTTGGATCTGAAATTTCAGGGTAGAGCCACATCTGTTATTCACAGAAGCAGCACATAAACTCTGTCTTCATATTTCAGCATTTCAGCAACAACCAAGGCTTTAGCAGAGTCTCTGGAGGCATTTTTCCACTCATATTTAGAGGAATTAAGAGTCACGATTTTATCTGTGTACATTTGAGGAGAGGAGGTGTGGGCTGGACTCCTGAGCCATTTTCAGGTCAGACCTTGGTGCCTGTCCAAGACCTTGATCTATTACTCAATTTCTGCTCAGAACTTTGAGTTTGCTTTATGAAAACCCAGGAGCTTCACGTAGAAGCTAGGTTTTCAATGAAAGAGGCACATTTAAACCTGATTAAGCTAAACATGACTTCAATATCCTGTAAACAGTCTCCAGGAGGCTGCCCTGAGGTATGCCAGGGATGTGAAGGTCAAAGACCTGGCCCAAATAGGGCACAGATGATCCTGAGAGACCAGCCACTCTGGCCCAGGTTGCTCCAGTCCACCTCTGCTGACCAGTGTTCCCCACAGCTCCTTGGAGTGATTGTCCTCCACATGCTCATCACCAGCTCACACTATAATTAATGCTTTTGGGAACCCAGTTATACCCCAGCCCTGCCCCACCCCACCCACCAGTAATGGCAGGGATGGTCCCACTCCCCTCCCAGACTGCGATGTCCCTGTCTCCCACAGGGAGGTCAGCGAAGCTGTCTGGGATCTCAGCACCTCTGGAATTTGAGCAGGCACCAAAAAACAAGCATGGTGGCTAAGACATGACAAGAATAATGACTGGAAATCCAGAGCTTGGACACTGTCTCCCACGAGGTGACAGACAAAAAGATGTGCAAAGGAAACACTGAGATCTGTGATAGCCAGTGTGGGAGGATGGAGTGTGGAGTGAGCTGTGTCACAAGGGGAATAACTACTCGGTTGTAAAAGAAACAACATGCAGCTCACTTGCTGGCATACATCCCCCGTGGGGCACAGCAGCCCCAAGGAAGGCCTGCCGACAGAGCAGGACTCTCAAGTGAGGCTTTGGCAGCAGCGCTTTGCAGCCACATTCCTTAGAAAACAAAAGGAGGCTTGCAAAAACAGTAACAACATTAACCCACTTTCCCCTTCTTGTACTGAGCCTTGGCTGAGGCCATGCTGAGTGAATTATACACGGGGCTGTGTCAGGAAACCTTCCTCACAGCTGGGAAAGCACAACCCGACCTGCCAAGACATCAGCACAGGGCAGGGAAGGGGACAGAGGTACCAGGCAGGGACTGGAGCCCCTCTGTTAGAGCAGGATGCATCCTGCTGCTTCCCCTCACAGCCAGTACCACCCTGCCTGGGCACCGTGGGATCAGCAATTCATCCCCACCTGTGCAGGATATCTCAAGGCCTTCAAGACTGAAACTTCTTTAGTATAGCTATTCCCCAACATTAGCCCACAAAGCAGGGTGCTATTTCTTCTCCCCTGTTTCCCAGAAGGTAAACTGAGTCACAGGAAAGCAGAACGGCATGCCTGGAGCAGGCCAGCGGTTTTGCGATGGAGCCAGGAATCGAACTGAGATGTGCCCCCAAAATTCAGATTCCTAACCACTAAGTCACACATGTATTGTTAGCAGCATTCCCAGCAGCTCCAGTACAAGGTGAGCCCCGTCTGCTGTGTCAGAGCCGTGCAGAGGCACAGCATCTCTGCAGCTAAGATCTGTCTACATTCTAGCTGTCTGCTCACCCTGACCAGACTCAGGTCCAGATGCTAAATCTTGTTGGGTAGCCCAAGATTTGAAAGTTAATATTCACGGCTAAAGAGCTGCCCAAAACTGTGTCTTAGATCACCAGCATCTGGGAAATCTGGACCTCAGTGTTGGAGCTGTTATGGCAGTGTAAAACGAGGGTTATAGCTCACATGCTTCTGCAAGCTTCAAGTATGGAACTCTGTGGACATTTATCAAGGTTTTCCACTCTGATGCAGCAGCCTGTTGGAGGCTCACAGAGTTCAGAAGCTAACTACATCTCTGCTACCCACCTCAAGGTGTGAAGCCAGGTTGAAATCCATTTCTGTCCCGCTCCGCTGTGTGCACTTAGGATCGCGTTCCTCCCAGCTGGCCTGAAAAGCAGCTGAACAAGCACAATAGGGTTGATCCTGCTGCTGGCATCTGCCTGCTCTGTATTTGCAAAAGCAACTCACTTTTTCTGTGTGTGCCTCAGTTTCCTGATGCACATGGAGGCTCACTTCCCATTATAAAATCACCTGGAGACTTATGAACCTGAAAAGGTGCATTTCTAATGAGTGGAAGGAGCTGGGAATGTAGCTGTGAGGCAACCCCCTGCTAGAAAGAGGATGAATGCCTTGAAGGTCTCCCCACAGAAAACACTACGCAAGAGGGGAAGGGAGGAGAAAATTGCCTTCCAGTTTCCCTGTAGCAACAAGTCATACAAAAAAACAAGGCCCAGGACTGTTTTCTTATGGTCTCTGCAGAGGGGCCGTTCCCAACCCAGATCACGGACACTCAGTACGGAAATTGCCCAGTGGAGCAGGAAAACATTCCCATGTGATACATTAGTCCTGGCTGACAGAGCTCCAGGGATCTCCACTCCCTCCCGCGCCTGCAGCTCTCACCGTGATAACCATTTCAGATTTGCCTCATATACATGCCCTTGAAATCTGCGGAGGCTGGAAGAGTAAACAGACCTTAAAAGGGTCTCAAATTCCTGCCTTCCACTCCCTCATTCTCAAGAGTACTCCTAAGTGAAGCAGCTTTTGCAGAGACCAGGCAACTGAAGGTCCTCTTAACCATACAAAGCAGCTAATAATAACTCAGGCAGCCTTCACTCTGCCTGCTCCAGAGCCCAGGAGGGCCCTTGCTTGGTGATTGTACACATTTGTCTGCCATAAATGGCTGTTTTCCTTCTTTCTAGCAAGGCCACATTGTGCTCAAACTCTTCTGTTCCACCATTAGAAATTCCAGCTCAAAGTTGCCAATACTCAAGATCTCATCACAAGTCTTCTCATGTTTGAAGCTTTTTCTTTCCCTCCTGCAAGGGATGAGCTTTTAATTAAAAAATGGTTATTGCTAAGAAGAAAACTGAAAACATGAACTGGCTCTGCAGATCTGTGTTAAGGTCTGAAACACAGGAGTCAGCTAAGGGAAGCTGAGAAAAAGAATAAAGAATAAAATAAAAAGTCAGTTTTGGATGTTGATGCGTGTTTTGGGGCAGGGAGAGAGTAGAAGACCCACTGTGATTTTAAACATCTCAGAAGCTCCTGAAATAATTAAATTAACTGACTTTTCTGGAGCTGCCTTGGATGAACACCAATGCAGCAGAACACTAGCCCTGGTGAGCCACACAGAAAATATCCCAGATGTACACGTATGTGCTGCTTCTGGCAGGCTAGAGAAGGATCTGGTCCACCCAAAGAGCAAGCAGGTATCCTGTGGGCAGCTCTGCTGCCTCCAAGACGAGTTCTTTTGTGCTCATGACGCCCCCTCCTCCAAGCACAAACAGCACACAGCAAGAAGGGCTCTTCCTGGCTAGTGGGGGTGGGCAATGACGTAATTTTTTCCAACCTACCACTTCCTACAGACTCTGGATCTTAACACTGTCCTTCCTAATGCTCAGGCGACTCTCTGCCTTCTGTATCTGGGGCTGACATTCAATTATCATGGGCAGATACTGGCTTGTATTTTTCTGGGTGAGGATGAAGTGACTCCAGATTTAGAGCTGACATGCACATTAGGATATGGCTTGCCTCCGGCATTTTGCTGCTTGAGCAGAGGCCAATTGTCAGGCAGGGCAGGGACAAGATGGTTTTCAAGAACCCAGTAAAAAGGTAGAAGAAAGAAGTGACCTGACTTTTGTTTCAAAAGAACAGGATCTAAAGAAGGAACTTCATGGTATTTGCAGGAGAACTGACATACCCTTCCACAACCAACAAAACACTGCAAGGAAGATTTTTCATGTCAGCACCATTTTGTTAGGAAGTTTTCTCAGAAGCAGGCTGGAATTTCTCATCAAAAAGCAAGACAGGAAGACAGCAAGCCAGCCTCTGCCTAGACTAACCAACCTTCTCCCTGTGGAGTAACAGCTCTCAAAGTCAAGCCCTACTTCTGGCGGGTCACACCTGAATCTGGGTCACTCACATCCAGAGTCTCAGTTTCAGTCTGCTTCAGAACAGAAACAAGATATGAAACTCCATTTTTTCAAGAAGAAAGAAAGGAAAAAAAAGAGCCCTACTTCTCCAGCCAGCTGTTTCTCAGCAGGAGCAGAACAATAATGTCCATTTCAAAGATGTCACCTAAGACACACCTAAGATGAGTGCTTTAGAGACATGTAAGCAGGTAAATCATTTGAAGAGCCACCTTGGTCCCTATAAATGCCCCTGGGTATGCTAAAAATTGGCCACAATTACTCTGTGGGGTGCTTACCTTACATAATTGTCTTAATTATATGGGGCTGCCTAATTACACTTTATGCAGCTTTAACTATGCAAAGAAAGGCATCACACATGGGATAGAAAAGATTCTGACCACATCTTGACCAACATGAGAAAAACAGAAGTATTCCTGATGGACCCACTTTGCATCTTGCTCCATGACCCTGCTGAACAGGTTTCCACCGCTGCCCGATAAGATTAAAGACCTGGGTGTGATCCTTACTTATGGCACCATAGCCCTCAAACCAGGCGGGAGTGCCGGGAGGCCCCGGGTCAGGCTGGACTCGGGGGTTAAAGGGACTTTCCAGCTGAGCAGAGTATCCCACAATGGCAGCACTGTAATTGTCCTTCATTTTGGGCTGTTTACCAGGGGTAGAAAAATGCTCTCAGATTAACTATCTCCTCCTCACAGCTCTGTAACCTTGGTAGCCTGATTTCTTTATTTATTTTTTTCTCAACTACACCACGTAGGCGCAGAACAGAGCTGTCTTATCTCACAACCACCCACATGAAAGGAGGAACTTTGCAGCGTACAGCCCGTATCAGAGCTGCAGGGAAGGCAGAGAAAGCAAAGCCTTGCCAGGCAGGTACAACGTGTGTGCTGGGGAAAGGTGCCTTGCTATGGGTTTTGTGTCTAGTTTGGGGTTTTCCCAGAAGGTGAGGAGCAATCAGGTGGGGATTTGACTTAAGCTTTAAAGACTTGTTGTAAATTGTCCACATTTCCAAATATGTGCGCATATATATAACCTACTCTGAATAACACACCACTTTAAGCATGCTCTGATCCAGGGCTGTTTTGTCCCCACTTTTCCAGGCACTTGAAAGCCCCCCCAGTTCTCTTTCTCTGCACACACTGCCTTTTTGAACCCTCAAAAGCACCCCAGTTCAGGTGCTGCCTCAGGACATGAAACTACTAAGTTTTACGAAAGGGAAACGATCGTTTCCATTTCAAGAAGCACAGCAATACAGCTGCGTTAGGGAGGTTGGAATGGGAGAGCGCCATCAGAGAAAATCTAAATATAACTCTGGAAAAGCATTCCACTCAATTATCAGCAGAGAAATAAGATTTTTTAAAAGAGAAAATATTGTGCTGAGCTGAGAAAAAAAGAGGGAGGTCTGCCAGCCCTGGAGTGTGTTTATCCTGGGTATTGTTTAAGCTCTTAGTGCTAAATTACTGACAGAGCCCAGCTGTTCCTGAACCTCAGCCCTCCTCTGTGCTGGGGCCAACAGACTTTGGTCTAGTCTGCACCCAAAAAAGGGCTGTATTTCCCTTCCCGGCCGTGCCTGAGGTGGCCTGCTCTGCAGACGTCAGCAGGATCAGCTCCTCAGCAGGAAGCTGGCGAGAGCTTCTCAAAAACATGTGACGTAGGAGACAGCCACACAGCACGGTTAAACCCTCGGCACAGAGGGCAGAGAGGAGTGGGGATGTGGAGCAGAGCCACGCTTCCAAAGAAGGAAAGCCCGCACGCTGCTTGCCTTGGCAACAAAAGCACAGTAACGGCCTCCGGAGCCTGCTGCGTGGCTGCCAGCAGTGCCAGGGGTTGTGGTATTGTTGTGGGCACCGGCAGATTTTAAAGTTTTTATAGAGATTGGCATGACAACAAAGGGCTCCCAGTGAGAAGCACATTCAGCATGTCTGGACGGTTGGAGTGACTGCATCCAGCCTGTAAGTGAGGAAGGAAAGGAAGAGAGGCACAGAGAGCATCTCGGGTCTGCGCAGAGAGGTGGCTATGTTCCAGCCACTGATGGGACCAGGGTGTGCTCATTTCCCTGCGGGTATAACAAAGGGTTAGCAAATTGAAGGGAAGCCCCTTCACGCACCCCCTCACCATGTCTGATCAATGAGGAGAAACGACTGCTGTTTCAAGAGACTACTATACAGATGCTCCTACTTCCACATTCTCCTCTACCCCCCAAACAACCCTGGCAGCCCTTCAAGGCTCTCTCTGCCCTAGATCAGCCCCAGGAGAGTCCCCATACTGAAAGATATGAATACAAGATTAAACCCGGGACAATGCCCTTACTCCAACTTCCCCACTCCCACGCCCCACTGAACATGCCAGCGTGCAAGCGCTGAGCAGAAATGTATTCAAATGCTAGAAACCCAGTGCTTCCTTCCCTGCAGCGTGTCCCTGAGTGAAGTAAGTAATTGGTAGTTTCTTTGATGAATTTTCACTTTTATGACTTTCAAGTTAGCCACAGTCCTCAGCCTACCTGGGTTTTCTCTCATGTCTGCAATATTAAGAATTATTTGCTGAATCTGCTCTGAGTGACACCAGTCAGCACAGACGGGGGGGTGTGAAATTCAAGCTGTCTTCAGATACAACCAGGCAGACAGCAGGCTGCACTAGCTGTTTCAGTTCCTGGACTAAAGTACAACTCCTACATTGTAAGCAAAAGTTGAGAGCATACCAAGCTGGAAGCAATGTACCCTGATGAGGCACCCAGCCTCCTGTCCCCAGGGCACACAGATTCTCCCATAACCTGCTGACAGCAACGCTACAAACCACACCAGATCCCTGCCGCTCAGCACCGCAGTCCGAACAGCAGAGAACCTGCACAAAGTAGGCAAAAGCTGGAGTGTCAGCCATGTTCCCTTGGAATTGAAACTCAAGCTCTGAGCAGGGAGATAATCAGGCTGACAGCCTACACCGTCAGAGGGAAAAAGTTACTAATGCAAATGATGATTGGAGAGATCTTGACCGGTCTGCACCGGGGACAGGAGTCTCCTGGAGTCATTAGCTAAGGGAAGTGAGTGCTCTTTCAAGGGTGTTGGTGTAGGTCTGTGTGTTTAACTACACCAGCAGCTTGGAACACATGTGGAAGAGGGGGAGAGCCGATCCCCTCTCCCTCCTCAGCTAGCTCCAAACTAACTTCATACAAGCAGCAACTTGCCAGCCAGCACGGAGGTACCTGTGCTGCTGGTTCTGCCCTAGGCTTAAGACCACAATGTGCATGCCCTCGATGCGTGTACGCCCTCCATGTGTGCACGCCCTCCATGTGCTCACGCTCCCCGTGTGTACCCCCCGCCTGTGCACGCTCCTGCCCTGGCTGCGCACTCCCTCGGCTTCCGCACGCCAGGGGGGTTCGGGGCGGCGCGGCCCGCGGCGGGGCTTGTGGCGCCCCCCCGTGGCTCCCCGCGGGATTGACCGGCAAGGGGCCAGTCCCTGCTGTCCCCCGAATTCTCTGCTGTCCCGCAAGGGCCCTCAGGGCCCCCAAGGTCCCTCACGTCCCCCAAGGTCCCTGCTGCCCACCGAGGCCCCTAAGGTCCTCCAAGGTCCCTGCTGCCCACTAAAGCCCCTGACGTTCCCCAAGGTCCCTGCTGTCCCCTGAGCTCTCTGCTGTCCCCTAAAGCCCCGCAGGTCCCCCAGAGTCCCTGCTGTCCCCCAAAGCCCCCCAGGTCCCCCGAGTTCTCTGCTGTCCCCCAAGGTCCCTGCTGTCCTCCAAGGCCCTTCAGGTCCCTCAAAGTCCCTGCTGTCCCCCCAGGTCCCCCAAGGCCCCTGCTGTCCCCTGAGGCCCCTCAGGTCCCCCAGGCCTTGGCGAAGTTCACTCAAAGCTCAGAAGATTTCTGCCCCAGTTGTTTGTGTGTTGCCTCGGTGCTGAGGGAGCAGAGGAGTCACCCTCTCCCCTTTGGTGGCCCCTTAAACTCTTTACACCCTTACAAGCGATTATCTGCCAGCCCCCACCCCGGACTGGGAGGCAGACTTAAACATTTGCCAACGCCCTGGCTTCATTCCTGAGACACATCAGTTTTCCGAAAGGTTTTTAGGCAGGACCTCACCCCCCTGCTGCCACTCATTGCTGTTGGGGGAATGGGATATATGGGCAAAGGATCGTGTTCTCTGTGCTGCCCCAGAGATGGAAACCTTGAGTGGGAAAAAGGACAGAGGCACTCTGCGAGATAAAACCCCATCCGAGCAAAATTTTGGAACAAAAATGCTCTTTCAAAACAAGGACAGTAACTGATGAAGTGTGGGGACAAAGATAATGTCTCTGCCTAGGATTAACGACGCGTTTCACCCTGTTCGGGAAAGCTGAACTGGGGGTCAGACTGACTTCTGAGCTATTTTAAGCATTTGAGGTTAAAGGGCATCAGAGCTGCTGCTTAAGTAATGAATGTTTTATTTAAAGGCTATTTGGTTGCTACAACTTCCACGGCTCAGAATGCTATTGAATTATTTTAAAAGTCTTTATCATACTAATGTAGCAAGAACATTCATGGATGTGAGTGAGAGGAGCACATACCCTTTTGGGGGTGCATGATGGTTCACATACATTTTTAGACCCATATATTTTTCTCGTTCGATTACAGCGTGGCAGTTAAGAGGCGCAGGGTCAGCAACTTCCCTGCACGCAGACACCCCACCTGGGTTGTCTCAGCAACTGTTGCTTCAGTACTCTCTTGTTGTGTCCTGTAAATGTTTAATGGGAAGCTTATCTCTCTTACCTATACAGATGGCTCAGGTTATTGAGCTTGTGAACAAGGATTAATTGGAAATGGGCAGATGTCGGCTAACCAGAAAAAGAGCTTAGTAAGTAATGAGATGAGCTGGGATGCTGTTGTGGGGGCAGAGCCTCCCCTGAAGGGTTCGGAGGAAAAAGGCCAAGCCTGAAAGGAAGTTCCTGTAACCCTGGTAGAAGTTACTGGTAACAACTAGGTCTCATGACCGCTGGATGTAAATGCACGACACTGGTGGCAACGTCAGTGCCTGGCTGGGTGGCGGCTGCAGCGTGCAGTGATGGATTAGCACCCCAATGCTCTCAGCTAGTCTCAGCTGGCAATCCAGGGCATCTGGTTCTTTCCTCACAGATAATGGGGATTGTCAGGGTGAGATGGATGGGGAAACCAGGTCATGTTACATGGAGCAGCCTGATTGAACCTGCCACTTTGAATCCTGACTGTAAGAAGTTCAAGATCTGCATGCTTGGAGCTGATATTTTCCTAAATAATAGATTACAAAAGTTTAGGCTGTAATATGCATTATCAATCTTAAGTGGATTTTTGAAGATTACATGCCTTAATAAATCCAATTTTTAAAAGATCAGGCTATAAAAAATGTTCATCTAACACAAGGTGCGTAAAAATAGAGAAAGAAAAATCCAGAGCAGCTGAAACAAAGCATTCTTCATGTGGTATTTCCTTAGCTAAAATAACACCCATGTGCATGTTCATTCATGCATATATAACTTTTTTGCAGTACGTTTTGCCCACCTGCACACACCTGCATTAGTGCACAGATATTTATGTGCAAGCAAGCAATTTGTGAATCTGTATCATACGCACACATGCCCTTTTTCAAAGGCCTGTTCTCACTTGCTAACAGACCAGGAAATAGACCTGGGACTTACACTTGGATACAAGGCTACGTGAAAGAATCCACAGCCTGGTCCTAGGCAGAGAGCACCCTGCTCACTGGAGTTCACCACCACCCCAGAGAGCTGGTGAACTCACTGCCTCAATCCTGATCACCAGGGAATGTTAGTAAGATGCCTGCAGTGCAGAGTCAAGGTTTATTTGAGGAACAGGATGGTCAGAAATCAACTCTGAGAGTTTCACAACGTCAGAGGAGCTTGAGATTTGTTTACAGAGCCTAATTATAGCAGTATAGTGCCAACAGAGAACAAGTAAAGATGAAAGATGTGCTATAAGGGAAGAATATGCAATGGGTGATTGCAGTACTGCATCAAATTCCTCATATAAAGAACTCTTCTAAGTCCTTATAAAATATACCTGGGGACAAAAGGTGAATAAACGATGACACTCAGTAGAAGTAGCGGGGGAAATGGCTTCAGCATTTCGTAATCAGAGTGAGTCAGAGATGATATTTCTGGGAACGTACATGCAGAAGGCAAGAATTTCCCCGGGGAGGTAGGGAATGGTTGGTATCTGAAAATCAGCAGTACTCAATGAGCTGTGGAGAAAAGAGAAATCAAATGCCAGAGGAAGATGGCGTGAAGCAGAACAGATCCAGCCTTTGTAACAAGGAGTTAGTACTGGGGAAAGTAGGCTTAAAAATCAAGACCTTTAAACAAATGAACTGCTGTCATAAGAATGAAAGAGATAAGAGTCTCTCCTGGCTGTCTGTACAGGCAAAGTGCCCTGATGCCTGTCCGCACAAAGTCCTTGCCGGGGACCTACACGGTGTGATTATCTTTTGGAGGAGGGAATTTGAGGAGCTTTAAAGCTCTAATTTCTTTCCATGAGTCTGAACAGGAACAGATGCCAGACGTTTCCTGTGCATCCTGTGCAGACTGTGTTGCACTGCAGGTAACGGTGCTGGCTCTTCAGCCTGGGCTTCCCACAGGATGGTTCTCATGGCAGCAGCAACATGAGTCTTTCAGCTATACCAAGTGATCGCTTTAGAACAGAGAGATTTGGGGCAGGACACCTCCCAGATCACTCTGAAAGCTCTCTGTCAGGCAGCTGAGCAGATGCCAGACCCGTAGGCATTCCAGCTGCCTCCTCGTTGCACAGATACTATTACACCAGCCTCTCGTGTGCTGCACAGCGAAGGACACGTCCAAGGGTTATGTGACTTAGAGGCAGAAGATACCCTCTTTCATTACTCCATTTACAGGCATCAGATTATACTGGCAGTTACTTAAGCAAGTGTATACAGACCAAATTGGATGCGGACCCAGATTTTCATGTTTGGCCACTGATTCTGTGGCCGTATTTTTTTCAGTTCTCTGTCAGACTCCTGAAGAGTGGGACAGTTTTTCCGAGAAGGTCAGCAGCCCTCAAGTACAGCTCAGTTATTAAAAGCTGTTAAGCCACTGAGAAACTAGCAGTATCATCAAAGTTTTTGATAAGAGACCCAGATAGATCTTTCAATATGGTCCGTGCATCCCTAATTGAGTTTCAGCTTGCAGAGTCTATTCCTTCCCCTGTGTCCAGCTCAACTCCAACCTCAGGATGTGCAGAACATTAAAGTTCAGGTAAAGATGTTCCCAGTCATTCTCTTAGGTCCAAGATGGCCAGAATCTTGATACTTTTCAAGCTGCTTTCAAAAGGAAGAAACTCCACCGTTCCTGTATCTAAAGCAGAAACCAAAGGAAGACAAGAAGAGGTTATCTCCTAACACTTCCCAGATTGGGCGTTGGAAGCAACACAACTGAAAGTAAGAGTCAGTGATTTGTTGATATTCCTTCCTTAGAATTTAAACCAAGTCAAGCAGGGAAGCCTTTGGCAAGATGGCACAGTAAAAACTAAGACCTTGTAAGAAATAAACCCACCATTAAGTCAAGCTGTCCTGATCATGACACAACAGCTCTCTCACTTTTATCAAAGTGAAAATAAAGCATTACTTTTTGCTGCAGGCATTTATGCATGAAGGGGTCGTTGATTTTGTTCTGCTTGCTCTTTGCTGCTCCCAAAGGTTTGATATTTGACACGGTGCAGTTTAGGCAGAGCTATGGTATAGGCCATTGACATGTGCTGGCAGCAGAAGTCTTTTACAGGCCCTGGAGCATGAGCTGAATTCCAAAAGGATCAAGCATTGGGTAGGAGTTTGAAGCTGCTTACTATAACCAGGAAGGAGATGGCTGCATTTAGATGTAGTTTGCCAGGAAGGAGTAGATAACATTGCTCTGATCTTCATGACAAGATGCTTATTAAGCATATAGAGCTTTGAGCAAAACCAGGCAGTTGTTAGGAGAACCTGCCGAACTGCTGTCAGGATGCAACATTTATCATTGAAGTCACTAATGTGGTGCGACTGCTTTGTCTCATGTTTTGCCAGTGTGAAAACCAAGGTTTGCTCCACAGCAAAAAAGTGCCCAATATAAAGGAAAGGTTTGGGAATGATGAACACATCAGAGATGGTTCAAAATCTCCTTTTCCTAACAAATTAACAAAGGACATATGCCAAGGTTGCACGCAATTTAGGCATGCTTCACCCAAAGCCACCTGAATAAAACTAGGCATATTACAAATACTGTAGATGCATAATATGGACCCAGGAAAATTGGAGTTTCTATCTTTAAACTGACTACTCAAACCCATTCTCCTCTACAATAAATACTATGCTGGTAAGGAAATGCAGAAGAGTCAGAAAGTAAGACTAAATTCTTTGTTAGAGATATAAGCAGGTGACTTAAACATTTGAGACAGCCAAAAAGCATAGATTTATCAGTACTCTGCCAAGGCACTGGGATGCTCTTCTATAGGGGATGCAATTCCTGGGCATATCAACAGAATGACTAATGTCTTAATAGGCATCCTGACTTGTTGCAAGGTTAGGCTAATTTTTGCACAGATGTGTTTAATAGCCCCTCTTTCACTCTAAGGTAGTCATGTCTTATGTAGGTTATACAGCTCTGGAGAAATGAACTGAACAAAGACTAGCTTTTATCCTGTTATTTTGCTATAGCAAGAATGAAGCACTCAGTTTCTATTTGAAAGTGCAAAAAAAGGTCCTGTTAACCTCAGATGCCTACTTGTGATTAAACAAAGAGGAGCAGCAACTAAACCTTCTGGCCTGCAAGCACATTTCTTCTTGAAATGTTATCAAAAGGCTGCTAGAAAAACAGTCCATCTCCAGGACTGGGAAGAGCAAGCAACATTGACACCTACTGTTGAATATTTTAATTGCTGATAGTACCCAGCCACCGAGTACAAGACCCTTGTAAAGCCAGAGGAAGATGCTCTCCTTAGTCAAAACTGCATGCTAATAGTTTTATTTTGCTTTTATTTTGTCTCCCGCAGTGCTTTCAAGGTGCACTTAATTGCAAACCGAGAAGCTGCATGTGCAGGGAAACGTCTTCCTTTAACTCAGTTTCTTCCTTCATTTAATTAACGGGATTAGATTATTTTTTTAGAGTGATATTTTTTTATGAGGCTAGCTGATAAAAATGAAAGAGCTGAAAACAAATGCTGCTAGTATCAGAGAAGGCTGTACTGTATACTAAGTGAGAGAGCATGCTGATTTCTCAGGAGACTCAACCCTTCAAGCTCATAAGGCAATGAGGTTCCCATACCAACCTCTCAGAGCACATCAGAAAGCGCTACCCAGCCAAATATACATTCGAATTTTATGAATATTACAATGAAATATACATTGAGGTTTGAAGGAAAGAGCTTATCACATTTTACCATAGTGCCAGATCATATTTAACACCCTTAAAGTGCTTCACACTAAAAAGTTAATCCTCCTGATTCCTTCATGCACAGCTTTTTTTTGCCCCACCCCAGTAAAGAGAATTTAAGCATAGAATGAAATTACTTTCCCAAGAGGCAAAGGAAAAATGTAGCAAACTGGCAGAAAGAGCTTACCTCTATGTCTTCCCTCCAAATATTACCCTTTTCCTCCTCAGAAACTTTCGGCAAACTAGCTTCAACAGACTTTCCACGATTCTGAATAGCTTCCTATTGTTCATGTTAACAATTTCTGAAAAGAGATGAAAGAAAAAGACTCCAGAGCTGGAAACGTAACCACGATTAAAGAGAAAAAAAGCCTGATAAAACCCTTGTAAACCACCTTGGTTTGGCAGTGCCTAACACCTCCAGGTACACACAATGACAGCGCAAGGTTGAAGACTTCAGGCATCTCTCACAGCTGAATCATGAGCCAATGTCGACACAAAACCTCTTGCAATAAAAAAAAATTACCAAAAATAAAACCTATCTAATCTTGTTCTTAAATTACCCTCGCAGCACCAGGACATGGCACAGTTTGATATACTGGTATCTCCAGCTGGATAAGGCCCATTATACTGGTATCATTTGTTTGTGATACTGATCTTCCCTAAGTTTTGTAATGTTTGTTCATCTTTGTTGATGCAAGACTGGTGTGAAGTGTGGGAAGTGTATAAAAGTGAGAAACAGTCTGCAGCAGATCAGTTGTGGTCAAGATGGCCAAGCTCACTCTGCTTACCGGTAAGTCCCACTTCAAAACTTTTCTCTACCTTTATGACAATTACTTGTGGCTCTTTCACTGTTATACTGGGTGGCTATACAGGGGACTTTGGGGGATTAAAATGCTGCAATCTCTTTTCTGTCAAATATATAGCAGTTTACTTTCAGGAGGGATAGTTATATGTTTTTAGTACTGCTGGAAGGGGTATGTTATGTTTTGAAAAAAAAAAAAATTAATTCATAGCTGTTTGAGATTAAAATGCGCTTTTTGAACAAAAATTTAGAAATCAAAATACTGGATTGTCACTTGTTTGGTTTCTTTTCTATGTTTGTACCTGAAATCAGTTGACAGATTTTACCCACTTCCATATGGACACTCAGCTGACCCATGCTTGAGAAACACAGATTCTTGTGTGGTTTTTATAGAAAACAGTGATCACAAGACACGGTTATATTTGCTTCAGTCCAGTTCTGCACAAGAACTTTGTATTCTTAAGTACAAACTCTAAAACCTTTGTTCTTCAATTTTTTCTTTAAAGGTCTGGTCCTCCTGCTGAATGCCCAGATAGGTATGTGCTTTCTTCCAAATAACAACTCTACCAAACCCTTTTCAGCATCAGCATATACAGGCAGGTCAAACAGGTGGCCCAGCAAACACGCAAAGAGCCTCCCACCTTCCAGGCACTTCACCAAAGATCCCTGCTGCCTCTGTTCTTCCTTACGTGGCAGCAAAAGGGAAAGATTCAGTTTAGGGAAGAGACCCTGATTCATAAATTTAAGGGTACAAGAGTCTCCTAGACTGACTCATCTACTGAAACAAAGCAGGCAAGGAAGAAATCCATTATTTTCCTGGAGAGTGAGTTCTGAGAGGGATAACCAACACTACTTCACTTTCTCTGAACCCCTTACCCTGCAAGGAAACACGACTCAATCATTTCTCATCAGATCTAGTTATGATACTCGTTTAGTTACTAGTATCTCTTCAGTGCAGTCCAGGTCTACCCCACCTCCTCTGTTCCTCTGCAGGCACTGCCTATGTGCTGTCATGTTACTTCACCAACTGGGCCCAGTATAGGCCTGGCCTTGGAAGATTCATGCCTGACAACATCGACCCGTACCTGTGCAACCACCTGATCTACGCCTTTGCTGGGATGTCCAACAATCAGATCACGACTTATGAATGGAACGATGAGACCCTTTACAGATCCTTCAACGGCTTGAAGAACCAGTACGTACCAACAGCAAAGGGCATCACATGTTCTCTCTCTCAGGTCCTGCCCCACTATTCAGCATCAGTTCTCTGCACAATGGCAGCACAATCCATTGTTGAGGGATGCCAAGAGGAAGAACCAAATGCTGGTGGGGAGGGCAGGGCAGGCTGCCAGCACTGGCCCTCTGAGCGTGGTGACAGTGACTCAGTGCACTGCTGACTTGCTCTTCAGGTTTCACACCAAATGATCATGGGCTACAAAGGCAGCTACACCAAACACTTGCAGTAAAACATGTTCCTGTCCCTTCCTTTGCAGGAACAGTAATCTGAAGACCCTCCTGTCGGTTGGAGGATGGAATTTTGGGACACAGAAGTAAGTTCAAACCATCTCCTTCTCATAACGGCTTTGTGAAAAGGGAGGAAGTGAGGGAAAGAGGCACCAGCCAAACCCCAACTCTCTCCTGCTCTGCTTCCCTAGGTTCTCCACAATGGTTTCCACTCCACAGAACCGCCAGACCTTCATCAATTCCGTCATCAGATTCCTACGCCAGTATCAATTCGATGGACTGGACATTGACTGGGAGTACCCTGGGTCCAGGGGCAGCCCAGCCCAGGACAAGACTCTCTTTACCGTCCTGATTAAGGTAGGTTTTGGTCAAGCCCTCTGCTCTGCACAGCTCTGCTTGCAAAGCCTGAGCCCAAAGACTCCACGTGAGACACGTTTCTTGGCATCCCTCAGGAAATGCTGGCAGCCTTTGAGCAGGAAGCCGCCCAGGTCAACAAGCCCCGTCTCATGATCACCGCGGCTGTTGCTGCAGGAATTTCCAACATTCAGGCTGGCTACGACATTCCCGAGATCGGACAGTGAGTAGCAAACCCTCGGGTATCATTTTGGTGACTTCAGTGGTCTTTCTTCAAGCAGTTAAGTGAAACTCTGCCATTATCCAGCAGAAACCATCCTCATTGCATGTGGGGTCCCTACTCTTGTGTAAGGCAAGAATGCTACGAGTGGTGATTGTTTGGTGGGGAAGGGGACACCTCGGGAAGGCAAGCGTAACAGCAGGCTGGCTCCAGCCACTCAATGCCATCGGGGAACAGCTCTTTGCTCCCAGCATACCAGTACAATTCCCACTCTGCTTTGACCTCCACCTTCCCCTTCTGGAGGAGAGAACTGGCTCCAGCACTCACAAGGCCAGCTCAAAAAGGTCTTGAACAAACCAGAATTGCAGAAAGTGGGGACATGGCCAGGGATGTGCTGGGGTAAACAGCAGCACTAAAAGAATGATCAGGTCTGGGTGATCGAGCTGGCCAGGAGACGGATGTGCAACATGTTCTCTATAGGTACTTGGACTACATCCATGTGATGACCTACGACTTCTATGGCTCCTGGGAAGGATACACTGGGGAGAACAGCCCTCTGTATGGTGGCAGTAATACCGACCTCAGTGTTGTAAGTATATTTTGGGAGCCTCTGTCACAGAAGTCATCTTTCTGCCTATAAAAGCTGGCACAGACTTGAACTGTGATGGTTATTTTTTGTAGGAATATGCTATGAACTACTGGAAGAACAACGGTGCTCCAGCTCAGAAGCTCCTTGTTGGATTCCCAACCTATGGACATAACTTCAACCTTCAAAACCCATCTAACACTGCTGTTGGGGCACCAGCATCAGGACCTGGGCCAGCTGGACCTTACACAAGGCAGGCTGGGCTTTTGGCTTACTATGAGGTATGTGTGTTCCCTCACACCTGGGCCACCAAGAACAGCATAAACATTCCTCAGACTTCCCAGCAAGGCATTTGTAACCCATGCAATATGCCGACCATCCCTTTTTGTAGGACACTTGTTAACCTCTCCCTCTCTGCCTTTTTTTTCCTAGATCTGCACATTCCTGGGCTCTGGAGCCACCCAGGCTTGGGATGCCCCCCAGGATGTGCCCTATGCCTACAAGGGCAGCGAATGGGTTGGCTATGATAACATCAAGAGCTTCAGCATCAAGGTACAGTGGGATGTGTGGCTGTGCCAATAATAAGACAGGAGCCCTTCTGCAGTAGCAGGTCCTAGGCACTAACTGGGATTTCTCCCCTGGCACTGAACAGGTTGACTGGTTAAAGAACAACAACTTTGGAGGTGCTATGGTTTGGGCCCTTGATATGGATGACTTCACTGGCTCTTTTTGCAATCAGGGCAAATATCCCCTGATCACCACCCTGAGTAACGGCCTTGGTCTGTAAAGCTGTGGTGAGTAGCTTGAGTAACATGGGGTTTGCGGTTATTTACATCAGCTATAAAAAGCTGGTGTGCTCATAATGCCATGGGACCATGGAGGGAGGGTAGGGGGGAGAGTCCATTATAAATATAATCCCTTCCCAAAGGAAAACTGCTTTCTGCTTTCATTTTAAGCTTAGAGTCCTGTAGCTCCTAAACATGAAGTGAAAGTGGGAGTGCAGGCATGAGCTACAGTAACAATTCAAGATGACTATGATGAGAGTGCTTTCTGTGCTGGCAAAGCCATCCAGACTCAACCAACCAATGCAGCTTTTACTAATGTCTGAACATCAAATCTTGTTTCAGAATCGCCACGATGATCTTGCCTATAATACCAGCTGCTCCTGCTACAATTGGCCACGAAGATACTAGTCCTATTACAGCTAACAGACCCGCCTGATCTTATTGCCTAGAATAACAATGATTAAATAAAGTGTTCTTCATAAGCAACAATCCTCACTGTTTCGACTCATTTCACTTTTACTATTTTGATGGTCCTAGATTCTTTTGTGATACTTACACTTATGTTCAGGGAAGAGCCTGAGTCCACAAGCTGTGTTTTAAACAGCCATAAACGGGTATTTTCCAGGGCTTTCTTGCTGTGCCAGTGGGGCAGTCACTGAGAGGGGAAAAAAAGCAGAAGGAAAGGGCAAGGAAGATCAGGCTGTGCCATCAGAGAGTTCACAAAGAACAGTCACAGTGGTACAAACAGGACACTGACTCCCCACAGAGCAAGGTCTGTGCATTTGACCAGGGAAAAGCATTCTCCTCCTGGAAAAGCTACCTTCCAAGGGGACCAGTCTTCATTACTCCCTGCTGCAGGAATGGTTCAGCTGAGCATGTATCAATTCACAGGCAGACTCCTGATGTGTTCAAGAGCCCCAAAAGTCCTCTCCATGGTCTGAGCAGCAAGGGACCCTCATGCCCCACTGCAACAGCCTAAGGGTGGAGTTGCAAAACTGTTCCTCCTCTCCCAACAAAGGTTCACTTAAAAAACATCGGCTCAGAGAAGAGAAATGAATGGGAGCGATCTTTTGTGCGGCTAAGGCACTACTGCCCTTCCCCTAATGCAAAGGGTGTCTTAAAAATATCAGCAAGAGTATTCTGCTTTTAAATGACAGGGAATCAGTCTCAGATACTCCCTGGAAAAGAAACAACAGAGCAAGAAAGGCTTTGTGATAGCAGCAACAGCAGCCCAGTGTTTCTTACCAGACCCACAAGAAAAGCAAGTCTCAAAGCGGCAGAGCTGCAGCTTTGCAAGAATTCGTAGGCTGTTCCCACCACAGATTATCAGTTTTGATCACATGTGCTGGGGGTGCAGTTCACTTGCACACAGCACTCCAGCTCCACGGAACACTTCAGACCCCACTGAGAAGCAGAACTGAAATGACGCAGGTCCTGTGGGGACCTGCCCAAGGGCAAGCGTCAGCCTCCACTGCCCATCAGCACGCTCGGCTTTCCGTACAGCTCCGGCCGATGTGCAGAAGCGCAGAAAAGTCACTCAAGAGTCTTCCATCACCTGCATGCATCAGCTGCTCCAGATTTTTGTCCTCACCTTCATTGATCATGAATCATTTTTTCAGAAACAGACCCTGTTTGCAAAGCAGAGAGAGAGAGCTGGAAAAGCAGTAGGCTTTTAGGTGGTGGTGGCTGTAGTACACAGGCAAACGCAGACCAGTCTCAGAGTGTAGGTAGTCACAGATCTCCATACACATAGCCTAGCAGCAGGAAAATCCTTGTACTAAGCCTAGGGCTTCATGACTCATCATATGAGCTCTAGCAACGTAGGCTATATATATATACATATATGCAGACGTATCTGGGGTATAAACCCCTAGGAAAATGCCCAAGGGATTTCCAAGAACACCACTCCACACTAAGGAGGACCATTCTGGCAACAGGATGTGTCCATGGAGGTAGTAAGCTATGTGCCTGAAGTGAAGAACATCAGATCAGCAGCCCAAAACAGGCATAGCTCGCCCCAGGGTTTTTTTGTCAGAGTCCCATAGCTTTTCATATTCAAAAAATGAACCCAGAATGCATTTAAGCTAGCTCAACAGCATCTTTGCAGCCTTGCTTCACATGGAAATCCAAAGCCGGATCTTGCCAAGGGCCTATCTACCTAATATGTCTCTGCATTGCTACATGAACCTTGGCTGTCATAAAAGACATCAGCACAAATGCCTGTATCAGCTGTCAGCTCCAATGTCTCCATACCAGGAGTCCGATACCTGTACCTCTGCATCCAGATAAGGGTTAGGATAGGGCTTTCCAAAACACCTGGCACCATTGCATTGACCTTCGCATTTCTCCACATTTTAGCCTTCCACAGTGACCTGCCTAACCTCTACAGCAAGGGCAAGGAGAACAAAAAAACCTCTCTAAAGCAATGGCTCCTGTACACTGAGGCTGCAAGGCCAGCTAAGGTCTTGGGGGAAAAGAGCATTTATTAGAGGCTTTGCTGAGTGTCAGTTGTCAGACACATCTCGCAGGAGATGGGTGAAAGGCTGTGTAAGCGTCATGCCTGAATGTGACATATCTCTGGCCCTGACAAGAGGAGAAAGCTTAAGGAACCATCCTGGAAGTCCACACCAGGAAAGGAACACCTGGGCACTGCTCAGCTGGAGACAACATGAAAATCAGGGTCTCCTTTCCATGATCCATCAGAAAAGAGCCCAGGCCATTGAAGGGCAGAGACATTTAGTCCTAGCATAGTCACAGAATCAATATAGTGACAATTTTTGTTGGTACATGGAGTGAAGATAAAGCAGAAACAATTCAGATTGGTGGATCTCTCTGAAACCAAACATTTCAGCTACAGAAATAATGTGCAAGGCCTCTGCCTCCATACTCAACTCTTTTAACTTGAATCCTTTCAGTGAGGACCAATTCTTCTGCCCTTGCTTAAGGCCTAGAACCACTTCCTCAGGAACTGATGGCAAACAACATTTCTTATGACAGAAAGAAGGCAGAAAACCTCCTGAAGAAAAACTCCAGTATTTGACCAACTGACATTTGTTACCACCACATGCAGACAAATTAGTGTCCTTGATACTTCCCCAAATGCTTTCCTTCTTACACCAAAACATACTTCTACAGATAACAGACCTGCAAGGCTCCAGAGGTCATGGAGGGTAGGATTTTCCAGATCTATTCCAGTTGAGTTTGCACTGTGTTACTTTATCGACCAAAAAATACACTGGAAAAATACTCCTTGAAGATGGTTGTCTCTTTCATTATCTGCCATATCTCATCGAGTGCATACACAGAACTTGAAGGGTTGGTCTAATACATTTTAATCTGCAGGTCAGTGACTTCACATGATATGGACAACTTTGAGACTGTTTTCCAGGCTCCCATCCAACCAAGTCTGGGTGACCTACTGGAAATTCACCTTCACATCATCTTAACATGAATTAAGCAGCATCTCAGTGCAAAGCAACTGCCCACTGTGTCCTACTCCAACATTTGCACTAGCCCTGACAGTGCCTAGTGTGCAAAAGGAAAGAAACCACATAAAAGTCCCATAAGTCCCGACAGACAGTTTGACTACAGCAAGTGAGCCTCGTTTCTGTGTCATCCAAAAAGCCCATTGCTGAGACCAAGGCCTACTCAGTCCTGTCCCACTGACTGCCCCAGCCAAGGAGACAAAACCCTTGTAAACCACCTTGGTTTGGCAGTGCCTAACACCTCCGGGCATACACAATGACAGCGCGAGTTTGAACACTTCAGCCATCTCTCACTGCATAATCGCCAGTGTTGACACAAAGCCTCCTGCAATAAAAAAAAATTCCAAAAATAAAACCTATCTAATCTTGCTCTTCAACTACCCTCGCAGCACCAGGACATGGCACAGCTTGATATACTGGTATCTCCAGCTGGAGTGTTAAGGCCCATTGTACTGGTATCATTTGTTTGTGGTACTGATCTTTCCCAAGTTTTGTAATATTTGTCCATCTTTGTTGATGCAAGACTGGCATGAAATGAGAGAAGCATGCAAAAGTGAGAAACAGTCTGCACCAGATTCCAGGTCAAAGATGGCCAAGCTCACTTTGATTACCAATAAGTCCCACTTCAAAACTTAGCTCTCTACCTTTATAACAATTACTTGTGGCTCTTTCACTGTTCTACTGGGTGGCTATACAGGGGGCTTTGAGGGATTAAAATGCTGCACATTCTTCTGACAAAGGAAAATATATAGCAGTTATTTTCGGGGTGATTATATGTTGCACTACTTTTGCAGTTGATTTCTTTTAACTGTGCAAATTCCTGATTTAATTGCTTTATTACATTGAAAAACTATCATGGACTAAGAAAAGGACACTCTAAGGAGGAAAACTGGCCATTCTGATAGAAAGGCTATTACTGTCTCCATAGCAGAGTATATTCCAAAAGGCTTCTGCTATTTTAGCCATGCTTACAGGCATCAAGATCACCTGTTGCCCAACCCTGGCTGAAAGAACCAGCAGAACTTTGAGCTGTTAATGACCATGAGCTACCCTGTGTGCCCCCTTGGATCAGAAAGAATTGTAACCTGGAAGACAGGTTATGTTGGGTTCAGACAGATCTTCATGAAGAAGAGAAAAAATAGGCCCATTGACAGAAGCAATTTTATTGTCTGCATTACAGGATATATACCAGAGTTTCTACAAGTTCATAATCCCACACCTTTTTTCTGTAAAGGTCTAGCCCTCCTGCTGAATGCCCGGATGGGTATGTGCTTTCTACCCCAAAACCAATTCTACCAAACCCTTCTCAGTTATGGCACATGCAGGGAAATGGAACAGACTTGTATAAAAAAATTCTTTTATAAACCACGGAGGAGGAAGGAGAGGCAGACAGGCACACAGCAATGATGTCTCTGAAGACAAAAGATTGATGAAGCATGGCATGCTCAATCTAAAGTGCAAATATGTTGCTTGCTCTCATGTAAGCTTCCTCTTTAGCAGCTCCTTCCTGCTCAGCTTGAATGAAGCACAAGCACAGCCACTTGCTAGGTCTTTGCAGAAGCTTTCAAAGGCAGGTCAAACAGGTGGCCCAGCAAACTCGCAAAGAGCCTCCTACCTTCCAGGCACTTCACCAAAGATCCCTGCTGCCTCCATTCTTCCTTACGTGGCAGCAAAGGGGAAAGATTCAGTTTAGGGAAGAGACCCAGCCTTCAGAACCACCAACCCATGAGTTTAAGGGTGCAATACTCCTACACTGACTCATCTACTGAAACAAAGTAGGAAGGAAAGAAATCCATTATTATCCTTGGAGGGTCAGTTCTGAGACGGATAACTAACCCTACCTCACTTTCTCTGAATACCTTATCCTGCAAGGAAACATGGCCCAATCATTTCTGATTATATCTGCCTCATGCAGTTACTAACTCCTAAGTGCAGCCCAGGGTAACGTTCCCTTTCCTGTGTGACTGGACATTGGCTGGGAGTACCCTGGGTCCAGGGGCAGCCCAGCCCAGGACAAGACCCTCTTTACCGTCCTGATTAAGGTAGGTTTTGGTCAAGCCCTCTGCTCTGCACAGCTCTGCTTGCAAAGCCTGAGCCCAAAGACTCCACGTGAGACACGTTTCTTGGCATCCCTCAGGAAATGCTGGCAGCCTTTGAGCAGGAAGCCGCCCAGGTCAACAAGCCCCGTCTCATGATCACCGCGGCTGTTGCTGCAGGAATTTCCGACATTCAGGCTGGCTACGAGATTCCCGAGATCGGACAGTGAGTAGCAAACCCTCGGGTATCATTTTGGTGACTTCAGTGGTCTTCTGCAGGCAGTTTGCAGGGGTTACTCACTGCCCTGCCTTAACAGACAGGTACAGGGAAAAAGACAGGGAGGAGACAATAGGGCAGATCAGGTCATGCCACAAGAATCATCACAGAGAAGGGTCTTGCTGGCACGATCTATAGACTGCTTCCCCAGAGATCTCTCCCCTACTGACTGACGGTGCGAACACAGCAGCTCCTCGGACTAGGAGCCAGCACAGCACAATCCACAGGGCTGATATTATTCATCCTTTCTTTCCTTGCCCTCTTCAGGCACTGCCGTCACCAGCATTCCCTCCAGCGCTCCCCCCTCCGTGTCTATGGCAACCGGAGTACACACACACACACACCCCCACACACACACACCCTGACAGCTGACAGGGCAGCATGGCAGCGGAGTGGCAGCGGAGAGGTGAGCCATGGGAGACAGGGGTGTGGGCACAAGGGCTTTCCTTCTTTTGCAGCTCCCCAGTGGCGTTGGGCTTCCCCAGCAACCTTCCCCACAACTGGGCTGCTAGGCTACTCTTTGCTCAGGCTGGGGAAAAAGAAACCTTCGTGGCAGGAGGGAACAGGTATCCAAAGGGCAGACCTCCTGAAATATCCAGGGTCAAGGAAAATTCCCATCTGGGAGATAAGGGGAAGGTTGGCCTCAGGCAGGGAGCAGCAGACACTTAAGAAGGAAAAACAGTGGCAAGTGGTCACCACACTGGTGGCGTTTCCTCTCCTGATCTCACAGATGGACGGAAGCGGATCTCTTTTGGGTCATGTCAAGAGCGGAAAATGTTCCCTCTCCACCATGCCCCAGACAGGCTGGCAATCCAGCTCATACCCATCAGGGGAGACCCTTCGCTTGGGCCAGGCTGTTACTTGAGTCACGAGGTAAGTTACTCAGTTTTTGTGCTCAGAGCTTTTCCTTCACAGAAGACGCACAGTACAGGAGCAACAGGACCATGGCCAGCCAGGCACAGAGTCCCCCACACCTACCCTGCCAACCCATCGTACGAGGTCTCCACATATACGTAGAAAAAGAAATGCCCTTCCCCTTCCAAACATACCAGTCCTCAAAGCTCTAGCTGCCCTAACACTCTACGTTAGCAAGAAATTAGAGGAATTAACAGGAATAGTGTCTGCTGCTCATGTACTTCTGCCCTTCCCCTGATGGAAATGGTGTCTTAAAAATGTCAGTAAGAGACTTCTGCTTTTGAATTGCAGAGCGGCAGCCTTAGATACTCTTTGGAAAACAAACCCTTGAGCAAGAAAGGCTATGTGATAGGAGCGAGAACAGCCCAGCGTTTCATACCAGAGCCACAGGTAAGAAAAGCGCACTTCACAGCGGCAGGGCTGAAGCTTTGCAAGAATTTGTAGGCTGTTCCCAACACAGACCATCAGTTTCGATCACGTTTGCTGGGGCTGCCTCCAACTTAATGTATCTGGTACCTACAGAACTCCTTACACATATTCTAGTGGGAGGTGTTGAGCCTAGAGACCCAAGACTCATATGAGCTCTAACAACATCAACACATGCATCTCTATATATACATACCTTTGTATCATATACACACACATGTAAATGTACACATAGAGGCAAAATCAGCTATACTACCTGAACAAACACGCTACGTTTTCTGGCCCAGCTTCTCTAGAATAACAATATAGTAGCAGAAACATCACAGGCCTCACTGGGTAAGGAGTAGGGAGTGCATATTGACTTATTCTGATTTTTTTACTCTATCAGAGTAGCCAAAGCATACATTGAACAGCAGTCGGCAATACCCAGCTGGCTGCGCATTGGAGCATGTAGGAATGATTTGCAGAAAAAAGATCTTCCTTACAGAAATTTTCTCTCTTGCAGACTGTGACTCCCAGCCCAGCAACGTACCAGTCATTCTGGAATAAAGAGGGAAAATGCCAGCCTGCCTATGCTCCATTTTCCACTAGGACACCACGATTTCCAGATAAGCCTTCAGATAAAAATTTCCCTGGGTAATGTAACTCATTTTCTTACACTTTTAATAAGAAGCAGGAGTACTAGCGCAAAGAAATACTAAGACACAAATGGGAGATAGGTAACTGAGTTCCCAGTAATGCTTTTATCTTCAAAAAGCTCCCCTGTTTTAGTCTTAGCATGATGACATGAATACCACAACATGCATTTCTCCCATGGATCAAGGCAAGGCTGGTAAATTCTAGTATTACAAATGTCATACACTAGCTCCAGAGATGAGGTATTTTGTGACTTTTTTCTTTAGACCTGGAGCTTACAACGCAGACAAGCCATTACACAAAAAAATCACTTGGCCAATGAAGTTTGGGTCTCCAGACTGGTCTTTAGTGCCAATGCCAGCGAAGAGGATGCTAAAAATGGAGGTACAGAAGGTAAGGACAGGGATAAAGGGATGTTATTCCTGGTTCAAGGGTTGTGACAAATGAAAATGTATGATTATTTCAATGCATTTGGACTATGTTTTGTCATCCTTCCCTCACTGGCCTGCTGGATACATGGCTCTACTAGCCTGGGGCACAAGAAACAAAGTGATTTTCTATCAGAAAATGCTGGTTTGCAAACACAGTTACAGTCCTTCAAAAAAACCTTACATTAAGAAATTTGCTCTGGAAGTTTCCATCCACAAAACGAGAGAACCAGAGTGCAGACTTTCCATGTAATTCTGCTGAAAATAAAACCTTCTTGCACCTTCCCGCACTTTTCTGAAGTGCTTGTCATTGCTAATATCTAACCGATAGTAGCTGTCTCTTAGCTGACCATAGACAAAGAACTCTGGAAACACCGGAATCGAGTGGCCTACCTGAGTTTATACTACAGCTGAGGAGCCAGGGCCGTCGCCACACGTCCTCTCTGCCGGCAGCGCAGCTCAGGCCTCGCGCCACCCATGGAGGTGTTCATCCGCACTACCCAGCCTCTCCAAAATAAAACAAAGAGGGATTTCTTGCTGCAAGTTGTGCTTACCTGGGATTGGGACATGTGTCTGCTGCCTGTGTAGGTGTTGGGGTGCCGCTGGGGCCCGCGCGCAGCACCCCTCAGCCCTGCTTCCCTCAGCCCTCGGCCCAGGCAGGGCTGGCGGCCATTTTGTGTCGGTCACCACAGAAACACCTGACCTCCCCAACATGGCTTCCCTCAGCGCAGGGGCCTTCTCCCCAAAAAATCCAGTCCTCCCTGGCACCGGAAAGAAGCCAAATTAACACAGCTACAGGGCAGCCGGGCTGCTGCCCCGTCTCCTCAGCACTGGGAGCAGACACTACCATCTTCCCCGCAGCCACCACCTGCCTTCCCCAGCCTCCTCACCACCATCTCCTCATCCCCAGCAAATGCTCCAGGCCGGGCCCAGGGGTTCACCCACAGCCTGAGGAGAGCTGACAAAACATGGGGGTGCACATCGTACTACACTGCCCTCAGGTATGTTCAGGAAGGGTATAATGGCTTTGTGCACAGCCAGCTGCTATATTAAAGCAGCACACAGCAAACTTCCTAGGGAAGGAGGCTGTGCTGGGACAGGTTAGACCAGACGGCCTGCAAGACTTAATTTTGCATTACTAGCTTTTCCCCTGCTGACACAAAGAAGATATTCTCAAGCAACGAGCAAGCCACATGCTTCTAATTAAGAATCTGGCCATGATAATAAATTCAGTCTGAAACAGAAAGGTTCTGGTGCTCATCATCGGTTGTTCCTGTAATGTACAACTCAGACCCTAGGGATTTCTATAAATGTTTACAAACCTTCACACAGCGACTTGATCTGTGTGATCACAGCCTTGATTCAATCTCAGGGGAAAACTAAGAGCAGGCAACATTCATTCTTGATATAACTACCAGTTGCAACGCAGGCTTTCAAATTTTCAGGGTCTGTTTACCTGTTTCTGTAGCAAATTCCCCCTGTAGCCCAATTTCAGCTGTAAAACCACAATATATTCTTCCAGTTTCCCACTTTTGGTCTTCCAGTGCTCTCATATATGCACTGCAACAGCATGGCCAGTCTTCTCTAGGCACACCAGCCCCTGCCCTCCCTACCACAAGAGCCTGCTTTGTAGTTGCAGCTGCTAAAAAGGGATGTCCTTGCTGATGTGCAGTTGCTCCTTTTGGTGCAATCTTTTGAAGGTGGGGGTATGACTCACGGGAAATTGTACTGTCCTAAGACCTGGGGTTTATGGCTGTTTAAGGCTTCACCTTTGTATTCGTGGCTGATACTGCACACTTCACCTCCATCTGTCCTGGTTTTCTAATCAGGAGAAAAATACATGGGTAAAAGACGGTGTAAAAGAAAGTAAGCAGTATCTATGATTCTGCAGTCCTTAACCACGTTCCACCTGTGAGAAGTGGAGAAACCTACCAAAGCTTTTGCAAAACTGATGGTATTTCAAAAGGCACTTTGTCCTCACTGAGCATATTTCTAATGAACCAGAGTTTTTGTTGGAAAATTCCCAACCTTCTCAGCTATCAAGTGTTGCTGTGAAGAAAGGAAGAGATGCAGAGGGAAGGACAAGACTTCCTACTGCTTGTAGACCCCACTGAAAGCACACTCGGGCTCCATTCAGGTGCTTTTCCACTCCTGAAACTTAAAAGATTCAGCCAGTTTTGCTTGTAGGAGATAAAATTTCTTTTATTATGAACATAAAAATTACTATTTTCATTCTACATTTTTCCCCTACCCAGCGAGGGATTTTCTCATTATGAAAAATGCTTAATCCAAGTAAAAAAAAGATATAAATTTATATATATATACACACATACACAATGTCTCTGTACATTTGTTATTCTGTACAACCAAGGCACCAGCACACGTGGCAACAGCACATGCAGGGCTTTTTTGCTAGAGATCTAATTTCAGATTGTTTGGCAGGAACACCTCCATGCTCACCGAAACAATTACTCCTTTTTATCTTCCTCCTCCCTGGGTGACAGGGGAAGAGGGAGGCCTGGAAGGATGCCTTAACTGAATGGAGAGGAACACGTACACGCACAACTCTGATCTCCCTGGTGACTGCAACAGATTCCTTGCTGCTACTCTAGGAAACTGTGAGCTGCCTGGAAGTCTGTAGCACACAGTCTCGGCTGCCTCTTCCAGCACCACATTTTCATCTGGAAGAGATGCTTGGGAGACTGGACCAAACTACAGGAGTCTTTTGTCAAAGAAATGTAGCCCATATTTTGCCTAAGAAAACGTTGGAAGGAAAATTAAAGCAAAGCCGTACTAGAATCAGCTAATAATTACAATAATCCCATCACCAGTCATTTTCACTGCTGAAATAAAGTCTTCTACTCTTGGGGGAATAAAGGGGAGGGGGGAGCAACTTCCATTAATAAATGCCTGGATTTGAAAATGGATGAAAAAAGTGCGATCAATAGCATGGCCTTGTGGACTGCAACCAATACAGCTTTATTCTGTATTCCAAGTTTTTCAGCCCAGCATCTTTCAAACCAACTAGTGAAGGCATGAACTCTCCAAGGAGTTGTGCTGTGTTGAAACTAACAATAAAACTGAAAAATAGCCTGAAGCAGCTGTTAAATTGTGCCATTCATACTGCTAGAAAATTATCTCAAAGCAGAACAGGGTAAACACCACACTTACTGCTTTTAAGTGAGAAGTCCAGCTGCAGTCACAAAAGTGAGAATAAAATTCCATCTCAGCTCTGTATTTACACTTCACTCTCTTACCAACACATCAGATGCCTTTAGTTTATAAAAGAAAAGTCTGTTTGCTTTTAACTGCCAAGAATCCAAAGAAACCTCTCTGGGACTTTTTTGTCTGTGTTAAAACATGCTTCTCAGACTAGAAGGCCAGGCAGCATTGACTGCAGACATTTCTTTTCTAGCCTGCCAGCCAGCCATAAACGAATTATGCCTTTGTATTCTGCACAGCCTGCTGGGAAGCACTGAGCAGCAAGAACCTTCATGTCCCTCGTCTCTTCAGAAAGTAAATCCTGCCAACAGTGAGAACAAAGCAAAGTAAACGAGACCATTCCCGTCTGTAACCCGATGGCCTTCAACGCTTTTAAGGCAATTGACCATTGACCATTCCAAGTCAGCAGGAGAGCAGAGGGGAAAGTGCGAGCACTGCAAACCAGGATGGAGAGTGTAGTTCACTAGGCAGAGACAGATCATTCTTCTGCTTCTGCCACTTAGCTGGATTGTCTCTCCTGTCTTGCTCCATGCCTTTCACCCACAGCAGCGGAGGTGAAACCCCTGGGTTTCTCTGAGCAGTGGGCTGGCGACACCTCACTTCTTTCTGCGGATCTTGGGCTTTTTCACTGGCCGGAGGTAGGGATTGTCTATCACATTTTCCTCCCCGTTCCGACTGCCTGACAGGGATGTGTTCTGCTGTAACACTGAAGCGTTCTCCTTTTCAGGTCCTGAATCATCCTGCCACATTAAATAAAAAGCATAAGCATAAACAACCAAAGTTAGGCTAAACAAGGCTTAGAAGTTTAGACCACATAACCTATGGCCAAATTAGATATAATCAACAGCCAAGATAAACAGCAGCACACAAGGAGCTGCATTAAAGGTGTGGACTCCTGATTTCTAACACAAGAAGATCCCCTTTGGGAACAGTGTGGGATCCAACGACAATCCTCTCTCCCCTAACACTGAGATGAAGGTTGTACCGAAAGCTCATGATTCAACCTCAGCTTGCATTGCACCCTGCAGGAAGTTAAAGAACCATGACAATGTTCAGGCCTTTACACCTGGTAAAATGCAACCCACTGCCATTTTCCACCCACTGTGCCCAGCTGCAAGGAAGACAGGCAAAGAACCAGGTTTCGTTAAGAAACTGGGCCCAAGAGACCTTGATCTTTCAGGCTGGGCGTACCGTGCTCATGTGCAGGGGAAGGTTCTCAGTGTCTGTCTGGTCGTCTTGCTCAGATGAATCTGTTTCTTCCATTTGCTGCATTTCCAGCTCAGAGGGGAGAAGAGCAGTCAGGTAGGGTACGGTGAAAGGCCTGGCAGCAATCACTAGGGTTAGGGAAAAGGACCCAGTCAGCAAGCTGGGAGAAGACTCCTCAACTCCGAGGATAGGAAGCAAAAACCCAACCAGTTATTTAGAGACCAAACGCTTTCCACTGGTTCTGGTTTTAAACACACAGACTCTTTCCCTGCTGCTCCCAGAGACCAGGAATTAAATACGCTGTCCCTAAAAGATGGCAGTCTCTTAATTTCATATTTTCTGGAGCCCCCTTATTTTTCCAGCCACAGACACAGCATTATACTAACACAAAAAATCCTTCCTGACCTCCATAAAGGTTCAATTATCTCACAGGCTGAAGCATCACTTAGGCCCCCTTAAGATAACACTGACATTTGTGCTGTCAGTGAGCCTTGGGCAGATTCTCATCACTGCTTTGCAGGCAGAAGAACAGGAAAACCTCCACTCTCTCCCATAAAAATATGAGAGAGAAGAAATTACTTATTCAGAAGCTACAGAGGGGCGGAGACAGGATTGGGATGAGCTTTGCATTTAGCACCTATCAGCCAAGGCCTTCTCCACCAGCAGAAGAAAGTGAGCTTTTGGTGAGGGTGGAAGGCTACCATTTGGCTTCGATTCTGTTTTTCATCCCCATTTTGAAAAGACAACCCTCACTTCCCAGCCTTCCAGTGTCTCAGAAGGGCAAACACACTGTGATCATTCACTGCTCACCTCCTGCAGTAGCAAGAACTCTAATGGAGTGTATACCCAGCTAGGCAGCTGTCATTTACAGCACAAAGTGTCCCAGGTAACTCACGTGGGAAAGTGCTAACATCATCTTTGAAAAGACTCTGGGTTTCTCCTGTCTTAGCCATGAAACGTGTGAGAGCCCTTTCTACATCGCGCCGTTGAGATGCTGCCTTTTCCCGTAGGACTTGATAATCAGATACTGGCTCCCGGTATGTCTGTGCAGCAGGAAGTTAAAAAAAAAAAAAAGAACACGGTTAGTGGATGCAACGCAGACAGCTGAAGCTCAAAACACTACTAGGAGGCAGATGCTACAGGCAAGCATTGACCTTCACATTCACAGATTTTCAGAGCTCTCAACAGCCAGAAGTCTACAGCAAGGGCAACCCACAACCAGCAAGCGAGATATTAAGCCAGGAGAAGCAACATTGTGGATAAACAGTACCTGCACTGCAGTAAAAATACACCACTCCTGGTGTCACTGACTTCAGACAGACCCCAAATGGCATTAAAAAAAATTAATATCTTTTTTCACTCACTGGTGTCTTGATGTAAGTGTGAGGATCTGGAAACTCAGGAAAATGGCCAGGAATGTGGGATGGATGTGGCTTGTTCTGTCCAGCTGTCAGGGCTTTGGGAGTCACAGGCTGGTTTGTCACAGGAGCTACAGTTAAAAAACATGCACACACATAAATCAGCCAGCTTCATTCTGCCAAGAGTTAGGCATGAAGTGCTAGCTCGTACTGAACTGCAACCCATGTCTCCAGGTCCTACAAAAGGGACAGAGCACATCCCAAGAGCAGTAATTTCAGATTGTGTTTGGCATTCCAAAAAGGAATAAGGATTACTTGACCCCTCCCTCCTACACAAGGAGAACAAAACTATCTTGAGGATTCTCATGTGCAATAAAGATGCTGAGGCAAAGGCAACCAGTTTGGCAGAGGGTACCTATTACACAGTCAATTACAGGATTTCTTAAGACAAACTGCACTTCCAGGGGCACTGGACTGCATCATCCATCAGGAAAGCAGGAGCCCTCTGGATGCCAGCACATAGGAATGCCAAATTATTTCCAATTTCCTGCGTAAGAAGAGAATTTCCCACATACGGGCCGTGATGACCATCCTCTGGGAGCGCTTGGCATACGCAGGAAGCGTTTCAACATTGAACCCTGAAATACAAAACAGGAAACAGAAATCACACCCAGAGTTTACCCCATCAAAAATCCCTTCTCTCAGCCTTCTCCAGAATAATTTTATGTGAAAGAAAATCACGCACTCTGTATATATTTATACTGCATTTGTGCAACGATATCTGAGTGCCCACACGAAGCCCAGAACTGTGGGCATCACACACCTATCAGAAACACAACGGACAGGTTTTCCTACCAACACAGCACACTCAGATCTTCTGCAATGCGGGCAGCTGGAATTAATGGGACCAGTCTACTACTCACCCATTTCCACGAGAGTAACCACTATATCAGAGAGCGTAGGCTGCGTCCTGGCTGTATGTTCACAGTAGGACTTCGCACTCCTTCCAATTTCAGAAATATCTGGAGGGGAAAAAAAAAGTATCAGCCCAATCCTAGTGAATTTTTAGCAAATTTAGCAAGGAATGAAAAACAGCTCCCGGAATCCAGCATCTTACAACCTGTGTATTTGAAATTAAAGCACATGCACACACGAAGTATGGAGACACTAAAGATCAAAGAGTCAGATGTTTTCTGCAAATGCAAAAAGCAAATCTGCATCACAAGCATGAAAAAATACAAAACTTGATCAAATTTTGATTTCAGAAAAATACGGAACCCGAGATCCTAGGCACATCACCCAGCAAAGCAGGAGTAGAGCTGCCAGATACAGGCACTTCTGCAGCCTTAACTAACCAAATGTCTGGAACTTTGTTACTTCGCTACTTATTCTGCCAGCATCTCAGTATGTGGAGCTTATTAGGACACCTAATGAGCATCTAATGAGTACTCAGTGAGTAACATAAGTACTTTTGAGTTCGGACAAGCATTTCACGCTCACAGAAGTCTGTGACTCCGGGGCTGTGCTCTAGCCACTGGTCAACCCTTCTGCTTTTGCAAACATTATTAACACAAGATAATAAAAATTTGAAAACAGAGAACCAAGGCACTTCAGGGGACCAGTGTGACTGGGCACTGACAAAGCTTGGATACTCACAGCTTTGTAACATCTCCGTCAGCGTCTCCACCGCGGCCTTCTCAGCGCTCTCAAAGCCGGCTTCGGTGAGCAAGGAGCTGACCACCACCTGCAGCGTCCTCCTCCGGGCCAGGTAGTAGTTATCGGCCGGCGTGGTGGCATGCTTGCTGCCCGACCTCTGCAGACACAGCCCCCCGCCCCAAACGAGAGCTCAGAGAAATGAAGCCACCTCCAGACCCCAGGAAGAGCAGCAAGGCCCGAGCCCGGCTGGCCCCAGGAAGGGCGAGGGCACTGATCCTGCCCTGGGACCCCCGGGCTGGGACCCCCAGGCTGTGGACGCGGCCAGGTGACAGGCTCTGTGACACGCCAGGGGCTGGCAGGCAGGGTGGCACACGTGCTGCCCGTGCTCAAGGGTCATGGGCCAGCCTCCTGCTGCATGCAGGCACACACACACATGTACACACATGTACACACATGTACATAAGCACACACATACAGATGTATATACACACACAATCTATAGTAGACATCTACGCACACATGCACATATTCAGACACACATACAAGCACATGTACTTATGCACATATATACATACATACACACAATCTATACACATACATGCACACATATACATACACACACATACCTGGACAGGTACATATGCACACACATATACACGTAATCTATACATATACTCTACACAGCCATGCACACACACATATACATAGACACACTTATGTGCACATGTACATATGCACACACATATACACACAATCTATACATACAATCTATGCACATGTATACACACACATACGTGCACATGTATACATGCACACACATATATACACAATCTACACATATGCATATACACCCTCATATACATACACACAATCTATACGTATACATCTACACACCCACGCATGCACACATGTATATAGGCACACACATACGTGCACGCACGCATATATGCAGACACACACATACAGACACAGTGCTACAGGCACCACGCAAAGCAGAAGGCCCTTTGGGCCGCGGCCCCTTTAAAAAAGCCGCCCCACAGGCAGCCCCGCCCCGCTGCTCCCACGCCGGCCAATCCGAGTAGAAAAACTTAAGCCAATCAAGTGCCACTGCGTAGCCCCGCCTCCCACCGGCCATTCAGCCAATCAGCGCCTCCCTCCCCTCAGCCTTCGCCTCAAAGCCCCCCGGGCAGGCCGCAGGCGTCTCAGGCGCATGGGGGGGCGGGCAGACCGCTTTCGTTCTGCCTGCCCGCCGCGGCAGCCGCCCGCCACAACGGCCTCGTGTCCTGGCGAGGAGCCGCCGTTACCGTGCTGGAGCCACCGGACGCTGTGTCGGCCATCTTGGAGCCATATGGAGCTGTGCGCACGCGCCAGGTGCGGCGGAGGGGGGTGTACGTCGTGCTTCGCGCGGGGCGTTGTGGGATTTGTAGTGTGGGAGGGAGGGAGCGCGGCGGGGTTTGCCTGGGCTGCCCCGGGCCCGCTGCTGGGCCCGTCCGTGGCGCTCCCAGCGCCGGCTGCAGCCCGTAGAGCGCCCCTTTCATCTCCTGAGGGGTGGCGGAGCTTGTGGCTCCAACAGGAGCAAAGCCTCCTGTAATGCCGTTGCGCTTGCTTTAGCAGTGTTCCCGTGAAAAAATTACTTAATTCAAAAACTATTGACTTAAAAACCCTTGAAGAGCACCAGCGGTGTGCCAGGAACCCTGTAACCATGGAGGCACTTCTGGTTTTCCTGTTGTAAGCAATATGTACTCTTAGCTGAACCTCGGTGTACCAGCTCGTGTTCTTAGATCTTTTGATCAAAGCTTTGGTGTCAGTTCAGTGTTTCAGAAAGACAGAACAGGAAACCCCAGGCTACAACTCCCACCCCTTGCTTCCTGTGTAAGTACATGTGTGGGAGAGCAAGAACATTATAAGAACCAATTACTGTGTGTGTGGGGGGGTGGGGTGGTGTGAAAAAAAGTGATGTAAACAACAGGTGCCACGCTGGAAATTAAAGGTCCTGATCGCATTTGGTTTGTATGGCGACACAGCTTCTATGTGCTGCTGGCTTATCAACAATAGCAGCAAGTTCTGCTAATGAATAGGGAAAGCGAGGAGGTAGAGGAAGGTGGAGGCTGGATTGTTCAAAGCAAACACGCCTGCAGAAGCCAATTTCTTGATCATCAAAGGTAGGAGGCAACATAGTTTCAGAGACTGAAAATGTGATATAGAGGGCAATCTTAATGTCTTATGTACTCCGGGATGTGCAAAACAGTTGGCAGAGGACTGGTGGAGTATAATTGCTCTGAGGACGTTAAAAGTAGCTTGAAATGATTGTGCGTGAGGGGGTTGGTACTAACAGGATCTTGCTGCAGTTTGCCTATGTGAATTCCCAGGGTGTCAGTATTCTGCTGAACCATGAGGCAGCTGCTTTGCCATCCCTCAGTGGGGATGTCTGTCTCTGCCAGGGCTTTGTAGTGGAGGTGAGGCAGGCTCTCAGCCTCCTAGCATGTTAAGAAGAGATGTAGAGCTGTGTTAGCAGAGATGCTGAGCCCTTGTGGCTTCCAGCTGATGAGCTTCTGGAGGTCTGCATACTAGTGAGTAAGCTGGCATTGTAGATGAAGCTAAAAGAGGGGAAGATGTGAGCGCCTAATTTTGGTACGTTGCAGTTTTCTGGGTAACTCTTGAAGTGTCTGACCCCAGTTGTTTGGATGGGAAGGGACGTGAACTCTGGCAGGTCTGGACTGAAAACATTCATGCAGTGCTGCTGCAGAAACGGGCTTGGGCTAAGCCAGAAATGTCTATGGGAGCGCTGGCGGGATTTCGGACTGGTTGGTACTATGAGAAGAACTATGCCTCTTAGTCTCAGCTTGCCATTGATTTTATTCAATTGATTTACACATTGCTCTTGTAGCAAATCCAGAGGATGAGTAAATGGGGAAGAAAGTGTAGACAGGTGCTTCTGCTGATGAACATTGTGTACATTAGAGTACTGAGTAAGGCAGCATTTTCTTTCCATAATGTATCAGTCATAACATTCATCAGCAGGGGGGAAGAAAAGTAAATTGTGACTAGTGGTATGGCGCTAGATGCTGAAATCTTTTGGACAGGAGAGATATCCATGTAGGGGTCCAGTGCAGCAAAGGAGCAGCATGCACATGTCTGAGATGTGTGCAGGTCAGGACCTCAGTCTGCTGTTATCTCTGCTACTGACTTGCCTAAGTCTTTCCTTTGCTCCCCTGTCTATGCAGTGAGGAGGATGAGGACATTATTTAGCTGAGTTCCCTTACTGAGATTGTGAAGGGTGCAATATAAATACAGCATGTGATAATTGAGCCATAACTTCTGGTTGTTTTATTGCATGAGGACAGTCTCTTCTTCATCTCTTGTTTCAAGTACTTGTAATGTCGCTTTTCAGTGTGTTATTTACAGCCCTTGCCTAGAATGAAGCAAACCTGACTTTCAGTCCCTGCCTTCAGGACTGTTTATGCACTGAACTGCTTTGTGGGGAAAAAAAACCCAAAAAAACCCCAGACACAATCCTGAAGAACAGACTAAGACACAGCATCCTTCTCCTACTCTGGAGGATTAACCACTGATGTGTAGAGGCACTCAGCTTCCCTCTGTGCCAGTTGACTCAGAGTTTTTGTTGGTGTTTTTTTCTGCACAATGATTGTTTCCATCCATGTGGGTGCAGGGCATCCAGTGCCTTCCTGAGCTGACCTGGAGTATCTTTCTGGGACCTGGAAAGTGGAGAGGCCAAGCAGTTACTGAGAACATGGGCACAGTCTTTCTTCCTTCAGCTTTTGTAGGAAAGGAGCCTTGCAGAGGCAAGATTTCAAACCCCTGCATCTTTTGTTAATTCCCAGCTAGTTATTTTAGGATTCTGAAATGCCCAGCTTCTACCCAAGCAATGTTGAGGGAGCCTTGCCTAATCTAGCCTGTATTCCCATCAGGAATCAGATGTCCCACAGGACAATTCAGGCTGGAGGGGACTTCTATCAGGAGGTCTCTACTCCAGACTCCTGATAGAATTGGGCTCAGCTAAGCCAGATGAGGCTACCAAATGTAAACCTTCCTGTGCCCACTTGCATCCTGCAAGCTCCTTCTGCAGCTGAGGAATCTGCCAGGACAGAGGCAGGCCAGTGCAGTGCCTTCCTTCACACAGTGTCACACAAGCGTGTGTACCCAGGCAGGGTCCCACTGCTCATGTGTGTATGAAATTCCAGAACAAGCATGTGTTTCCTGCTCTAGTTGAGCTGCTTGGCCTGACTTGTGGATGCTCCTCTGCGTTTGATACCTTTTGTTGATTCTTTCCTTGTTACATACTATGTTGCCTGATTTATTCATGTGTGAGAGCTATTGTGTAGATATGTGTACTTCATAGCCCTGTGCTGCCCATTTTTCACTCTCTTGGGAATATTCTTTTTTCCTCCTTCACAAAACTTCATGGACAAGTTTCAGAAGACAAAACTGTTTTAAGTCTTGAGCTCTTTGTACTTCAGAGGCTTTGGTTTGGAAAGGGTGGTGGGAGAAGTCCTGCAGTGAGGGATGCTAGGGGAGGCTGGGCATTGCATGGTATTATTCTGGGCTGTAGTCCTGGCTCTGCATCCAGCCTGCTCAGTAACCATAGGCAAGTTCTGCTCCTCTGCATTTCATTTTCTCATCTGTTAGGTACTGGCATGCCTTGTGAGATGCTTTCAGAGCTGATAAAAAGCAGCATATGACATCAAAATATTCTTGTCAGTGGCACTGTATGCTTGGAAAGCTCTTTCCAGAGCAGTGTAGTCCATGTTGGACTCATCATGAGCAGAGTATCCAGAGCCTGGCAGAAATCCAGTAGTCCACAGATTCATAGACAGTCCTAAAACTATGGGTACAACATCCCTCTTTGTGGTGTGGGTACATAATTCTTCCCTTAAACATAGCTCCCCTCTGATGGGGTGGGAATAGAAAACTTCCATAAAGATCTAGTTACTCAGTGATTTAAGAGTTTCTTGCATGTCTTAAGCACTGACTGCTCGGAAGTAGATGCTAGCAGCCGCTAGAGGAGACTAGCCAGCTGAGACAAGAGGAGACTAGCAAAAAAGGAGTGCTTCAGTGCCATGCTAAAAGATGTTGCCAGGGATCCGATTTGAAAGGGACAGAATTTGGAAGCAGAACCCTGCTGGCAGTTTGTGGCTGTAGGTGGAGAGCAGCATCTTTATTTTGGAGCCCATGTGAAGTGGGAAATGATGCTGCCACTGGAAGAATTTGCCAATTTAATGTGCCAGTTTCCTCTGCAGCACTGTGAAATCGGTCATCTGGCAGCAAAACAAAAAAAATGCAGGATGGCAATAGTCTGCGTGCCTTTCTGGGCATGTTGTGTTTTCCCAGAGATTGGAACCTTTCCTCTTGTTTTCCACTTTTAGCAACAACAAATACTTTCACATTGGTGTCAGACTGAGAAAGGAAGCAAGTTCATGTGTTTTTACTCTGAATTGCATGCAGATTGTTCTAAGAGATAGGAGTTAGGCTTCCCAGGTGGATTGGCACTAAACAGTTCTGTGGCCCCAAACAAGAAGAATATTAACCTTTTTGAATTACAGCTGATATTTCTAATATGTACAATCCCAGAAGGAAGGTTGTAAAGCTTGTTGAAATTCATATTTGAAAAGAAGAATGGGAACTGACAACTCTGGACTCTTTGGCTAGGGAAAGCCCAAGCCTTTGCAATTTTTTGAGCCTGGGAGGTGCTCAGTGTAGCAGAAGGCTGCCTGTCTGACCTCGATGTTTTAAAATAACAACCTTGTGAGAGGTGGTTAGTCAGATGGAAATGACTGAACTCAACGTAGGGGTGAAATTTTGCAGCATGTGTTAAGACAGAAAGCCAGGCCAAGTGATCTAATGTCCCTGTGTGCTCCTAAATTTCGTTATGCTTCTGCCTTGCCAGAGAGATGTGCCTTGGACTGGCCCAGAGCAGAGGACTGAGCTGCTGCAGGTTGGTTTCCTTGCCTCACCCAGCCCTGAAAGGAGGCAGCTGCCACCTGCATGGTCTGAGTGCCCCAAGCCACCCCAGCACCGTTGCCACCAGAGGGCACATTGCGACCAATATGCGCTTATTGCTGAGCAACTTAATTCACTGCTGGCATTTTGGTACTGAATTAACTTGGCTGCTTACACCCCTTAGCTTCGAGGATGCCACCAAAATCCTTCCTGCACCCATTTGTTGCTGAAAAGCTCCTGTGAGGTCCCCAAATTCCTTGACTGACCAGCTCTGTGGGGTTTTGTCATGCAGTTTATCAGTGACAAATGCTTGATATGCAGAGGAAGCCGCTACTGGGCAAGGAAGGAATAAACTGCATGTCTGAGAGTGTTTTGGGGTGTTTATTCCCCCTAATGACATTGGCTTGTGCCTTGCAGAAATGAAAACTCAAATACAGAGAGCTTATAGCCGTGTTGCTGCTGTTGTGTTTTATTATTTGGGGAGATATTATTTGTTAGTGTTGTTATCCTCTTCTCTAAAACAGCAGTGGTGTTATTGTTGGCAATATACATGTGTGTTAATTAAAGCTTCTTGAAGTAAACCCCTTGCAGATTTCTTGCTGGTTGTGTTATGTGGTGGAGGAGGCTGATCCTTGGCAGAAAGCACCACCCTGCCTGGCTCATACTGAGGTGTGGGGATGCGGATGAGCTCTCCAGGTAGTGCTGAGGGGTCACATCTGGGATTTCCATTCACCTTCCAAAGAGGTGTAACATCCACAGGGGCCGGAGAAGACTTTCCAGAATGCAAAATGCATCTCTGTGTGCAAGTTAGGTGTTCCAACTGTGGAGTTTTTCCAGAGTAAAGCTTGAAGCTGTTTAGTCAAACCTATAAATAACCACACGGGGAGAAGGTGTCTGGTGGTAGAGAGCTCTTTGATCTAAGAATCGTAATAAGATCCAGGTGCTGAAGTGCAGGTCAGCACAGTTAAAACGGGAAATAAGGTGAATCTCTTCATAGGGGAATGTAATTGGGCTCCTCAAGGGTGCAGTGTGCTCCCAGACATAGCAAGGCTCCCAGTCAGGACTGCCTGCCTTTCTAGATGATAATGCTGTAGTTCATCTGCAGGCTGCTGAGCTAGACAGAGAAACTGGGTGTTTATAGCCAGCTCTTAAGCGGGCAGGCAGAGCTAGTATCCCTTCTGAGGTTATACTATATGGAATTACATGCTGGAATTAACCCTGAAGGGTCCCTGGCTTTCCTCCTCTGCCACTCAGGCAGGCTCCCCCCACCCCATGTCTCCCTTTGCAAGTTTGGCTCCTTAAGGATGAGCCTGCAATAGCAAGAAGGCCCCAGGAGGTCTGTTTGGCCAAACTGGAATACCATAGCATCTTTACTGCTTGAAGTGGGGCTGGGGTGATTGATGCTTGCTGGGCCTTTTGTTTCCACGCTAGTCAGTGGATGTAAAAACTGTTCATTCCCATTCTACCAGCTCATAGCTATGTTTCTGAGTCAGTGCCATGTCTAATCCACCAAGCATGTAAACCCACACCTCCAGGCTGTCCGGAGTCTCTGCTGCCGAGAACTGTTGCAGAGCTCTGGTCAGCTTGTCCTGCCTCATCAGTGACTCAGTAGATGCTCTTCTCCATTTTGTCCCTCTGTTTGCCTGAAGCTTTAGGGTCCAAAGGTGATGAGGTGGGTTAAGTCTGCTTTTGTGCAACCAGTTAGATGTGAACTTTATTTTCCGAGGAACAGCAGATATTAGTTTCAGATGACAGGCGGAGGAACACTGCCAGGTTTGGGGGATGCTCTCTAGTGCAGATTCTTACAGACAATGCAAATGGTCCTCACCTTCCCTCTGGCACTGGAGAGGATAACAAGTTCTCTGACCAATCTTATTGGCAAGCTGTCATTCTGATTTCCCATCTTTGCTTTGGGCAGACTGTTTGCAGCTGCTTTGGATGTGCCAGATGCTGGATGTAACAGCCACTGATGCAGTCCCTTGGTATCAGGGATGCTGTAAATCAAAATATCCCCAGCGGTCTCGGGGAGAGCCAATGGCATGTTCAGCCTCTCTCCTGTCTTGTCAAGAGATGATGACAATGATTTGGCTGCTAGGGATCCTTAAAACCAACAAGAGGGACTCTGAGGCATGTGGCCTCTGCCTTCTCCCTAGCATGGATGGTCAGTCAGAGCCACATATCTGATGCTAAACTTTTTCAAATCTTGAATCATCCTCTTCCTGCTCATCCTTGACCAAGAAGTGGCAAATGCGATGTGTAATTGCAGCAAAACCAGAATTATCCCTATTTTCTGACCCCTGTGTCCACATTTGGCATATCTTGCCTTGGGCCATGAGCCCATTCCTCACCTCAAGTATCTGTCTGACTTTTAAAGGTCATCTTCAGAGGATAAGACCTTCAGGCTGTCAGAGGAAGTACTGCACAGCAAGGTGGGCACCCTCTCTGTGGTACAGCAGATGTCAGCATTAAAGCTGGGCCAGGACAACGTCTGTCTCCTGCATGTTTTTTGCAGACTTCCTTCTGTGGCTGACAGCTTGCCAGATGAAGCCATCTCTGCTCCGAGCCAGAGCTGCATCGCATGTGTCTTTGATATTCTGCAAAGAGTAAGGTGTTGCTGCTGGCCCCACAGGGTGACAGCCTTACTCCGGAGCACAAGCACCAGCACCTCTCAACTCAGAAGAGGCCACTTACCACATCTGGGTTTCTCACTGCTGCCTCCAACAAATATTGCTATCATTTCAGGAAACCGCACAGCGGGTGTTGTATTTTCAGGGGAGGGGTGGGGGAGGGAATCCTGCTCCTCCGTGCACAGGCCCAGGGATGGAGATGGGGTGGTGGGATACCTCTGCTCTCCAGGACAGGCTGCAGATCAGAGCAGGGCAAAGCTGCTCACGTTCCTCCTGGTAGGGAGCATCCAAGGCCAGCATGAGTAATTCCTGCAGCAGATCATGGGCTGTGCTGTGAGTGGGCTGACCTGGCTTTGCTTTAGAGTAGAACATGAAAGTTTGGAAAATTCTTCTGAGCTGTGGTAGCGTGACATTGCCTATGCCAGCTAGATTTGGGGTCCTGTTTTGAGCACTTCCCATTTCTGAAGGACGAGGAAGCTGTTTGAATGGGTTCTGAAGCGCCTCAGCTGGTTCTCATGCATGGACATGGCTTGCTAAAATTCTTCCAGGTTGCACGCTGGGGTTTTACTAGCTTTTGGAGATGCTTCCCACAGTAATAGGTTATGTAGTACAGACTTCTGTGTGCTGCTGGGGCGCAATGACTAGAATACCAGCCTTGGAGGGCCTGGTTCTGCCTCTGCTCTTGCTCTTTGTATATAGCAACAAGCTTCCCTCTCTGTGCTTGTTTTTTGCCCATCTTTAAAATGGGGTGGGGGGAAATAGCTTAAGAAACATCAGCGATTTGACTGGAGGAGTTGCAAAGTTAGGCAGCTGCTTACTGTTACAAGAGCGGGCGGCAATAATAGGGTTGAGAGGGACTGCTGCCACCTTTACTTGCCCATTAAATCTGTCATTTTAAGCACAGTGGTCTTTCTTAGCAAAGCACTTTCAGCAAATGCCTATGTCTGTAAATTTGAGCTGAGAGTCTGATGAAAGTCCCTTTTTTCTTCCCAGTGAGATCCTGGAAATACAGAAGCAGCAGCAATGAATGAAATATATGAACTTCTGTGAACTTAACCAGACTTTCTCAACCGGCTCAAGCTGAGTTTAGAGTTTGGGTTTGGACTAATTCTTCTTTGATCAAATCCAGCTCCCTGTCCCTCTTTACAGATGAAACAAAAATTGTCGCTATCGGGGCAAGAAGCTGATAAAAGATTTTTCCTAAGAACAAAACCTGAAGTTTATACATCTGTGCTCAAAAAAGGATCTTCAGGGAAGGGGGAGGCTTCTTGGGAAGAAATCCTGAAATAGGCTGTTGGGAGAGGGAGGAGAGGGAGGCTTGCTAAATCCCTTGAATAGCATCACTTTTCTTTCAAGTACTTCCCCCTCCCCAAAGAAGCTGGTTCTTTTATGGCCTTTCTTTATGTTGTTTAGTATCTAAAAATCATATATGCTTCAAAAAGTGTTTCCTTTGCTAGCACAGAGGCATATTCAAGCTGGAATTAGATGCTTAAGTATCTTTGAACATGGGTGGAGAGACCTAGTCGACGATGTCTGTACATACCTGTGCCCATGGAAAAATCTCATTGCCTAGGTGGAATGTGCAGCCAGGCTATCTTCACACTAGCTGGTCCATGAAAAGTCTCAGGTGTTCAAAAAACCTCCCTAACCTTTCCTTGAGAGGAAAGAAGCTCCAGATCATGTCACAACATAAGCCTGAGCTGAGAAAACTTTTTTTCTCCAAATGGCTCTTCCCATAGGAGCCTGACCCAAAGGCGGTTCGTCTATGGAAGTCTTGAATCAGTCAGACCTAATGGGAACTCAAAACTGAATCCCACCAGACATCTGCCCTCCTCTAGACTTGTGGTGCACTGTCGCTCCTCAAGCCCTTCATGTTAGCCAGGCAGAGCGGTTTGTTTCTCTGGGGGCTTCAGAAGCAGCAGTGAGACACAAGGGGTGAGGCAGAGATAGAGGGTGGCAGCAGCTGTTCAGGACGTGTTGCTGATTCTGTGACATTTCCCACCCTTTTTGGAATTTGCGCGTTTGGAGCAAGACAGAAAGAAAGAAGAAACAGCCACTGATAAAGCTTCACATAGATGACAGCCCTATCCTCAATGGGCTGTGACCCACAGCTTGTCTCCTGGGCTCTGCGGCAGCTGGGAGGCAACGATAGGCTTTGCTGCTTACTCTGTCTGTTCACCTCCCTGCTCTGAGCATGGGGACGGATATCATCTCCCTTCCTCCTTCCTCCCTCATGTCTCTGTCTCTTCCTCTCTTAAGGCTGCAGTTTTCTCCATAACCTCAGTTAACTTGCCCTGGCAGAGTTTCTGGCTTGGCTCTGCTTGCTGACCTTCTGTTGTGCAACTCCCCAGGGACTTGTAGCCTTGTTCCCTTTGAGAGTCCCACCTAGTGATGGTGGGCTGGGAAATCCCAGAGTATTCTCTGTCCCAGGAAATGCAATTTAGGAGAGGAAAAAAAATATAGTGAAGAAAAAGTTTGTTGCTAGAAACTGTTGACACTGGACCATGTTCCCTGGACAAAGTTTTCCTCGGAACATGACTGTGCCAGTTTAGGTTTGTCTGAGGACCTCCATCAAACCTGGAGGATGCTGGTGTCACCCCAAGAACTATTCTTCCCAGGGAAGGTGGCAATAAGACACCTACTAAAAAGTTGTGGAGAGGGTATTTGCTGGAACTCGGGGTGATACACTTGTGTGGCAGAGAAGTCACTTGGGCTGGGAGCAAGGGAGGCTGCTCCAGGGGCAGATGTGGAACAAGTTTTCTGTGGCTGTGAAAACAGTTTGGCTGGAGGGAATGGGGATTTCAGAGAGCAGCCAGACTTCTGCTGGTCTGTGGAAATGGGGAGGAGTGGGTCTGTGGTGGAGAAGGGTCCTTGGGCAAGGAGAGCTGAGCTCTGCACTGCCTCTGGAGGGAGGGTGGGTTGTATGGGAGGGCACATGGAGTCTGGTAAAGCATGCATTTCCTCAGCCTCACTGACAGCAGGGTCTATTTTGGGGTAAATGTTGAAGACCGGGTCTCTGAAGCTCTGATAAATGGAGTTTCCCACAGCCCGAGCAAAGATCCTGTGGCTTCAGGGTATAGGGAGGGCTCCAGGCCGTGTTTCACATGCAGACAACTGTCACCACATGTAACTTTCTTTCCTTTCTTTTTTTTTCTATAACAAATGAAGGGGGTCCCCACATCTGGTTGTGGCAGTTAAACAGGCTTGATTTAATCACAGACTGATATAGGACACATTAAAAAGAGGAGAAAAGGGTGAGATACACAAAGCACCTGCTTTACCCCCAGGCAGCGTGCCCTGTTGTGGGTCAGGCCGCGCATGCGGGAGGGCCAGGAAATCCACAGCTGGTAGTGAGGGTGCAGGAGGAAGTGAGTTGCCCAGATCCTGCCTGGGTGGAAAGTCAGATGGCTGGGACCTTTTGCAAAGGTTGTTTTTTTTTTTTTTTTTTTGCAACATACAGCTGGGTGGAGTGGAAGAATGACAGGGACATTGCAAAGGGGCCGCGGGTGGTAGGAAGGGTTTGTGCAGATTCATTGCGTGGCAGGAGGCTTCCAAAGGGACATTTGCAGCAGTATGATGTGTGTGTTGAGAGGAGACAAGTCTTATTCCTCAGCTGCCTCCCAGAAACCAGGAAATCCCTTCTTCCTGAGACCAGGTTGCTCCCTATCTGTATAGTAAAGTTAGCTTTTAAACTTGAGCAGCAGGAGCAGCTCAAGTGCAGAGAATTGCCAGCTGAGCTGGTGGTCATCGTGTTCTGGCTGCTGCAGTTGTCTTTGCTGTACCCCCAGTGTCAAGGGGAGCACCATCTTTCTGGACCAGGGCAGCAAAGGAGGTGGGAGGGAAAGAATAAAGCTGAAAACTGCTCTCTTCTAGTGGCATTTTCCATAGCTAGTGGGAAGAATGCTAAAACTGTGACTTCCCAAACTGAAGCCCCCTGGCCAAATCTTTTCCATCCAGTCTTCAAAGAGCTACGGCACTGTTGATCCTCTGAGTAAATGGGAGGTGTCGGTTCTCTGGGATGTCCTGTGTGTTAAGTGGTTTCTTGAGCATGGATCAGGGGGTTCCCTGCTGAACTCGGGTGTTGAACTGCACCTCTCTAGCCCTATGCTGGTAGGGTATGGATATATAGGGTCACTGTGTATCCGTTCCCAGCTGCAGGAGTGATTCCCAGTTAAACTGGCAAGCAGGAATGTCCCAGCTGGGTGGAAAATACACAAGGTCCAAAAGAGAGGTGAAACTTGGCTCTTCTGTGAGGAGTCCCTTGGAATCAGGATTCTTGGGGCTGGGACCCAGAATTGGGAAAGCCCATGCAATCACTGAGGAGCTGGATCATCCTACTAGAAGCCAAGTGTTTTCCTGAGAGGGTGATGGGTTTTGCCATCCATCCTAGCACTGGGTTTCTTTTCCCACCCCGCTCAATTTTTTCAGTAGGTGAGCATGTTAACTGAGACAGCAGTTTTTCCTACCCTCCCCTGCTTTCCTCCCTCCCCTCCACCCTCCAACCTGCTTATTGATGAAAGCGGATTTGGCATGTGATAGGTCCCAAGATAAAAGCAATGTTACAAGAGAATGTAAGCAACAGTTGGGGGGGTGGGGGGGAAGCCCCCAAAGAGTTGAGCAAGGCATGACCAGGGTATCTGGTGTCAGCCCCAGCCGTTCCTCGGCCCCAGGTGCAGCTGGGAAGAGGCTTGCCTTCTGGAAAGGGTTAATGCCAGGACTGCTGCTAGGCTTTGGAGCCCCTTTTGACAGTGGTTTTGAAATCTGATTTTCTTTTTGCAACTAAGTGAGGTTTTTATCAACTTCCTATTTCAGAGCAGAAGTCGGAGGTGCTGCAGGAAGGCTGGTGAAGTGCTGCCTTGTGTCCTTCTGCCCTGTGCCCTTGCATTTAGTTGAGGTAACCAGTGCGCTGGCAATGCAAGAACCACAGCTTGGGCAAATGGGAGATCAAGGGTAGAGAACAGCCGCAGATTCAGTGAGATAAAGGGTCCAGTTTTAGTCTTTGCATCACACCACTGGCCAGCCATGCTGCATGTGCCGCTTGCTCCCTGGTTGCTTGCTGCAGCATTGTAGATTCTCTTCTCACCTGTGTGCAGGGTTCAGCTGTCCGTGGCTGGTGGCCTGTGTCAAACTCCTTGTGCAAAGTGGCAAAATAACTGTTTGTGCTTCTGCCTGTAATGCCCGGGTGCTGAGACGTGCATGAGTGCCTGAACTCCAAGACTGGATGAAGCCCAAAGCGGCTCTGTTGTGGGCTTGCAGCCTAACACCAGCTATATCACCATCATGAGGGGCGAGGAGCAACATACCCCTGTGCATGTGGCTCAGTCCTGCATATTTTTATTTGCAGCCGTGACACAGTTGTTGCTGGCAGGCATTTTGCTGGCACAAGGCGGGCAGAGTGGAGCAGGTCTCCTGCTTCATGCAGTCATACACAAATCCACTTGCTGTAACCCAGGAGTTGTTTGCACGGTTTGTGTTAGTCCTTGCCATAGGCGGATGGGGCTTTCTCTTGCAAGGGCCTTTCATTTGAAAACAGGCTGTTCAAAACTCAAGTATTTAGGGACTTGTGTTCTTTAGGACAGCTCAGGTTTCTATATGCACATGTTTTATCGGGGAGCTGGGCCCGGGCAAGCACAGATGGACTCCAGGCTTATGGAAAGTACCTTTCAAACCAGCCCTGTTTAGATTTCTAGCCTGAGCCAGAAAACAAAGAAATAAATATGGGAGGTCTGCCTTTTTTTTTTTTCCCCTGATGTGTTTAATTGCATTGACAATGAGAGCCCGGGTCAGCCTCTCTATCGGAAATACCCCAAAAAGTCTCAGATTTTGCACAGATTTCCCCAAATTCTTCATCGGGGGAGATGACACTTCTCATCTTTACCCAGAAACTCTCTCAGCATTTTTCTGTTACCTTGCACAGGACAGAGCCTGCGGTGGCTGTTCAGGCCACCTCTCTAGCCCTGGCTTGGTAGGGTATAGATATATAGGTTACTTGCCCTATGTTGTGTGGCTTGGCCAACGCAGGGAAGGATGCAATCCCAATATTGCTTGTGATACACCAAATTACAAATGCCATCAGAGCAAGCATGGAGCTCAGCAGAGGTGCTGCTGACATGGAGTATGAGGACAGTGGTGACAGCGCCCAGAAGTGGCAGGATCTTACGTGATCGTAGCTGTGACAGCGTGTGCAGGGAGGCTGCTGCTGAGATAGGTTGTGTGATATTCATGCTGCTGTTTCTCTTCAAAGATTTTTGTGCCACGTTTATTTTCTGCCTCACTTGCAGTTGTTTTTCAACTCTAGTGCAACTGTTAAAGCTGTTTGAAAGAGTCAGCTTGCAAAGCTGAAGGGTTAAACATAGGATGTGGAGTGGGCCTAAATACAGCAGGCTTCTTTGGTGGCTAGGACTGCCACCATCATCTGTGCTCTCAAAATGGTCTCTCTGCTGTACAGCAGTGGTTTGCAGTTTTAGCTTAAAGCATCACCCACGTGTGCAACTAGACGTCTTCCTTAGGCACCTCACTGTGCCGGCAAGGGCTTGGCTGAGCCAGATCTGCAGGTGCAAGAAGTGACAAGAGATGGGAAGTGGAAACTGGTCTGTCTTTAGGGCACCATTGTAGTTTTCAGCTGTGCATCCAACCATCAATCTCTGCAGGTGAGCAAAGATCGTTGCTGAGCATCTATTTTCTCCTTCTTAACTTTTACTGTGCAGGAAGTAAATAAACACTTACACATACTTTTAACATATTTGTCAGGTAAAAATAGGTTTAAGTATTGTGGGGCTAAATGGGCTGAGCGCTGCTTCATATTGCACATGGGAGCCCATTGAAATCAATGGGGTCTCAAGGGTATAACTGATGGCAAACATCAGCCCTGTCGTTAAATCTTTTGTATCTCGCTGTCTCAGCTGCTGGCACACAGGAACGGTACCCTGCAGCCCTGCCATCATTAGTCATAGGCTAACCTTCCTGCTCTTGGGGGTGCAGGGGCTCGGGGCGCTCTTACTGACATCGGGGAAGGAATCCTCCAGAATTTTCATGGTTACAGTTGCAAAAGATAGGAGTCTGGTCTTTGTCTTACAGCATCTCCTAACCCCATCTAGTAGGAGAGCCCTGTCAGGTTCAGAAGGACGAATGCGTTGTCCCTGGTTTACAGTTTATTACTAATTAGGATCAACTGTAATCTCAAGCAGTGTATGCCTGAAATAAAATCTACTGTTTCCATGGACATCAAATTGGTATACAGAGCTGACTAAATCTACTGACCCAAGCAGGAGTTTCCAGGGCACATTGTTAGTTTCTGGTGCCTCTGGTTGATGTGTTCACAGTAATAGCTGACACTTAGATGAATGTGTCTCCCCTCTCAGATAGATCATAATCTCTGTCCTGAAACAATTCATGCAGACACTTGGCATCACTTCATAACAACCCAGTATCAGGGAACAGTGATACAGAGGAGAGCATGGCTGTAGGAGAAGGGAGCTGCCCTGGCAGGAGACAGGAGTCGCTACAAAAAAAGGTGCAAACATTAATACTGGATGTTATTGCAGATCGTTACTTGCTGTTACAGCCCCAGGCCTGAGCAGCATGGCTGTCCAAAACACTGTACACACAAACAATAAGGCAGAATGGATTTCTTAGAGGAATGTAGGGGGCTAACGCAAAAGATCATGCATCCATTTTAAAGCAAAAAGATTAGGGATTTGTTGATTTACACAGGCTTTTGCGCTTAAACCAACTGTCTCGAGTCCTACCTCAGCCTTTGGCACCAGCCTTTCTCCTGGGAGCAGAGGGGGACTGGATATTTCAGTGTTTTCTGTAGGTTGTGGTATAGCAGTTTTATACAGTGGTGAGGTGCTCTGTGTAGTAGGATGTTTTCCATCAGCACTTACACATGCTGATTTCCTCCTTTGCATTGTGCATTAGGTCGGATAACCAAGATTTTTAACCTGATCACCACCTTACTAAGCAAAACCATAGTGCCTGCATTTCCTGTTAATTTGGTACCTTTTGTTTCTTCAACAAATCTAGCATGGCAGAAGGGAGAAGCAGCGTGTCCAGCTCACTCTGAGAAAATTGTAGCAAGGGCAGAAAGAAGTGGTCGCCTAACAGCTCGCAGCCATACTGTACAAGAGATTTTTGGATAGGAAGTGAAGAGCAACTTTTCCCATGGGAACTACAGGGGGAGGCAAACTGAACTGAATGGAGACCTCATAAATCAAAGACATACGCCTTTGACTTTCTGCACTATAGCCTTGGGCAGCTGGTATTTATATGCCCAGTCAAGAATAAAAAAAAAAAAAGCTACAAAATCACAAATTATAAAAAATGCTGGGTTCTGTGAATGTCTTTCCATCAGCTTCAAAGTACTACAGAAGGGGAAACTGAGGCCTGGTGCATGGAGTCCGTTTGCCACTGAGGGTCATGCAGAACCTCAGCCCTACAGGGAAGCTGGTTCTTAGACATTAATGCTCCTCACCTGCACTCTTGGTGAGAGGGGAAGGGGTCAGGCAGTATGACTGGCAGGGAACATCTCTGTTTCATTCCAGTTACAAGCTAAACACTTATCCCACGTGTTTTCTTCATCCAAAAGCAGCAGCAGTATTTGCACTGCCTGCTTGCGAAATCTACATCATCAAAGCACTTTGCAGGTATTAACTAATTCATTGTTGTTAAACTGCAGTGATGGGATTTTCCAAAGCTGCCATTATTGGCCTAAACTGGGAGCAAAATTCACAGCACCTGTGATGGAAAAGTTAAGCACACTTTAAAATACACAGGCCTAGGGAGATGTGATTCAGTAGGTATGAGCTTCTCCATCCACCCTCATCCAAGAACCTTCTCACTTATCACTGACTGAAAGCAGGAGGTTATTTTCACTCCGTTCAGCAATCACTTCACAGACTCCTCCAGTACAGTCTCCCTGATAACTGCCACCCCCCTACCCCTCCAGCTTAGAGCCAACAATCGGCAATAGATATTTTTCTGTGCCTTAGCCTAGACACTAGCTCAGTGTCTCGTCCCTTTTATCCATCACCAACCTCAGTTCAGGGTGTGGAGGTAAGTCTGAGGCTTTGTTGCTTAGCTCTCTGTACTGGCATGATTCTTACCCTCTTGAAATGCTCCTTTTGCTCAGAACTTTCCTGCCAGCCTGCAGTTTGCAGCAGTTGAAGTGCACTAGTGCAATGCATCTCTACCTCTTACAGGCAGCGAGTGGATTCCCTTGTGGCTGTAGGTATCTTCCTATGCAAGCTGATGGGCTGCTTGGCCTGCAAGTTTGATTGCACAGCTACCTCTGAAATGCAATCAGCTCTTTCCCCCCACCTTGCTGCCCTTGGTTTTCTCTGTGTGTAGGGTTATGAGCCGGCCAATACCTTAGGGCAACCTCTCCCTCTTGCCTGGGCATTAAAAGACAGTGCTGGGGCTTACTGAAGCACTATCAGGCACTGTCCCCATACAGTTGTTTGTCATCTTTCTCTTTTTGAGGGCAGCTGGATTCTAAGAAACCCAGACAGGGGGCTACAGGCAGGGAAACGGGAGCACAAAAGGACCTTTTGCTTATCTCTGACCTTTCTGGCATGGATGCCTGTAGCAGGGTGGCTTCCAGGGCCCAGATAATGCAAAAGCTGGGATGCACGATTAGGCATTGAGACATGGTCTGCAAAGATCTGGTAAAGACCTGTGAGGGGGCAGTGAAGAGAGGGGAAAAAAAGGAAGTCTCCTCTGCAAAGCATGGTAAAAAGCTGGGGTGGAGGGATGTGGTGGGGTAGTGCCCTGGTCCAGGGAGCTGGAGTGGTTTTGCCAAAGGGTCAAGGAAGTGTTTGTAGCTTTTGCAGGTTTCTTGCTGGTGATGGGTTCAATGAGCTGGATGCTGGAGAAGAGCGGTCCCGGACCAGTGCCCTGCTCTATGCAAAACCCTGCTCCACCAGCTGCAGGCAGCGGTGAACAGCCCCCTCCTGCTCTCTGTATCTGTACTAGAGCTGGCTAACACTCCCCAGTGCAAACATTTGGAGGAGAATGCCGATTTTTCTTCACCTGCTTGGAAGTGTATTAGAATGAGAGAAAGTGTGACCCTGCCGCACTGGCTGTAGCCACCCTCTTGGGGCACAGACTAAGAACTGGGGCCAGGAGAAAGCAAGTCTTGGACCTGAGCTTTGTCTTCCCACATCCCAGGTCATGCCACAGTGTGGCAGAGCTTTCCAGACATTATTGCCTGGAATATTTGTCAGAAACTACAGGCACAGCTGGTTTCTGACAAAACTGAAGCTCCTGTGTGCGTTATCTGGTGTCTGCAAAAGACTGAATTTATTTCTCAGTGGATGTGTAGTTTGAGTGTCTCTTCTCCTGAGCTTGTGTGAGACTTTTGGGAATGTAATTGCTGGCACATTTACCTGATCAAGTCAGTCAGACTTGGTTGAAATTGGCCAAAGGATTAAGAATTTATGGGAAACACAGGACAGAAACACGCAGCAGGATTGCATATGGCTTGTTTCTTCAGAAAACAAGGCTAAGAAGTGCTGAAAGGTCTTGGGTTCATCCTGATGCAGAACAGGAAGATTTTTGTGGGATGGGAAAAATGTTTCCTGCCCAGTTCCAGTCCGTGCCGCAGCGTAGGGAGACCCATTGTGGTAAGCCTGGGCTGCAGCGATGGGGCCTGGACAGACAGAGGGGGACCACAGGGTGTGTTTATGTCCAGCAGCCTCAGTAAAAATTCCCCTTTATGGTATCCCAGCCAAATCCTCCTTCTTCCACTCCAAAATGGACAGGCAGTACAGCATAACCCTGAGGTAAACAAGCAGAGCGCGGTTAACTGGGCAGAATGTAACATGTATATTTTCAGGTAGAAAAATCACTTTCCCAAGCCTCTTTGGAGAAAAACATCCTCTAAAGCTTCTTGTTTTGCTGAGGCTTCTCGTGAGTGTTTCCAGCCGCGGAGGGACAGATCCCCAGTACAGATGCTGGCAGCCCCACCCTGCCAGCGAGGAGTTGCACTTTCAGTAGCCATGTACCAGGGTGACTTGGGGTCAGCTGGGGTGTAGCCGGTGATAGTTATCTTTGTGATGCCTTGAGAATACTGTTATTTTCCCCCCACCCCCCGTTTAGGCTGTAGTGACCCAGCTCTGATTTCCTCTTAATTAATTGCAGTAGTCTCGGTTTCTGTGTTTCATGTAGTAATGAGCATTTCCTTTATTACGGCTATCACTTAGGCAGCATATCTGTCTGCCCTAGTAACCACTGGGGCTCAGCAGATGTAGGTCTAGTCCGTGCTTCACCAATATAAATTGTTCCTGAGCTGGGGGAGGTTCATTTGCCAGCATAATTAGAGCACTAGATGCTCTTATACAAATATGGGCATACTTTACATTATCACAGTTTATTTTACGTATATACTAATTTAAATGTAGTTACGCTTAAATGGGTTTGCCACCACAATATCCTTTGCATGGTGGAAAGAGTAAAGCTTTCATCTGGATGGAGCAAATGGAGAAGCCCACCTGATTCTGAGATAGTGGACCTAAATCCCTCCTGGGCACAGCTTTCCTGTCTTCACTTGCCCATTTGGTAACGCAGCTCTGCAGCCAGCCAGGTCTTGTCCCTGGTCTGGCAAGGTTTAACCCAGTCAGAACACGGCAGCCAGCACAAAGACCAGCCTCCGTGCAAGGAAGGGAGCAAGACTGGCACCAGGCAGGGGGAGAACAGGACAGCCCCTTTGGCACCAGCCTGGGCTGCAGGGGTTTCACCCAGGAAACCAGATCCCAGATTGTCCTTGCTTTCCCTGTGCAACCCAGGAAACCAGATCCCAGATTGTCCTTGCTTTCCCTGTGCAGTTGGTTTCTCATGCAGCTCCTTTGTCCACCTTATCTAGCAAGGTTGGCACCTTCTCGGTCTCCCCTGGTGTGCGTGGGGCCTGAAAAGCCCCAATTTTGGGGTGCAGGGTGCTTTTTTACCCATTGTAAGGCAAATAATAGCTTTGGTTCCTGAGTCCCAGAGCCTGTACCACCACTTCAGGCAGGCAGGTCACTTCCAAGTGTGTTCTGGGAGTTGTCACTACAAAAGCTAGCACTCAGCTATTGAAGTCTCTAAATCCTGACCAAAGTGGATTAATTTACACCAAGTTAATTACTAGGTCTCTTTCCAAGGGTCTGATGCAGTTGTTCTATTGCATGATGTCATTTTCAGGGAGAATGAAAGCCTTTGTTTACATGTTTATAGTGTTGTTTTGAAGATAAGATCTTGGGCCATCTTTCACCTGGGGATTTTCCACCATCTTGAAGGCCTTTGACACCATTAATAAACAAACATCATTAATGATTAATCATCTAAATATGGAGTAGGCTTAGTGACAGGTAAGTGCAGAATAAATGCATTTGCTGGAGTTCTACTTGCACACATATCAGAGGGTTCTGGCCACAGTTCTCCTGAATTCCGTGGAGACCTACATACCTCCTTTATCTTATTTGTCTGGAGGGAAACTGAGGCATGTAGCAGCTAAGTTGTCTGCCTAGGCCACCAAGCAAGGCAGAAAAGAGCTAGGAAATTAATCCCCAAGCCCTGACACTTCCTGGCTCTTTCCAATATGTACTTTTTCTTTCCACTGTCAACATGTATTAAATATTTTTATTGTACGTCATATTATCTGGGTGAGGGAAATAATGCTCCTTGTTCTCTCTGGGAAACTTGTTAAGATCCTAGAAAATAGAAATAGCTGTGCTGGTGAAACCTAAGGCTTATTCAACAGTCTCCTCTCTCCAAGAGGCCGGTATTAGCTGACTCAGAGGAAGACAGAAGAACCCTGCACAAGCAGACTAGGGATAATTTGCAAGAACCGTTAATGGTGTTGACTCTGAAGCATGTGGTTTAGCATCTCCTCTCATGCATTTTAGAATACAAGATAGTCTTGATATCCAGAGAATACCCAAGCTCTTTCTGGCTTGTAATCTTGCTTAGGAATCGCAAGAACTTGGCATTGTAGGCTCAAAAGGAAGTGGCAGGAGCCAGGACTGGTTGTTAGCTGTCAAATCCCAAAAGGTCATGCTTAGGTTGGTGCACTGAGAAGAACGAGGTAGGAGTGCTGTTGCAAATGGAAAACATTTCCATGCACTGCGCTGTTGTCTCTAGGAAACCTTTCAAGCACTCCCAGGCCCAGCAGTTTGCTAAGAAGACCCAGATCTCGTTCCTTTCATTACTGTTGCCAGCAGAAAGGGTTTGGGTTTTGTTTTTTAATTCAAGCAGAATCTGCTCCTGGCTCCACTGAAGCTGGTCACAGCTTTTGTTCAAAAATTAAGCCCTTCCGTATTCAGCTGTGCTTTGTGCAGTAAGACATCACCTGATCCTTGCCTGAGTACGAGTGAGCTCCTGCTCACCCTGCATGCTTGGGAGGGGGCTGACTGATTCCCCCGAGTGACCAAACAGCTGCATCTTGAACCAGGCAGCCAAGTGGTAACTGCAAATAGTGCATACAACCCTTCTGCCCCAGAGCGTGACCGCAGGAGGGGGGCTCCGTCCAAAATGCAAGTGATGCGTTGATGCCTTTCAGCAGCTCCAGGCGAGCCAACGGATTTCAAGGGGGCACCTCAGGCCTCAGCTAGGGGGGGTGGGGGGTGGCAAGGGCTGGGGGAGACTCCCAGGGTCTCCTTATTGCTTGTGTATGTACTGGGCACAGCCAGTGTGGAGGAAACATTCTTCCCAAGTGGGTACTGAAGGAGGGTCTTGCCTTCTCTCGTGTCATGGGGTGCAATCCCAGCATCTCCCAAGAGGCTGTTCCCAACATCAGGCAGGTCCCTCTTTCAGTAGCTGCTTCCTGAGAGGGATTCACAGGACCGGGGATAACTCCAGTTTCCTTTGCTAAGGCCCTGGAACTGCAGGGCATACCAGAAATTTTAGTAGCAGTGAGGTCAAACTGTCATCTCCCATCACCTCCAACTTGTTTGCATCTCTCTAGGGCCTCCTGTCTTTCCTCCTCTGTAGCTATTAAGGGTTTATTCTTTTCTGGCAAGGAAAAGGCAAGATCCCAGCTGACCTGGAGTCTTTTGATAACTTTTGGAGGCAGCTGCGAACTGACTGTACTCCCCAGCCTCGATGAGGTCAAGACAGGAGCTGAACTCATCAGTCACCATTTCCCAGGAATTGGCTGCTGTGCTTTGTGTTCGACTCTCTCCCAAGTTTTCAGACCATTATTGAAAGGCTGGCTCAGCCAGTCTCTGTGTCTTTACACTCACTTTTTGCACTAGAAGGTCTGTCAGCTGCCAAACAGGGTAGGACAGTGGTGTTTGTACAGTGAAGGCCATAACTGAGAGGCCAGGTCCTCCGGAAGATGATGGCCAAGTCGCTTCAGAGCACACCGGGCTTGGCATGCTTTCCCAGGTGGCTGCTTGAAGAGGGGTGGTGAGTCTCTTGCAGCCTCTGTTCAGACATCCAGACCTGTGCTTACATCCACAACCACAGGATTATACTTTAAATCAAACAGTTCTCATCTCTGTGAAATTCTAATCATAGGCACGGAAGGGGAGGGGGCAGGTTTCTAAAAAAGCTCAGCTTTTGCTGAGAATATTCCAGACCCTGCTTCTTCCACTGCCTGAAGAACAAAAAGATTTGCTGGCTGCTGAGTGCCTTTGAAAATTCAGCCCTTGATCTAGCTTTTATTTTTCTCTCCTTATCCTCCCTTTTCTTTCTCTTTCTGGCTCTCTAAGCATGCATGCATCTTCCCAGTTTCTGTCTGTCTCTGGGCTGAGAAGTCAAACTCTTGTGCCAATTTGACGTTTGCCTTTTCTGAGTGCAAGAAGCCCCTGGAGCTCAGGTGGGAGGAGAAACAAGTCACTACTTTCCATCATGTGTGCTTCTCAGAGCTCAGCCTGGGAAATGAAAGTTCCTTGGCCGAGTCTGACCGGTCGTCTCCTCTTGGCACTTTGCCAGCTGAGCCTCACACATTTGTCACAGAATGAGCATAGCAATGCAGCTCATCTTCCCTGCTTTGCCCAGTTCTCTGTGTGCTTCCTCCACTTGCTGTTTGCAGCTCTCCACCTATTCAGTTCTCGCCTGCTTGCCCTCCTGTGCTGGGTGGTGAAGGTGTATCTCCTTTTCTTCTCCCTAGGGTCATGTTAACAAGTTCAGCTTGGCCAGGGGACCATGCTGGTCCAAAAGAGAAGGAAAAGCCAAAGGAGAGACTCCAGAGATCTCTGTTCCAAAGTCACGCTTGCAGAACAAAGGCAGGGGCATTCCAGGTCAAGGAACAGCAAAGCTAACACCGCTCACCTGCCAGGCCATGACGACCTGTGTGTCCTTGTCCCCATGTTCCTCGTGTGTTCATCTGTCACACGCTCCTGGTTCCCTCATAGGTTTTAGCAGGCAAGGACCATGGCTTCCCAGAGAGGTCACTTCCCTTGGCACTGCTCAGTAATCCCTGTAATGCCCCTGTGACAGCCATTTATTTGGCCCTGTAACACCTTACAGGTATGAACCAGCATCTCCAATTCCAGCATCTCCAGCTGTTTCTAAAGCTGCTGGGCCAGCATCCTTCAGCTGTTTGCAATGGGCTTTGGCTCAAATGCATTAGGAAGGAGGGGATGTTTTTATGGTAATGGCAGTTCCTAGTAGGTCTGGCAAACCCTCCACTCCTTACTGCCTGAGCCAAGCTGTGCAGATAATCAGTGGCTCCGATGATGGGGCTGGTCAGCAGTTCTGCACTTATCATTGCCCTGAGCCTGGACGGGGACTGGCAAGGTGGCTGTGCAGCAGGGAGTCTCCCCCACCAAGGAGGTGAAGAGCCAACAACAGTTGCGAGGTCCTCTTGTTTGCTGGGCTATGGAAAGTCACCCAGGGAGGAGCTACTGCTCAGCGCCTTTACAGCCCTACATCGCAGAGCAGTGGAAAGTACGTGCAAGTGGGTGCCATACGGATCAGTGCCTGGGGGAGAGAGCTGCGTCACCAACACCAAGCACACCAGAGCGTGCCTGAGCAGGACGTGGTACTGATGTTGTGCACGCGACCACTTTGATTGTGGTGGGTCTCAGGCACAGCATCACGCTGGGATCTGGAAGTTTCAGACTCCCGTCTAGGCCTGGCACTCATCTGCTGGGGAATGATGAATCGGTCATTTCACTGGCCCAGTTTCCCCGTCAGTAAGTGGGTATGTTCCTGCGTTCCTTGTAGGTCTGCTAAGCACTGCCATCCCCTCATCTTTCCTCCATCACTAGCAGCTTATGTTGCACAGTTTCAAAACAGTGGTAGCAAGACAGGGTTGTGCAGTGTGGACCAGATACCATGGATTCATCCCTGTGTCGGCAGCCACAGAGTAAAGCGTATATCCAGCTGGATTTCAGGTCCTCCACCCCTGAAATCGGGCTGGCCCAGCCCCTAACTCCCACAGCAGGTTGTTTGCTGCCCCAACGTTAACACTTGTTTTGGGGACATGGTCTGCCAGCTTGCCTTGTAAATAATGCTGAAGAGCTACAAAAATAAACTCAGAAGCACTCATGCCTGATTGCAGGAACCTCTTTGTTTGTCAGTTTGCAGTGGGAAGGAAGTTAGTCTTTTAATTGCTACAGACAGTATCCTGGTCAGAGGCTGGCTGGTGCTGCACTGCAGTAGATCTGATTCCCTTCTGCTCAGGCTGTTGTAGTCCAGTGAGAAGGACAGTATTCCTGCTCACACATACAGGGCAGGAGCATTAGCTGCAGACTTGCTTTTGGCACGCCTAGCTGGGGTGGCTGAAGCCTGGCTTTGTAGTAGGAGTAGCTGAATAGGACACGATACCATTTTTTCTAACTCAGTCAGCCATATAAACCACTGCTGATTTCAGCTGATGTGTTCCTCACTGCTGTGGTGCTAGGAGGGGGCAGAGTGGACCGGCAGGAACAGCATCTTCTGTGCTGTAAGGCTCAGAGCAAATGCAAAGCAGCAGGTTAGTGTTGGAAGTAATGGTTAATGTATTGGGCAAATACTGGAATCACTCCACCAAAAAGCTGCCTAAATACAGTGGGAATACCGCTTGCCCAGTGATGTGTGTGCATTCACAGAGTGTATCTCATTAGCATGTTGTTAATGTCAGTAATTATTGATGATATGAATGCAGAAGCATATGTAGATAATATAAAACTACCAGAACTGCTGGGAGAAATGCATCCGTATTTTATTACAGATACTGGCATCTCAATGAATTTGATCTGTATACGTCTGCGGGGATATACAGAGGTACCTGGCTGTGACAATCATAAGAAATAGTGACACTTGTGCCTCTTCAGGGAGAGCTGTTCTGGGAGCATAGTGTAATATTTAGAGAAGATTTGCCTTCAAAGCTGCAGGTTCCCTGAACAATGCCCGTGGTGCTCTGTGGATTGTATTTTATTTTCATTTATTAACACAAGGGTGTGACGTTCCTCTTCACCTGTACTTAATCACCGTGGTTTGTAGATCCTTAAAATTTTCCTTTTCTGGCTTTGCAGTTTGAACTGGAGGGGCGAGCATTCTTCACTGCCTAGGTGGGGGAAGACACATATGCTACGCATGCATGGGCTCAGTGCGGCAAAGCGAGGTTGACAGCAAAGACGGTGGGCTTTGGGGCGGTCCCTGGGGTGTCAGAGTGGAGGGTCTGCCACGCACAGACACAGCTGCTCTGCTGGACGTGAGAGCGGCTCAGCGTGGTGCTTGCTGGCTGCGTAGGCATATGCTGGCTGATGTGGGGTTGGTACAAGATGTTTCCTTTCAGTTACACCAAAGGTGAACCGACTGCAGCTAGCAAGCTCCTAGTAAAGGCTTCTTGCCTGCAAGGTCTGCCTCTAGTTCAAAGCCCTTGTAGCCTATACTCAGCCTGTGCTGGAAGGTGACAGCAAGCCAGGTGCACCACAAGTTGGGGGGAGTCAGTGGGGTATCAATTGGTTTCTGTCTACCCCAAAAAACACTCATACAGCGGAGTTCTCCCTCCCTCCAAGGAACAAAACCTAGCACAGACCTGACTGATCTGATGAGATTCCTGCCCACTCCAGGGCTCGGTCCCGCTGTATTTCCACTGCAACGCTGGCAGCGGGGTAGCGCACCCACTCTGAGCCCACCATCCTGTCCTGACGTGATCCCTTGTCAGGGGAACGATCCTCCTAGTCCAGACTTGGCCAAAGACCTACCCAGTCTCCATCCCCATTTCCCACCTGGCCAAGCCAAGATTAAAATCCAGCCATCCCGCGTGCCAGTCCAGTGCTTGGTCTATCACACACCGTTCCCTCGGGAGGGCCGGCTGGCTCCAGCCCTGCTGCCATGATTCTGCTGCCTGCTTTGCTTTGTGGGGTCCTGGAAAACGTGGCTAAGCGCTACCGGGCAGCAAACGGCTGGGACGCAGGCTCGTGGTGCTGCAAACACCCTCATCCCAGAACAGACTCCACTTCTTGCAGCAGGAGCATCAAGCCCACCTTTGAAGGATCTTCCTTTCTCACTGCTCCTGTTCCAGTTGGACCAGTCTCCCCCATCACTTCACCAGGTGGGACTGGTCCTTCTTCCAGCACAAATCTTTGCTGTACATGCTGCTGAAAAGCCTTGAGCTGGCTCTGACTCGCTGACTGGCAGTTTGCATTGGCAAACGGGCGCTAGGTGCTGGGCTTGCCACATCAAATAAAAATACAATGTAACCAAAAATTCTTAGAAAAACCTAAACGCATCTGATCTACGGGATGGGGTGTGCAAGATGTAGGCAACAAGATCAATTCAGGGCAGGAAAAGGCAGGAAGGATGGACAAGGGAAGGGTGTTGCAAAAAAAAAAAAATTATATGTAAAATTTCAGGGCAGTATTTTTTAACAATTTGCATAATTGGCAACCACAGATAATCCCCTGAAATGAACTAAATATATCACAGCTGGGGGCTTTCCAAGCCTAGTTTGCTTTCTGAAATTGATTGGTTTCAGCTTTGCAATTTTTTTTCTATGGTTTTTCTTTCTGTCTTTACCAGCTGAATTTGGCTGGTTTCTAAAATGCTGATTTGGGAGCAAAACTGAACATTCACCTGGGGATGGCTTGCTATGGTATGAGTTTGAGTCAATGAAAATGTGACTTAATTTTAGATTTCGTTAGGAAAAGGGAACTAAGGCAGAAAACAGCTGCTAAAATGACAGATGAAGACCAACTGGTCCTGATGCTTTTCATAAAAAGTCAGGTGAAACTACATTTAAGTCTCTGCTAGCCTAAACTGTTAGCTGAGGCAAACTGGGCTGGCTCCACTGGAGTCAAATCTGGCCCAACTGCTCCAAAATTGAGACACTCCAAAGCCATAACCACTTTGGAAATTTTCTCCTGAATGATTTGCTGAAAGTGAATTGCTTGCTAAATACATGTTTACAAATGAATCTCTTTTCATCCATTTATACCTCTTTCCAATCGCTTCTTTGTGATTCTCCTAAAAGAAGGGCTTCCCTACACCCAACTTTTTCTTTCCATTAATAATCCTGGTTAAGGAGCTCATATTATTAAATTGATATATATCCCAGGAGCAGGTATGCTCAGATGCAGACATGAGAGATATAGCATAAACCCAAACGGTATCAACAGTCACGCTTTTATGTTTGTTTAAATAGACAATTGGTCCAAACTGTACCAAAAGCTGTTCTAACAAGGGGATTTAAGTCAATGAAAAAACTGCATTTTGGCCTTTGAAGCAGCAAACTTCAGAATTCCTGTGTATATCACTACTGGCTACATCTAAGCATTGCTGAGGTTCAGTGTTCAGATGATTCCACTCAGAATTAATTAGTTGTACTCAGAAGTCTGACCAAGTCAGAGGAAAGGGAATGCAGTGGTTGCCAGTAATGGGAAAGATATTAGGAAAGACATCCCCTGGGTTAAATGTTAAACTAGTACTCAACCAAACTTCCCTTCAATTCAGTGAAAGCATTCTTCCTACGTTAAGAATGAATGAGATACAAGAAAGGAGAGAGAGGCAGCTACGGGCAGGGGAGGCGGCAGCCTTGTGTTTAAGCATGGGACCGAGACCAGGAAATCCTCGGCTCTCCTGCCCGCTGGACCAGGGAATGGCTGAACGAGCGGGGAAGATGCCTCAGCTCCCTGTGCCTGCAAGCTCCGATTCCTGTGTGCCGGAGCAAACATCTGCGATGGGCCCGTGAGCCACCTCCCTGCAGCGGTCTGCCCTGTTGCTGCCGTATCAGCAGACGAAGCTGTGCATCCCACAGCCTGACCTGCTAGTATCAGTCCATCTTTAGCAGTGCTTTAAGCGCGTGTGATGGACCATAAACTGGGCCATCTCCTTGTAAAGCAGCAGGGACTTCTGGCAAACACAGACGCGTGACACCAAACTGCCACGGTGCACTTTGCTAGCCCTTGTGTGCTGCAGCCCTTGTTCTTTCCTGCTGGGAATAGTTACGCTCTGTCCCTTTAGGGAAAACTGGATGTAAAATATAACAGAGCAGGACATTTGAAGTGCTTTGAAATCCTCAAACCAGAAAGTGTGAAATACTGTCCTCACTCTTTCTCACACATGCACAACATGGTACCTGTTTTTCATTCTATTTGGGGGATTTCCTACAGCAAATTAGATAGTTATTTGCTCATTGGATTTGGTTCTCAAGTCCTTCATGTAAGTTAGGCAGTTTCATTTTGATGTCACTGATGATGCTGTAGTTGCAGTATGACCGAGGAAGAAAATGGTTTAGCTCTTGGTAGATCAAAACTGGACGGAAGGTAGATATAAAATAGAAGGCACACAGAAACCAGTGTAGAAAAGGTACTGATCATGTTTGTTGACAGCCTTTAGGGCCAGGTCTGCTTCTTATGCAAAGTGACAGAGATAACAACTTTCTGCAGCAAAGGGCTTACGGACATGTCCCTGTAGAATGACCATCCCGATAAATGGCATTAGCCTCCATCCAAGGCCACGTGTGACACCGGCTGCCAATCGGAAACAGACCTGCATCTGCACTGCCTCTTTAAAAGCTCCAGCTGCTGGTTACTTGTTTTAATTCATCATCAACATACCAAAAAAATGACCCCCCTTTATGATTCAGCAAAGAATAACATTGCTGGTTCGAGATCCTGGAAGTCTGGAAGCCATCAGGTCTTTTAATTTTTACTCTGAAGGAATTTCCTTTTTTAATGTTGCTGTGCTCTCTCTTGCCAAAGCCAGGAAGCTGACTATCTCTGGACAACACTGACCAAAATTTGGTTTTCCTGGAATTTTCTCTTTTCCCTCCGCACACCCACACAATAGGCTTTTTAGAACGCCTGCAGTCTGTAATTTGCCTTTCTAGCCTGATAATGTGGCTTGCAGAGGCATCAGTTTTGCCAAGTCATCATCTGGAAGGAACGCTTTCTTATGCAACAGGCTTCATTTTCCCCCTCCGTGTCCTATGGCCCACGGTTGCCACCAAGCCCAGCTCCAGCCGAACGGGCTGTTTCAGAACCGCCGTGCAGACACTGGGAAACAGGAGAAAGACCATGAAGTCTGGGAAAGGGCCTGAAACTTTCAATTTCAAAAGGCATAGCCCAGAAACCAGAAGGACCAAGAACCCAGTGCTGTGGTTTCCCTTTGCCTGACTAAAGAAAATAGCTGCTGTCTATTTTTACTAAAAATGTGGGACATGGGGCCCTTCTCTTCCCCTGCACAAATGGGGGATGCTGCTCACAATGAAAGAGTGGGGGAGTGGAGAAGGGGGGTCATCCCGGATTAAAACCAGCTGACTCGTCCACAGAAATCTCTCCCATAGATTGTTCAAATATTTTTTGCCCACACCACTGGAAGATTTATTTGTAAGGTAAAAGAAAGTTAGTCGGGAAAGGGATTTGGGAATCTCATCTCACCTACAAAAATTCCTCTTTTTCATTTGAAGGCAGGGATGGGATTGATCTGATTCCCCCCTCCCCCCTTCTTTTCTCCAGTTCCGCATTACTGTGCTGTATGGTGTTCTCAGGGCATTCAGCACAACAAATCAATGCTGATAGCATCATTAAAAATTTGCAATGTATCGTATACCTTGCAGAAAATGAAAGCCATCTGTACAAGTGTGGAAATGGGATTCCAGCACGTGAAATGTGTGTTATGTATGTGACCTTTGTGTTCACTGTCATGAGCAGTATTTTGAACCTCTAAAACTCTGATCAAAAAGATGTTTTTCATTTTCAACAACAACAAAAAAATCCTGAGAAGGGAGAACAAAGACTTCAGTCTTGTTTTACTTACACTTATTAACTTCGTGTGTTTTTTCTTCATTAAAAGGCTCTTTTTAGATGACTGAAAATACAAAAAAGTACTAAATGTGTCAAAATGACACACTCTGAAGTGACTTGTCGGGAAGGGAGGGGAGTAGCTATTGTGACACATCACTGCTTTGGTTCTTTGTTCCTTAGGCTAAAAATCCATACAAGTGTATATACTGAGAAATATTCCAGCAGAACTGGTCGGAGGTGCTTCATCTGAGTCCCCTTGGATGATACTGCATCCCCAATGTCCTTGATTTCTACAAATTCCACTTCTCCTTCTGCACAGGAGCAGCTTTCTCACCAGGACTGCAGATACAGATTATTGCTGCAAGTTGAATTTGGGCTTCTCGATCCCATTCCCTGTACAACGTTCTCAACCCAGCACTGTGCAGCGGAATACACTGCCCTGTGCAATGAGGTGTTAGAGGAGTGCATGCTGCTGTGGGGCTGCGTTTCAGGTGGTAAGGCAGTCAGAATTGGCTGATGTCATCTAGCAGAGCAAGAGATGCTGGTGGAATGTATTACCCACCCCTTGTGTTTGTGATTATCATCGTTTGGTTCCAACTGCTGCTGCAAATGCCATGTCACGGCACCGTTCCAGTGGCAGAGGGGCTTATACAAGGCAGGTCATCCCACTCAGGCATGTTGCCTTTGCAAACGATGTTGGCAGCTTTCATTGAAAATGGGCCTCCTGAGCTAATTCTCTCAACTCAGTGAGGAGCTTTTAGTGTGCAAATGTGAAGGCAATCCATTCCCCCTTCCAATTACAGACTCTTGCATGCTTTATGCCAGTTTTCTGACCTTTCCCATTGGCACTAGCAAAGTCAAGGTGCTGCAGTTTTTGTAGACAGTGACAAACATCAGAGAGCCAATGTGGCTAGTAGTACAGTGCCTTGTCTTCAGCTTCCCATACCAGAAAGCAATTCTTGCTGGGTCAAGTAGAAGCAGACTGAAGGTACCAGTGCAGAAGCGGTACTGTGCAAGTATCCGTACAAACTTATTCGAAAGACTTTGAAATTCCTCGAGTAAGCAGCCGTGCAGTGTACAATTGCAAAGGTGTTTCCAAACAATTTGTTAATTATTTGGAAAAACCAGCCAAGCCTGACAAACCCTTATCTCGGCAGACACTGAGGTTGCTATCTGCCGCGGAGCTGCACCAGTAGTAACATGAGGGTAACTTTTGGAGGACAGCAGGCTCGGTGTGGACCAGCTCCAAGCATGTGCACAGCTGATTATTTTCATAGCCTTGAAGGGCTTTGGTCAGACGCACACGAAAATTAGAAGGTATGGGGCTAAATACTGAAAAAAAATTGCTCAGAAATTTGTAAATGGGGGTGACTGAAGATTCCCTGCAAACTGGGGGGCTGCCCCTCTGCAGCCTGGCAGGCCTGCAGAGAGCTCAGCAGCGCCCGGGCAGCGGGGATGGCGCCTGGTAGCAAAGGGGGTGCCGCAGCGGAGGGCCGGGGCCAGCCCCTGGGGGTCCGGCCCGCCACCCCCACCCCGCTCCAACATGGCAGCAGCGCCCCGCGGCCGCCCCACGTGCTGTCAGCCCGCCGGCGCGCCTCTGGCCCCGCCCAATAGAGGCGTGGTCACCGCCCGGTTTCGGCGCGTCGCTGCCGGTCGGCCCGCGGATTGGCTGGAGGCGGCGGTGGCGCCGCCCCTCGGCTGCCCAGGTTTGGCGGGTCGCCCTGGGGCGGGCGGCGGCCCCGCCCCCTGGGAGCGCCGCCAGTTCCCGGCGTCCCGCGGCGGCTGCAGCGGAGCCGGCGGGGTGCCTGCCTGCGCTGCCCGCACTGCCTGCACTGGCCGCACTGCTTGCACTGCCCGCACTGCCCGCGCCCATGGAGCTGCTGTGCGTGGAAGCCGTTCCCCGTGTGCCCCGCGCCGGGCGCGACCCGCAGCTGCTGGGGGACCGGCGGGTGCTGCAGAACCTGCTGAGCCAGGAGGAGCGATACAGCCCCAGCGTCTCCTACTTCCACTGCGTGCAGCGGGAGATCAAGCCCTACATGCGGAAGATGTTGGCCTTCTGGATGCTGGAGGTACGGGAACCTCCGCTGCCGCCTCTCCCCGCCGCAGCTCCGGTTCCCTGCCCGGCCACCGGCGCCGGTCCTTGCCCGCCGGCCGCGCTTGCAAGCGTGCGCGCTGCTGCTGCGGGGGGAGGGAGCTGGCGGCGGGGGAGGCACGGGGCAGGAGCACCCGGCCCCTGTTGGCTGGGGGGTGCAGGGGGATCGCCTCGTGCAGTGGTGCAAGGGGCGACCCAGGGGACAGGAAAGCCCTCAAGTCCCCTTGGGATGCGCCGGAGGTCAGGTCTGCGGCATGGGGGGGGCTGTGCCGGTGGGGAGGAAGGGGGGTGCAGTTTGTAGTGGCTCTGCGGGTGCTGGCTGTGCTAGAAGCTGTGGTGGCCTCACGCAAGAGGAGCAGATCCCTTCCCAAACCCACCACCTGTGTGCACCCCACATCGGCCCCCCTGATCACCCCCTGCCCCCCAAAAGTTCTGGGCAGAGCGCTCAGCCGCACAGCCGGCAGGCTGACGGCTTGCCTTTCCCGAATGGGGCTGCAAATGCCTGCTTAAAGGGGGAATATAATATTGCTACCATTTACTTCCCTAAATTAAAAATGAATGCGGCTCTGTGGGATACAGTTCAGTGGGGAAAATCTCATGGGCCTCTTCATGAGATGGCCAGAACGAACAGTCTCAATAGAGAAAAAAAGAACAGATTCTGCAAAGGACAAATGACGCTGGGATCGAGCCTGCCTGCTCTCCACCCTGGCTGCTGTTGCAAGAAGCTGCCTGCTTCTGTCAAAAGAAATAATGAACATCTTGCTTTTTAAATTTATTCCCCCCCTCCCCCTGCTATTATTGTTCTGTTTCTGCAATTCCCTTTCTGAGAAGGGTAGTTAGATAAATGCTGCTTTGGAGCCTGTTCCTGTGAAGCCCTAAAGGCAGTCAAGAAGCAGATGACACTTGGCAGTTGTCGTGACCGTGCGTGTTGGTGTCCCTGGCGCTGTGACAGTCTGTGCAGGAGGAGGCAGTTGCTGCTGGAAGGAGGATGGTGGTGGTTGCTGCTACATGAGGAGAAACCTCAATATTTTGATGGTTGTGTTTAAAGAAGGAAGTTAAATATGACAAGTGTTTTGATACTGGTGGAGAGATAAGAGCAGAGGACTGAAATTCGGAGCTCCCAGCTTCTGTTCGTGGCTGTGGTACACGTGTGACTGAGGGAGGAGGACTTTCGGGCTCGGCCATTGATTTGGGCTCTGCCATTGATTCTGCTGGTGTCTCTGGACCACTTCAGGTGGGATTGCCAGCAGTGGTTGTGGATCCTGCCCTATTAGGTCTCCAGCTGGAGATCTGCTGGAACTGCTCATTTTCTCCAGAGGTCCCCACAGAGCAGAAAATGGCAGCTTTGCTGTACAGCTGGCTGGAGACATCCCCAACAGGAGAAATTAGAAAAGGGGCCAAATAAAGCAGTTTCCTTTTTCCGCAGGAAGGTGGAGGCTTAAGGCATTGGTCAAATTTGTTGGTGGTGTAATCCCACCGACGTTGCAGGCTTAACGCCTGTAGGTAATTTACTCCTTAGCGCCGAGGTGTCTTCAAAGCCCTGCGGATAAGTGTGAAACACCATCATGCCCAGAAGCTTTGAAGCTGCAGTGCAGGCAGGGTCTGGGGAGTCCTGTGCTGTTTAAAACTTCCTTTTATTTTTTTTTATTTTTGTAATTGGGTTTTGTCAGGTGTGTGAGGAGCAGAAGTGTGAAGAAGAGGTCTTCCCCTTGGCCATGAATTACGTGGATCGCTACCTGTCGTCAGTCTCCACACGGAAAAGTCACTTGCAGCTTCTGGGAGCTGTCTGCATGCTCCTGGCTTCCAAGCTGCGAGAAACCATGCCGCTGACTGTGGAGAAACTCTGCATTTACACAGACAACTCCATCACGCCTCAGCAGCTCCTGGTAACCACCCCTATCTCAAAAAGCCCTCTACCTCCTCCCCGGCTCTCTTATCTCCCGCATCCTGCTCCTTGGCAGCATACCTGCCTCCGTGTCTCCTCCTGTTCTCTTTCTCCCATTTCTTTGCCTTCCTTTGCATTCCGTAACCAGCCTTCTCTCCTCCTTGCCCTGCTGGGTGTGATGTCTGTTGGTGGGGACCTTTCCACCCTCGCTGTTGTGGAAGCAGAATTGTCACCTCCAGGTTACAGAGAATGTTCCTTGTGCCTGAAGCGCTCGTTGCCAGTGCCGAGCTGTCATGCTGAGCTCGCGCTCAGGCGCTGGGTCGCTCTCAGTGACGGCTCTGGAGAACAAAGGCTCCTGCCTGCGCAGCTGGCGGGGCACAAGGCGGGGGCTGCCGCTGGGGCGTGCGGCTCTGACTTGCCCTGGTTGCACAGGGGCGTGACATAGGAGATGCAATTCCACACCAGCAGGAAAAATGAAGCTTTCCGTGGAGATTTAACCAGTAAAATGGGTGGGAGCTTTTCTGACCAGGGATCCAGCTGGCCGGGTTGTGCCATCGAGGCTGACGGTGCTGCCAAGGTGATGGAAACAAGTGGGACCTTGCTGCTACCCAGGTCCTGCTCCACGCTTCAAGCGGGGCTACTTCAGCTCTCCCATTGTACACTCGGGCAGAAGCTGTGTAGGCTTTGAAAGGCAAAGCATTTTCACGTCTGATAAAAGTTCAAAGCAAAGATCCAAACCTCTGAGTTCAACTTTGCCAATGGGGGAGGAAGTTGGAGAACCCCTCTTCTTGGGGGCCTTCCGTGCTGGCAGGTCAGAGCCCTCGGGAGGAAACGGCCACCTCACTTCGAGTAACAACCATCCCTGGAGACAGTTTGCCTTATGAAAATTTCTCAGGGTTAGTCATCACCTTATTAAATACCTGTTTTTTTGGGCTGGGGTGGGTGAGATGATCTGAGTATGATTTGTCCCCAGGGTGGGGAGTGAACCCACAAAACTTTCAGGTGTGAATCGGAAGACGGTTCTGGTAACTGGGGAACTCTGATATGAACATGGTTTTTCCAAGTGCCAGTGAAGCCTGGGGAAAATCCCCTTGCCTCCATACCTCTCTCCCTGCAGTCATTTGTGGGTGGCTGTTGCCTTAAAGTAGCACTTGTGGAAAAAAGTATGTGGATCGTTACCATGAATAGTGGTGAGAAGTGGGAACGAACAGAGGAAGCACAAGTGCTTGTTGCTTCTCTGGATGCTGAGCTGTGGTCGCGCTGCGGCATCCTGCTGTGGGGGGCTGAGACAAAATCTCTGTGTGCAAAGGCTTTGTCAGTAAAACTTCACCCTTGAGAGCACCTTCTCATCCAGCGATGGATTCTGCATGGCTCTCTTCCCAGGAGTGGGATCCATCACATGAAGCTAATCCCAGCCTGTAACGGGAGGGTTCCTGTTGGCCCTGTGATAATGAGGGGGGGTTAACACTGAGCTGGAAAAAAAGGCGGGGGGGGAATGGGAGTTGGTTTGCATTCGCTCTTCTGCTGGGCTGGCAAAAGCGGCCTCTGTTGCAGAGGCAACAACAAGCTGAGCAGAAGGTACCTCAGGGTCTTCTTGTGGGCAAGCAGGCTGCACTTCAAAGCATGGACTGTGCTCTCCGTGCCCTCAAGAACGTGAAGTTGATCAAAATGCACCTTGTGGGCCAGTGTCAGATTTCTGTCCCTTCAGAGTGATGGATAAGCTCTGTGTCCAACAGGAATATGGGTTGCAGGAAGGTGAATTTATTGCCGTGCTTCACCGCTGTCTCCCTCTCTAGCGATTTCTGCAGCATGGACCTTGGGCTACAAGTGGTTGCTCTTGGTGGGCACCTTATGCGTATCTCCTGTGGATCCCAGTTGTATTTCATTCTGATTTATTAGGTCATTTATTCTCGGTGAGGATTTGCTTTTTTTCAGTTGTATCTTGAGCTGTGCTTGTAGCAAGCTCCTTCCAAAGGAGAACCGTTAGGAGATGTGCAGGTGGGTAGTGAGCAGGGCGTGCGTGACACACCCTTGGAGGCTTTCCTTCACTCTTGCATTCAGATGTGAATGCATCCTCACTCAGAGTCTTTTTTATTTCTTCCCCCCAGAGATTTCTCAGCGGGAAGCTGTGGCTAAGCGGTGCCACAGTGCTCATCTTCCCTTCTCCTTCCTCCTGGCAGCATTGGGGTGGAGATGGAGGAAGGTGCTGGCTGCTGCCTCTTGCTCGCTTTTGTTTGTGCAGGTCCCTGCACTCTTTTTCTCCTTCCCTGCACCCTTTTTCTGTTGCTCTCAGTGCAACAGGAGGCACAGGGGATGGTCGGCACAGATCTGTCATCATTATGCTCCAGAATCAGTATGCAGTTGAGATGGACAAGAATGGCTTCATTTTGGGAGTCAAAAGTCCTTTCTTGGAATAGCCAAAGATAGCTTTTTCAGGAAAATAGGGTCCCTTTTCTCTTTCCCAAGGAGATGGCTGGGATCGTGGAGCAGTGCAGGGGTTTATTCCTGGTAACCAGTGCTAGTCAAAGAGCTGAGCAGAAGGCATCGCAAACCAGCCACAGCCCTTAGGGAGAGGTGCTGTGGCATCTGCAGATACCTGGGCAGGAGATGCTCTGTAGTCCGTGATCTGGTGATGGTCTTTCTCTGCCCACCACAAGACTTGCTCTCCAGAGATGTTTAACCCTGTTTGGAGCAAATCCTGCTTCAGTCTCCCATTGCTCCCTGCTGTAAAGAGGGAGTGGAGGTAACATCTGAAGATACGTAAAGGCATTGTTTTTGCTTGGGGACCTGACAAGAGTTAATACCCTGATTACAAAACCGGGGCGAGCTGCTGTTTTCCTCCTCTGTGCTAATTGCGGTAATGACTTCTCTTTCACAATCTTTGCAGTGGAAGAGGGTGGGGAGGGGAAGGGGAGCTTCTTCATCAAGGTTTGGACAATGCTGCATCCTGGCCTCTTCTCATGGATCGGTGCCATGTCAGCTTCCAGCGTGTCCTCCCCAGCCTTTCAGAGGAAGCTGGCTCACTTTCCCAGTAGGTTTGCTTCCTTCTCTCCGGGATGCTTGGCACCAGCTCAGCAGTTTAGAAAAGACACATTTGAAACAAAATCTTGATGAAGTTATTCTAGGGAGAAGGAAATGATGCAACGAGGGACTCGTCCATTTGGAGGAAGTTGGATTTCCGTCAAAAGGCGTTATCTAACCTACCTTTATTTATTTATTTATTAAATAGAGGCTTTTCTGGCCTGTGCAGGAGGGTGTTCAGCTGCCTGAAGATTGGGGAGAGCAGCTGTAGGTCACCGTCATCTGCCTGGCCTGCTCCCAGTAACTTGGCTTTCTTCTGAAATCTTTGACCTAAGGTCAGTTTTGCAAACTGCCAGGTATTTCCTAGCAAAGACCGTAAGCGGGGTCAAGCCACTAGGTAGATAATGAAGGGAGCAGCCGTGACAGCAGGCCATGAGCAGTGAAAAGAAGGGGGATAACAGCTGAGTAGAAAGGGATGCTCACTTGTGGTAGAACACTGACTTTCCAGAAGGTGTGCTTGTGTTTTACTGTCTTCCCTTCTGCTTGTTGCATGGGTCGGATAGATGTGGCCGTTTCTGCATCTGAAGCTGGCACCTTTCCCCTTGACATCCAGACCTGAACTCTAATCAGGGAATGGAAACAAACGTTGCCCCCAGATTTCCTATTTGCAAATGGACTTTCATGGCCGCTCATTTCTGTAGCGGTGCCTCAGCTACTGGGTGGGGTGGGTGGCCAGCAGCAACATCAGCAGCTCTTTTCACCCTCTCTTTGAGTCAGCTTGCGAGCACGATATGGTGCAGGCTGCTCCTGCTTTGCTCATCAAGCCTGTGATACTGTAAAGTGGTACCTTAGCAACTTGAGTGACAAAATTTGAGTGCAACTTCCTTTTCTCCTGCAGGCAGGGCTGCTGCAGAGGGGAGCTGGGCGCCCTGCTCCTTGCTCAGCCTCGCCAGCTGGGTTTACACAGGCTCCGTGTAGGCACAGCAGGTGTGTGGGTGTTGCTGAGGGTAGAGTTTGGTGTACGGAGCGACTGTCACTGCATGAAAAGGAGAGAAGCTGGTGTGACTGTCGCATCCCAGACTGAGTTTGCAGAGCTGTAAACTGAGTAAAACAGTCTCTGCTTGGTGACTTGGGTCTGTCCTAGTGAGGGTGCGGAGGCAGCAGCCAGGGGCTTGAGGCTGTTTCACTGCAGCAGGACAGTGCTCTGAGATCACCTTGGCAGAGCAGGGGAGGCAATGGGAAATGGTTGCTGCTTTCCTTCCTCCTTTATTTTTTATTTTTTCTTGCGGGATGCAGCCAGGAGGGATCGAGGGAGCAAGCTTGTGGAGGGGAAACTCAGCTGCTGTGCAATTTCCACCCCTAGAGATGCTGGCCAGGCACGGCGAGCTGTGCTCTGGGGGATCTTGCAGAAGAGGGACCTGATGCATTCGCAGTGATGGGATGCTCGGTGGGCAGTGCTGGCAGCCTGCAGAGCCCTTCCATGAGGGTGGGCTCTGCAGGCGGGAGAAACAAAGAAACATTTTCCACTTTTTTCCTCTCTTTCACTAGCCAGGCAGAGACTGATTCAATTAGGTGCAAAACAAAATGCCAGGAAAAGGATGTTTGCTATACTGAGCGGTGCTGCTGTCGCAAACCTGCTTGTCTATCTCTTGCAGCCTTTTGTTCTGCTTCTTCCACAGATAAAATGATTCAGAGATTCTGACATGCTGCTCTGAGAGCAGGAAGTCCCCAGGGTGAGCAGGAGAGAAGCAAGGAGCAGGGTGGTTTGGCAGGAGAGAGGCTTCCCTGAGCTAAATCGTGTGAGCTGGTGACAGTCCTTGGCGCCTGTTGCCTTCAGCTGGCATCTAGAGTGCCGGCTGGGTCTTGGGATCAGGCCTTTTGTAACAACGAGGGCTTGGAGAAGATGACGAACCTGCGTGCTAGCTGGAAAAGAGCTGCTCTTGAGCATTGCAAACGGGCAGGCTGTTGTCCCAGGTCAGTCCTGGCGTGGCAGGAGCCAGCTTGATCCAGGTGAGGTCTCACGGCTGAGCCTGTCTGCACCCTGGATCTTCTCCTTAGGACAAAACGTGTCCCAGCAGGGGCAGGTGCTCTGCCCCACCAGTGTGGACATCGTGTGCCTCTGGTGACTCCCAGTAGCTGGCTTGCAGCTCTGGGAGGAAAGGCAAGGAACAAGAGCCTGGATGATGCTGGGCCGATGTCCCCTCTGTGCTCAGGAGCTCCCTTCAGGTGTAGTGACCCCTTTGGGGTTTGCTTCATGAGCAGCAATCTCCAGGTCCTCCTTTTGACCTTCCTGGGTCTGCAAAGGGGCCGTGCTTGTGTGGAGAGACTGGGCTGGAGCTGCCCTGGCCTCCCACCCTCGGGGCAGTGGCTGCTGAAGGCGTCAGCAGTGTCCTGTGCCCCTTCCCAAGGAGCTGGGCTGACGCACGAGCAAGCAGCCGGCTTTTTGGTGGATTCCAGGTGAGCAACAGGTAGGGACAGAGCACAAGAGCTCTCCATCTCCAGCAGCTCTTTGCTTGCGTCACCTTGCTGTGTTGCTGCAGTTTAACCAGTGACCAGCGCTGCTGTTTTTTCTTTTTACCCAAGCCTGATCTTTCCCCTCTGTTCTAATCCCCACCTTGAACCAGGCACTGTCAGTGACCTGTGCTGCACTGTCCAGGCCCTGGAGCTCATTGCTAGTTTCCTTCTTGCTTTTATCCTGTGGATTTGGCTTAAAAATATAGACAAAAGACTTGCAGGCTGACCGTCCGTATGGGAGAGCAGCGAGCGTGCGCTCATGAAACGCTGCTTTCTGGTTGGAAAAGCACAGGCTGTGAAATGGCAAACGGCACGTTTGGCCTCATGGGGGATTTGGAGCAGGTTGAGCAATGCTGCTCATTTAAGCAACTCAAAACTGGTATTGTTGTGTAAGGGGAAAGAGTGGATTTAAAAAAAAAAAAGGGCAAAAAAAAAAGAAAATCGCCTTTATGAAAAAAATCTCACTTCTTCAAATCCATCTGCTCTGGCAGCCCTTTGGCACGTCTGTGAGCAGCATTGACCCGGTAATCCTAGACTACTTGGAAAAAGAATAGATATTCTGCTGGGTGGGACTAGGTCCTGCAATGGAGATACCTGATACAAATCCCAGTTCAGCTCTGTCCTTCCAGACCTGGAGCTTCAGCCCCCGCAGGGTGTTTTCCTTTCCCAGCACATCCGCAGGGCCACTGTCACCCCCCTGGTAGCAGTGAGGGGGGACGTGGGGGCATGTTCTGGCCTTCCTGGCACACCTGGACCCGGTTGCCAAGACCAGGTTTGCTGCTGATCCAGAGGATAAGAGAAACTGGGAGCCAGAGATCTTTATCATGGCTCAGGACACGGGGGAATCCGGGAGAGGCTGGGGGGGCTGGGTGTGGGATGGGATGGGATGGGACGGGACGGCAGACATTGCTGCTGGGATGGGAAGGGAAATGATCCTGGGAAGACGCCACTTGTGCCTCTCGGGACTGCTCTGTCAGTGGCATAGTTGTACCCAGATGTAACATCAAAACCGCCCAGCCCAGTGAGACCAGTACGTGTATGGTCTCTGGGTTTGATTCAGCTGCTGCTCTGAGTCAGTCACGGAGACCTTGGCATTGATGGCGCAGCAGGGGACTGAATGCAGGGGGCCCAGATTCTGTGCTGTGGCTCCACTCATGGGGCTCCCCTTGCTTAGATCTTGCTGGATGGGTGCTTTGGTACCACTGGTGACACCAGGGCTTGCTGGGTGGTGGCTCTGTCACACGCTTGCCCGTCGCTGCTCTGCCCTTTGGTTTCCTTGCTGGCGTTAGGACCGATGCCCAGGGTTGGAAGAGCCTGCGAGAGGCTGAGCAGATGAGAGGAGCAGCCTGGGCTCCAGCTGAAATCCACGGGGGGCGTCCGGCCTTCCCACCATCTGGTCCCCAGCTTGCAGAGGCTGGCTTGTGGAAGATACTGGAGAAATCTCTGGTAGAGGTTTAGAGGGAGCACCACAACATGGGATGGGGACGTTGGCAGCCACCTGGCGTGTAACTGGGAAGCACTGGTGAGCCATTGCTCATATGTCAGCGGGAGAGGTGGGGTCAGCGTGGCTGTTCAGTGCGTCTTCCCCCCCGAGAAGCTGCCGAGGATGCTCTGCTGAGCGTGCCTGGAGGCTCTCTTAGAGAAGAGGTGTGCTGAGTAGGGGAGGTTCTGCCAAAATGCTGGTGCCCAACCTGGTTCCTCCTCCGTAGGGCTGCATGCCCGGTGTTTGCTGGGCTGAAGACCTCAGCACCTGGTCACAGCCCCTGAGCTCTGTAGCGACTGAAGGTCCCGTACAGGCGCTTGGGTTGTCTGGATGCAGCCCTGAAAGCTCAGCCGTGTTTCTCCCCCCTTCCCTTGCTTCAGTGTGCTGTGCAGAGGGGCAGGCTGCAGAGCAGCCGTTGCCCCCTGCGGTTCGCCCACCCACCAAGGAGCCACTGTAGGAGGGAGTCAACACACTGGCCGGCTCCGAGGGGCGTGCAGAGCGGTGACGTTCTCTGTTCCCTCTGCTGCAGTGGCGTTAGCCTCAAGCTGGATTGCTCCTGGGAGCCTGGACGGCAGCTTCTCCTTTCGGGAGCGGAGAAGGAATGTGGGAACAGTGTGCCTGCTGCTCCTTGCTCAGGTTTTTCCTCTGCATGCTGCAGCAACCTTGAAAAGCAGAGAAGTGTCGGAGGGAGGCTAATCCGGCTGCACCTTGGAAAGAAGAAACCACATTTATCGCTTCCTCTTCTGATCTTTACTCCCAGCTTTGCAGCAGCGCAAGGCTGGATTTGTGCCATAATCGCAGAGCAGGGGATGGTCCCTCTTTTCTTCCCTGTCTTGTGGATTGTACTGTTCTACTGTCCCTTCCCCAAGCGCTGCCCTTTTCTGCCCTTGAATCCGCTGAGTTTTTCTGCCTGGCGTAGCCCTGCTGAATAACGTGCTGTCTGTCTGACTCCGCAGGACTGGGAGGTTCTAGTCCTGGAGAAGCTAAAGTGGGACCTGGTCTCAGTGATAGCAAATGATTTCTTGGCTCACATCCTCCACCGCCTCCCGCTGCCTAAGGACAAGATGGAGCTGGTGAAGAAACACGCACAGACCTTTATCGCCCTGTGTGCCACAGGTGGGTGCCTGCTCCTGGTGCAGCCATCCGCCGGGATGCTGCGGGGGCTGGGCTGGCTGCTGCAGGCAGGGCGGCCTGGGCTTGAGCCGGGCTTGCTGAGTAACCTGGGGCTGGTCTCCCAACGCCCTGGTTTCTGGGGAGCTGCACGCCTGCCTTCATCCACATCAGAGCGTTTTGCTGCTCAGGAACAGGTTTGTTATCCCTGACAAAGTGGGATAACGGTCCCGCAGGCTCTCAGTGGGTGTCTGAAGGATGCCAGGAGAGAGCACAACCAGCGTGCCACCGCTGTTGCTGCACGGGCTGCGACTGCGGGAGGGTGTCCAGGGTGAAGGCAGGGCTGAGGCTGAGCTTTTGTCAGCCTTGCTCGAAGTCGCTACGTCCTCATCTTCAGGATTTCTTTGGTGAGACAGACCCAGAGAAACAGCTTGACGAAGCTCGCTGCCCTGATGCCTAGGCTGTTCGCTGTTACGGCACCCCTCTTTCTCTCTGCTAAGCTGGGTGGACCCCTCTGGCCCTCTCTAGTTTTTCAGGGAAAGAACTTACCGTGTGCATCCTTGCTAACGGTTTCTTCTTTTTGCTCCTTGTGTCCCTCTCCCGGCTCTAGACTACACTTTTGCCATGTACCCCCCCTCCATGATTGCAACGGGCAGCATTGGAGCGGCGATCCATGGTCTGACGGTCTCGGTGAACGATTTCACCAGCGAGGCGATCACCGAGCTGCTGGCCAGCATCACTGGCACGGAGGTGGTGAGTGTTCGGGGGGGAACAGCAAAGCGGTTTTGCTGTTGGATCTGGTGGAAACGCTTCCTCCTTCTGCTGCTCGCTCTTTTTAGAGGGAGAGGGAACGGGCTGTTGGTAATGATGCTGACCTTGGTTTGAGGAGGGTTAGAGGTAAGGGAGCATCTCGGAACGCAGCAGCTTTCGTCAGTCCCGTGGCTGCAGTGGGCTCCTGGCTGCCGAGCGCTGGCCAGCTCGGGAGCCTTTGAAAAGCAGCACAAAGGGGAGCGGCTGTTCCCCGCGCAGGCAGGTGTTGGTGGGATCGGGTTGACAAGGTGGGATGGGGCAGCGGGAGAAGCCGGCTCGGCATCTGCTGACCTCCCCGGTGTCTGGTTGCAGGTGCCCAGGCTCAGCTGGGAAGGGGGTCAGGGGCACGAGGCGTTTCAGGGCGCTGGCACAGCGGCTTTGCTGGGGGCGTTGGGATGGGGAGGGGGGTCTGCCTGCCCCTCCGCTGCCCTTTGAATGGGGAAGGGGGACGCTGTCAGGCTCCCCGTTTCCAGGTGACTTTGGAAGCGCTCGGCAGCCTTTCTTCTGCCCGGGGCCCCTTTTGATCTTTTCTTCTGCCCGAGCGCTAATGCCGGCAGCCGGGAGCGGGCTTAGTTACAGTCCCCTGACAGCAGCACCGGGAATTGAAGAGGTGCCGGTGCCGCAGCGGGTGGGAGGCTGTGCCGAGGCTTTGTCCAGGCAGGGAGGGGACTGGGCAGGGGGGTGTCCTGATCTATTTGTGTGGCTTTATTATTTTTTTTTGTTTGTTTGCCGGAGCTTTTTTAAGGAGAGTCAGTGCAGCCAGCTGCTCTCAAGCTGCTGCGGTGAGTGGGGCAGGGGCTGAAACCTGCTCCGGGTCATGGCTGGTGGAAGGAACAGGTGGGAAGCAGGGGGGCACCGCTGAGGGAGGGAGCTGAAATTGGGCCCAGCGCACCTCGTGCTACCCTCCAGCCCGGAGAGGGCATCCATTCAGTCCCCCAGCCTGCCCGATGCGAGGGGCTGCACAAACAGCCCAGGCAGGACCACGGCAGCTCCTGTGGCAGAAGGAAACCCTGGGGCTGTCCCCGCGGCGTTGCAGGGCTCCTGGAGGATGCGCTCAGCCTCCGTGTTTGTGCTGTTGATGCCTCTCCCTAAATCTGGCCTCGCAGTGTCCCCGGGCTGTGGCTCGGTCTGCCCTTTGGCACCAAGCCGGGGGAGCGATCCCCTTCCCGCAGCTGCTGAGGCTCAGCTGGGCAGTGCCGGAGGTGCGGGGAGTCCGTGGGGACGGAGCGGGGGGACGATGGCACAGGGCCGTGCCAGCTCCACGGCCAGCGGGAGCCGCACCGCCGCGCTGAGGCTGGCTCGTCGCGGGCTGTGCCGCCGCTTCAGGTGCCACTCGGAGCTGCTCCGAACCAGCCCTCATCCTTCACGGAGCACAGCTGGGACCCGCCGGGTGTCTGAGCCAGAGCCCCAGGGCACCGCCGCTCCGCAGAGTGGGGAGCACAGCCAAGGGCTGCAAACCCCCAAGGCTTCGCCAGGCAGCAGGAGAGCCTGGCTGAGCGTGGCCAGGCTGGCGTTTAGCATCTCTGCCGAACCTGCCGATGGAGAGATGGAGAGCCCGGCTGCGGCGAGCCCTGCGACCGGCTGGCCGTGGCACCAGGCCCTGCAGCGAGCTCGCCCTGGGGCTGCGGGCAGGCGAGGGGCCGGAGGCTGCGCTGACGGGAAGCGGGTGGGGAAGAGGAGGTGGGCGTTGCTATTTTCGCTCCCCACATCCTCTGTCAGTTTCTAAGAACCGCCAGCAGATTCCTGGTAAGAGATTTTGACGTGTGGCAGGACCCAGCGCGCGGCGTCCAGCTCCGCTCCAGCCGCGAGGTGCCAAATGCCACCTCTTACCCTGGCGAGAGCCGAGCCGCGGTGTGGGAGCTGGGCCGGGTGCGCCCGTTGGCGTTGCCCCCCGCAGCTCTCCATCTGTCACACTGCTCCGGTGTCAAAGTGGAGGAGTTTGAGTGACGGCTCGCATGGGGAGGTGACGTGGTGGAGTTTGCTTTTATTGCAAGTGATGTGCCACTGCGTGCAGTCCCCTCTGCCTCCCTGTTTGTGGGGCTGGTGTGTCCCACGGCACTGGCTTCCCTGGGTCCCGGGGAGGTGCGGAGAGCACCGGGGGGCTCCCGAGGGGATGACAGGCTGTGAGCAGCTCTGCGGCCGCAGCATCGTTTTCAGAACAGCCCAGCATCCACAGCGCGTGGCGGAGGGAATGCTGGGTGGGAATGCGTGGCCGGGACGGCTGGTGGGTCTGGATGGTCGGGTCCAGCCGCCTTGGAGATCGCCGGAGTGATCCAGCGTGCGTCAGCCGGGGCACCCGGCAGGGACTCACCTTGTCCTGGCTCGGCCACGGGCAGGGACAGGATGAGGCAGAGCTGTGGCACAGCTTCTCCGCAGCGGGTGGGTGACTGCAGAAGTGCAGGATCGCGCTGGGGGACCTGGGTTGTGGGGCCTGGGGGAGGCAGGTGGGTCCCCGTGCGCGCCCGTGCTGCTGCACACCCGCTGTCACTCACAGGGCTGGGGAGTTTGGGGTTGTAAAGGCTGATGCCAGCCCACGCAGAGCTGTTCTGCTCTGCCCTCCCGATCGTCAGCGGCGTCTGACTGTCGTGATGCTGAAATCTCACACTGCGTCCAGGCACGAGCCTGGATGCTTTGGGAAGCTCTGACAGGCACAACGTCCGTTCCTCAAGGAGGTGGTGGAGCAGAGAGGTGGGGAGAAGACAACCAGAGCATGGGGCTTGTTCTGGGGAGGGGCCTGAAGCACAGACAAGCTGGAGCTGCCCCTTGTTGGAGAAAGGCTTCTTTGTCTGGCATGTTTAGATGCTCCGGGGGCCAGAGATGTAGCCCGGCAGCTGCTCAGAGCTATTTATAAGGCTCCCACCTCCGAGCAGCAGAGAACTGAGGCCTCTTGTCTCGCTCCCTCTCCCGCAGGACTGCCTGAAAGCCTGTCAGGAGCAGATTGAGGCAGCCTTAGCCGAGAGCCTGAAACAGGCATCCCAAACCCAACAGGAATACAGCACCGCCAAGACTGCTGCTTACTCAGCCAGCCAGCCCACCAGCACACCTACAGACGTCACGGACATCAACCTGTGACCAGCCTCCCCTTCCCGAGAGCTGCCTGGCCCTGCCACAGCAGGACCTCGCCCTGGACACCGAAAGGTCGCTGCATCCCCACTACCCGTCCGCCAGCCCCCTCCATCTGATGCCTGCTGAGGATTTGTTCCGCTCGCCAGGATTGCGGAGCAGGATCTGCGCTCGTCCCGAGCGGTCAGGCTGGCGGAGCTTGATGCTGCTCATCAGCTTCTGTAGGTGGCCGGGGTGAAGCGACCGTTCTCATGGTGGCAGGGCACGAGAATTGCTGGGGAAGGGGGAGCAGGACCCAAAACAAAGTTGTAAAATGTTTCTCAGTTCGTGTTCCTTGTAGCCCGACTGGCCACTGTTCACCGTCTCCTCGGGGGTGTTTACCGTGACGACTTCCAGCCCCGCGTGGGCCATCAATCATGGATAGAGCCTCTTACCCTGACCTGCGTGACCAAAATCCTTAGAGCCCCCCATCCTCCCTCCCCGGGCTGGGTGCTACGTGCCCATGCAGCTCAACATGAGAGCACGGGGTGTCCGGGAGGAGGGAGCAGGTGCTCGTTGGCCCCTCGGTCCCCATCGCTTCGTGCCAGGCTGCTGTGGCTCCTGGGGGGGTGGCGTGGCTGCTTCTGCTTGGAGGGGAAAACGTGCGGCTTTTTTCTTGTTGCTGTTAAATTTGGGATTTGTGGGGTTTTTGGCTTGCTTGGGGGATGTGCTCCCCGTCCGCGGGGGCAGCAGAAAAGCCCTCGCCTTGGGGGAGCAGCCGTTCGGGCGCAATCCCCTTGGCTTTCCGCTGGCCCGCTGAGGCTGCTTAATTTATTGTTAACTGCTGGGAAATGGGGAGGGAGGAAGACCTTGTCGTCCCTCGGTGTGGGGCCTGGATGCTGGTCTCCTCTCCTTCCGAAAGAGTGCCTTCACCCTCCATCCCCTTCCCTAGCTCCCTGGGCAACGGGAGACTCTCACTTGGAAGCTGGTTGTTGGTTTTTTGGGGTTTTTTGGGGTTGTTTTTTTTTTTTAGGTAGCTTAGACATCAGACTAGTTGGAAGAAATACATTTGAATGTGCTGCTATAGTCTGTAATGCATCTTCACTCCTCCAAGGCAGGGATCTCGGATCGCGTTCCGGAGGGGGCTGCGTTGCATTTATATCCACGTGGGTCCGAGTCGTATCCTTACAAGGGTGTAAAAATCTGCTGCGCACTTGAGTTGAAAAGCGATTACTGCATTTTTTGTATTGTTGTTGTTGATCCTGTTAGTTTTTATAAAAAGTGTTTAAAAAAAAAAATAATGCTGCTTTTCTAAGAGAAAACCATTAAATAGTAGAATTGTATTAACCAGGAGAAGCCAGAGAGACTCTGCAGGGATGGGAGGCAGACTGTTGCTGCTGGGTGACCTCTGGATGTGTGGAGCTGTGGCTGTTGTCCTCCCGTGGGGGATGGGGAAAAGGAGGTTGAAATCTTCTTTTTTGGATGCCACTAGAAACAAAAGTCTTATCAGGTGGAGAAAGATGGGGCTGCTGTTCTTCCACTCGCTCGACTCGTCAAAGAAGAGCCATCTGCCGCTGACTCCTGCTAGCAGGAGGGCTGGGGGGCGTGCAGAGCCTGTCTGTACAAAAAGAAAAAAATTTTTTTTTATATATAAAGGAGTTTTAATTTAAGAGTAAACTGGTTTGGTTTCAGATGCAAAAGTCCCGCTGCTGGGACAATCAGAGGACCGTATGATGTTGCAATAAAGTATTTTAAAGAAATCTGAAGGCCTTGAGCGTTTCCCTCTGCGATCTGAATTGTGCTGGGGTGGGAGCCCAGCCGCTGGGGGATCCCCCCGCGCTGCTCCCAAGGGCTGTGAGAGCAGGAGGGGAGAGGGAGCCAGGCGGGCAGACACCGTGAGGCGGAGGGGAGATGCTGTGGTGGCCGAGGGCCACGTTGCACAGAACAGGCGAGGTGCTGGCTGCTGGAGAGGAGGCAGCGACCGTGCTTCCAGCAGCTTTGAAGCCTCCCCTCACCAATGCGCTGCGGGAGCCGGGGCGCTCTCTCGCGCTCACCAGCTTCTGGCTTCTTTTAAAAAAAGAAGAGAAAATCAGGAAGCCAAGGAAAAAGCGCTGCGGTGTGCAACCAGCCTGGGCAGCTGGGCTTTCTGTGCTGCTCCGCTTCACATGGCTTCTGCTCCCACCACCGCTGCTGTCACGGGAGAAGGTGCCAAGTCCCAAGAGAAGCAGGCAGGAGACGGCTGTCGGCAGCCCCGCTGCTGCGGGAAGCTGTGGGAAGCTGCAGGAGCTTGTCTCCACGGGCCGGACCCGCAGGAATCGGTGCCGGTTCCAGGGCCAAGGCCAGGTACTCAACGCACAAACCTTGCGGCCACGCAGCGTCACCATCAGCAGTTCCCCAGGGTAAGTGCGGTGCCTCGTGGAACACGGAAGGAAAAGCCCCTGCTGGGTTTTCCAGGAGGAAAAGCTCCCACTGGGGGTTCCAGAAGGGCCACGTGTGTGTGTGGGCAGGCTGCTGTGAGCAGCACGTGGCCTCGACGGCTGGACGAGGGCAGCAGCCCCGCGGCTTTGCCAGCCTCGCCGAGCAGAGGTAAAGCCGGCTGGTGGCTGGGGAGGGGAGTGTTGCGGGAAAATCCCTGGGGAAGGGACGGGAAAATCCCTGGGGAAGGGACGTGGCTGGCGTTTTGGAGGCAGGGTGGCAGTGGTGAGGCTGGTGACGGCACCAGGCAGAAGGGCCCAGGCCATGGAAGAAGGTGCCTGAAGGCTGCCCCCTGCCCCAGCCACTGCCAGCCCCCGCAAGGAGAGGGGCTCTCGGGGAGGGATTTCCCCCCTGTGCTGCCCCCCAGGGCTTTCCCCTCTGCTCCCAGCACCATGGCGGCCCAGCTCAGGCCCTGGTGACAACCAAGTGCTTGAGAAACCCTCAGGCACCTACAGGATTCCACCCCCCCCACCCCCAACCCCAGCGTGGTTTTGGGCTCTGGGAACAGTCTGGGGGTCCCAGCCCTGTCCCCCCGCCCTTTGCCCAACCACGCAGGGGCTGCCCAGGGCACAGGGAGGAGGGGGGGGTGCAGGGGTCCCTTCTCCCTGTGCAACCTGGGGGCAGCCCCGGCAGCGCGGTCTCCACCTGCAGCTCTGCCAGAAGCCCGGGGCTGGTGGCTTTGCTCTGCCACCTGCTGGGGACAGGACACGGTGGGACTGGGACAGGGCAGCGCGGCGCAGGGATGCGACCGCAGAGGTGCAGCTGCGGGGCAGAACCACCCTGACCGAGGGACGCGGCTCAGGTTTTATTTTCCAATACAGGAAAGAAGCCAAACTCTCCCCGGTGCTGGTGGCACCAGGTTCCTGGGTGGGACAGGGGCTGCCCTGCCCCGCCGCCAGCAGCGCAGGGAGCACGGTCCAGCTCTACAGGCACAGCCTTCCCGCAGCGCCCGCCTGGAGCGGCAGGAGCCTGGGCCGGGTGCTCTGTGCCTCCCCACAGCTTTGCTCATGCAGCAGGCTCCAGCTGCAGCCAGCAGCATCCCGGGCACGGGTCCGGCTGCAGCTTTTCCTGCTCACTCCATGGCCACAGGCTGCAACACCTCCACATCCCGCGTCTTGGAGTTCATCAGTTCCCTCCGGATCTCCAGGGAGATCTGCGGGTGGCTGTGGAACTTGAGCAGCTCAAGCAAAGCCTCCTTCTGCTCCGAGGAGAGGTCCTCCTTGTAGCGCTGCGCGAAGGCCAGGAAGCTCTGGTGCCACAGCACGGGCAGGACCCGCTGGTCCGTGCGGAAGGCCAGGAAATGGAAGACGAGGGCATCCACCACACGGAAGGGCAGGGCGTACTTCTTGTCGATGAGCAGGCGGAGGAAGATGCTGTTGGCGCCGCTGTACTGCATCTCGGCAATCTTCAGCATGGCCGCGCTGCGGGGGGGGGAGGGGAACACGGAGGTGAGGGCAGGGCAGGCAGGAGCCACGGGGCACCCAGCACCCAGACACAAAGATGATAAACCCGGCAATACCCCCACCCCAGCGATACCGGAGAGGCCGAGAGACAGAGCTGAGGCGTGGCACTGGTGTCCCTAAGGGAGAATCTCTGCCCCCACCAGCCTTTCAGCACGTTACCTGGAGTGGAGGACAGGGATGGAGCACTTGGTGAGGATGCTGCCGATGATGATGGCCTCCCGCAGCGTGCAGGTCCCCGACTCGCACAGGGGGATGAGGATCCCTGTAGAGGGAGGAAGAGTCAGGCATGGCCCGTCCTCACGGCAGCAGGCAGAACCCTGTGATTAAGTCCCTTCCCCTGTCGTGGGACATATCTGACCCTGGGGTAAACTCCTGGAATAAACTTCCAGGGGTCACAGCATCTCCCTGCCACGCAACTCGACTCAAGTTGCCAGACAAGACTGAGATCAGACCCACGACAGCTCATAACCTGCTATCAACCTCCAAAAGAACCCAAATACCTGCTGGCACTCAGCAGCAGCACCTGCATAAGCCTACAGGCTTCCACCCTGAACACCACAAAAGGGCTCTGCTGAAGGGGATTCCTGGCATCTTCCACATCTCCTTCCCACTAAGCCCGCAGGGCCACACCACGCTGGGGACAGTGCTGTCACACTGGGCAGCGGTGTGCAAGGCACCCCTGCTGAGCTTCCTAGCTGCCACAGATGGCGAGAGGCTCCCCGGCAGGAACGGCAGCGCCGCAGGGAGTCCCTACCTTTGAACCAGGCTGCTGGCTTGAACAGAGCCTTCTTCAAAGCCATGTAGAGGTGAAAATTGAGGCGCTTATACTCAGCAATGTCATCCCTGACCCGCGGCAGCAGCACCAGGTTGTAGAACCGCTGGGCCATCCTCTCTTTCAGGTTGGATGAAAATATCCTGGGCAAAGCAAAGCACGAAGTGAGGTGTGGAGAAAGGAGGCCAAGCGGGGGACAGGTTGGTGTTTTGTAAATTTGGTTCCAGTTATGGAAAGAAAAAGCAAAAAAATCCCACATCAGCAGCTCCCAGAGATGATCTTACCTGGTGGCTTGGTACATGGCAGCTGCCGTCCACGTCTCCGGCTCTGTGATGTAGAGGATCTGCTCCCAGTTGGACAAGGCAGGAATGATTTTAAATGCCTTGGGGAGTTTCCCGCTCCTGTATTTGGACAGCACCTTCAAAGACATGGACAGAGGCCAGGCCGTGACATATGGGCACTGACAGCAGGGCTGTGGGGCTTGTCTCATGACAATGAGAAAGCTGTCCCTTAGCATCTCTGGTGAGAAAGGACTATCCAGGTCCAAAGACAGGACCGTCCCAGGACCATCCTGAGCATGGCACTCAGGTGACTGTCACTCAGAAACATTCTGGGCCATTCAGTGCCTGATACTACACAAATCGCAGCTGATCCACAGAAATGCCTACGCAGAGTGAGTGTGGGGACAGGCCCTGAGAAGGAGCGCGGGCACAAGGGCAGCGGCTGTGGGGCTCAGCGTGGCACCCCTGCGCCCTGGGGCCCAGCCTCACCTCTCTGACGCCCCTGTAGACCTCCAGGACACGGGGATCGAGCTGGGGCATGGGGCAGCCCGATATCTCCGACAGCGCCGTCTCCACCTCCGTCTGCTTCTCCGTGATCTTCTCCATGATGATGTCCGCCAGCGTGCGCCTGGGGCCGGGGCAGGAGGGCTATGAGTCGGGGGACCCCGGCCCAGCCCCCCCCTCCCGCCGCCGCCGCCTCCTCACCTCAGCGGCGGGTTCTTGTTCATGAACATCTCGATGGCCGCCTCGTCCTCGGGGTCCACGGTCACCTCGCCGCCGTACTCCCCGCTCCGGCCGGCCGCCGCCGCCGCCTTCTCCAGCGAGGGCCACTCCTCATCGTCCTCCGAGTCGGAGCCGGGGCCGCGCCCCGGGCCTGCGGGGGAGCGGCGCTGGCTGAGCCCGGGGCCTCGCACCCTGGACGCCCGGGGGTGCGCGGGGGGCGAAGCGAGGGCTCACCCAGCGCCGTGATGCGCTGCCTGGGGGCGGCGGGCGCGCCGGGGCCGTGCTCAGCCTCCAGCTCCTCCTGCTGCCGCCGCGCCTGCTCCAGGATGCGCCGGGACAGCCGGGCGTCCACATAGGCCTCGCCGCCCGCCGCCTCCTCGGCCTGGCCGCGCCGCTTCCCCCGCGCCGTGGGCCGCGGCGCCGCCTCCTGCAGGATCTGCTCGGCCAGCGGCAACAGGGGCCCGGGGGCCCGCGCCCGCCGCGCCTTGGGCATGGCGGAGGGGCTGGGGGGCGGCGGGGCTGGGGAAGGGACGAGAAGGCCCGGACGCCGCCGCCTCTCCGCCACCGGCCGCGCGTGCGCTCTGGCCCCGCCTCTTCCGGCGGAAGGGAGACCACGCCCCTTCCGGCGGCACGGCGGGCCTGGGGCGGGCGGGTGCAGCATGGGGGTCACCTGGTAAGTGCGGCGGCGGGGGCTCCTGGGGGGGAGGTGGAGGCGAAGGTGACTGGGGGGCTCCCTGGCGGGGGAGGAGGAGGAGGAGGAGGAGGCGGCGGCGGCGGCGGCGGCGGCGGCGGCGGCGGACGCTGGCGCTGCCCGGTGGGAAGGAGGAGGAGGAGGAGCAGGGCGGCGGGGGAGGCTCCCCCGTGGAGGGGAGGCGGCGAAGGGGACGCTGCCCGGTGAGGGGGGGGTAGGAGGCGGTGGCGGCGGTGGTGGGGGGGAGCTCCCCGGTGGGGGAGAGGTGGTGGCAGTGGGGGGCTCCCCTGTGGAGGGGAGACGGCGGCGGGGGGTCTCCCCGGTGGGGAGAAGGAGGCGGCGGGGGGGGCTCCCCGGTGGGGGGAGGGAGGAGACGGCGGCGGGGGGGAGGGGCTCCCCGGTGGGGCGGAGAGGGGGGGCTCCCCAGCCCGGTGCCCGCGGGCCCTGAGCGCTGTTGCAGCGTGGCGCAGGTGCCGGTGGCGGAGGGGAAGAGCGTGCAGCAGACGGTGGAGCTGCTGACGCGGAAGCTGGAGCTGCTGGGGGCCGAGAAGCAGGGCACCTTCTGCGTGGACTGCGAGACCTACCACACGGCCGCCTCCACCATCAGCAGCCAAGGTCAGCCCCGGGACCATCCCGGGACAATCCCGGGACACATCCAGCCCCTGAACGTGAGGTCTGGCCAAGCATGGTCTGGTCAGTGCAACCGCAGCACGGTTCTGCCGTGGGGCCAAGGCTTCTCCTGCGGGTGGTGGCAGCTGTTTGTCACAGGTGGCCCCGGGCTGCCCACAGCACGGCTGCGCTGCCCGCCTGCTGCTTCCCTCCTCCAGGAGACGGAGCATCCCTGTGCCCCGTGCTGGGGAGCCGGCAGGGTCGGTGCCAGGCAGGGGTGGGCTGCTCTGCCGGTGCCATTTGCCCCGTGCCCTGTGTGCCCCAGCGTTGCTGTGTGCTGGGGACGGCAGTGTCACCGGGGAGCCCAGCCTGGAGGTCTGCCACTCGAGCCTTAGGCGCCATGCTGGCTGTCTTTGCTGTCAGCGTGTTTTTCCTTGGAATTTCATAAAATCCTGCTGCTGAGGTGCTTTGGAGGCCGCGTCTTGCTCTGGAGGGGATGGGCGCAAGTCTCCTGGCAGCATCTGCCTGCTCTGCCCGCCTCCAAGGGGTGAGTGCTCATGGGCAGGCAGCAGCGGCCGAGCGGAGCGGAGCTTGGGGAGTGGGCAGTGGGGAGCAGCTTGAGGGGGCCTGAGGCATGAGATGACCCAGCTGTTTCCAGGGATGTGCTCAGAGGACCCCGAATCGCCTCTGGATTTAACATAAAACAGGCGCCCAGAGGCATGGCCTGCTCACCTGAGGGCTGCGCCAGCCTCTTTCTGTCTGTCTGTCTGTCTCCATTTACAATTTTGATATAATTTAAAAACACCAATGTGAGTGTCACCGTCCGCGGTGGCTGCAGAGGTCAGCACTGAGCCCCGCACAGCCTCAGGGCTCTGCACCACAATTTGCCCTGACAGATCCATTTGAAACTACCGGAGCAGCTTTTTGCTGCTTTTTGTGCAGCTGGAACCGGCAGGGCCACATTCGTGGAAAGGCTTTTTTGATCTCTGTGGATAAATGAGAATTGTTTCCAGCTTTTAAAGCATGGTATATGCCAGGCACATCCTCTCTGGACACCGTGTGTTCCTGAGTGTGTCCCAGCCCATTGTCCCCTGGCAGGACTGGTGGTGAGTGGGAGGAGAGGCAGAGCCCAGCCTTCCTCCATGACCTGGGGCAGGAGGATGTCAGCGGACACCCGGCTCTTGTCTTTGAGGATGGGAGGTGGGTGCTCTTTGCTGACCCCCCCACCAGTCTGCTGAGGATCTCATGTTCAGCTCGCCCTCTCGTCTCTCAGTTGTGCTGGTGTGTTATCCTTGGGCTGCAGAAGATTTTTTTTCCTTTTTAACTTTAAATCTTAAGAAGGAAATACAATCTATTCACTGAACGGCTGGATGACATGAAGCACGTGTGAGTGGTACAAAGACCCTGGAATTAAAGTGACTAAGAGGACAAAGGAAAAAACAGATGCTTCTTTAAAGCACATACAGGCGCAAAACTTACTGGTTTTACAGCCCAAATACCATTGCTCTTATTTCAGGGCAGACAGGCAAGCTGATGTATGTGATGCACAACTCCGAATACCCCCTCAGCTGCTTCGCTCTCTTTGAAAATGGTCCCTGCCTTATAGCAGATGCCAACTTTGATATCCTCATGGTGAAGTTGAAAGGCTTCTTCCAAAATGCCAAGGCAAACAAGATAGAGAGCCGGGGCACCCGCTACCAGTACTGTGACTTCTTGGTGAAGGTGGGCACGGTTACAATGGGGCCCAGTGCCCGTGGGATATCTGTGGAGGTAAGAATCGTCTTTGAAGGGTATGAAATACAACCAGAGACAGGGGAATTCGATGTTGGAGGCTAGATGAGAAATCCCCTGTCCCTTCAGTCTCTCGATTGTATTGCTCATTGCTGGTAGTTTGTACCAGATGTGTTCATGTATGCAGCAGGCAGGTTATTTCTCTCCTTTTCACAACGAGGTTTAATTCAGGCAGGTACTTTGGGGCTGAGCTGCAGCTACGCAAAAGCCTGTAGTTGAAGTGTCAAGCAAAACCCTGAAGGGGTGCCATCGAACTAAAAAGCTGCTTAAAGTCCTGATGTACAACACTAGTAGCACACTTCAGGTTCATAAGCATGCCGAGGGGACAAAACAACCTCTTCAGCTGCTAATTCTGTGCTGATTTGGATTTTGTTTTCTTTCTCCATCAAGAGCAGGGCCCTCTTGCCCCAGGTTCTGCTCACACGGTGGAGAGATGGTTCTCTCCTCACCAGAGAACTTTTGGCAGTGTCAGTCCTACTTTGTGGCATGCCGACCTGGATCACTGCGCCGTGGGCTCAAAGCCTGCCATCAGCTTCTGTTCTCTCCACTCCTGCTGCTGAGGCTCAAGAGCGTCAGTTGCCAGCTGCTGACAGATGTTTCATGGGGTGGAGGCTGAGCTGAAGCAAACTCTGAAGGGAGATCCTTCAGCACACGTGAAGGGGAGTGGGAGGATCTAGGAAGGTGTTTTAGGAGACCTTTGGCTGAGTGCAAGCAATGAGTCGAAGGCTCACAAGCTGTGGGTAAGCCTCAGCTGGGCTGAAAAACATCTTCGAAAAAGACAAGGAGCAGGGAGGGGTGGGATGGGAAGGGCAAAGTGGGGTAGGTCAGACTCCAGACATCTCAATATATGGATGCCTAACAGTCTTCAAGGTAGCTGAGAATTAAGATGCTTAGAAGTCCTTCAAAATCGGAGCTTGTGCTTTTCTAAACACACAAATCCTATTTGATACAGTGATCACGCTGCATCTACTCAGGCAGGTGTTCCTAGCCAGCAGGGATGAGGATTGAGAAACAGCTTATTTCTTCGCTGCAATAAACACAGATGTTGGAGCATTACTGTTGCTATTGATCAGAGTTAAACAGAAGCTTGTTTCAACCTCAACTTGAGTCCAGGACCAGGTTTGCCAGGCAGTCTGACTGCTTCTGGTTTAGTAGGTTTTTTCAGGGTTTTCATTAGGACCTACTGATTTGGGACCAGACTCATAGTTAGTAAAACACTTCAAGTCCTTAAGTCCCAAGGCTTTTTCCAGTACTCACCTGAAAGATGTCAGCCACACACGAGTCGTCGACCTGCCAGCATGTGGGAATGGATTTTGGGTTTGGATGGGGTAAAGTTTGAACCGATGTCCCAAGACCTCCACTATTGGAGATTTAATAAAAGTAATGCCCTTACAGGGGATGTTTTGCCTCCCCTTCCCTTTCGAAGGGATAGCTTGCATGTTCCCAGCATGTCCTGTTCATTCATATTTGTCCATCCTTACATGCTAAATATTCTCAGGTGTTTTCATGAAAAGCATTTCCTCTCTAGTTGCCTCCTGCATGGTTATTGCCCCTGCTGCGAGCTTCAGGGCTGTGTTTTCTGTTGTCAGGTGGAGTACTGTCCCTGCGTGATAGCCAACGACTGCTGGAACCTGCTCATGGAGTTCATGCAGAGCTTCATGGGGAACCACACTCCCGGTATCCCGTCCGTGTTCGGCACCAAGCACGACAGCATCTACAGCCCAGGAGACACGATGGTTCAGTACATGGAGCTGTTCAACAAGATCCGCAAGCAGCAGCAGGTGCCTGTAGCGGGGATCAGATGAAAGGACTCCCCTGGAGCCTGGTTTAGAGCAAGTGCATCCTCTTTTCTGCCTGCCCATCTGGATCAGGAGTTCCTCCAAAAAGTGGCACTGGAGGCAGCCCAAGGTTTATTTTTTCTTCTCAGTCTCTTTCCCCCTGTTTCAAAGCAAAGGTTTTGAACGCTGTGCATATTTCTTGTTGTTCTTCATGGTTTTGAGTATGTCTGGGATCGGGCCTGTGGTTCTGGCGGTTCTTTGTACCATGCTTCATGCAGGGGATTACTGTTCGTCAGCAGGAGGGAACAGCAGAATTTCCAGCCAAACACATGCAAGGGCAGAGTTTTCTTGACTGCAAACAGCTACATGAGAGATTTTTATTTTAAAAAAATTTTTAGATAGCCACGTGAAAGAGTCTTGTTATTTTTCATCAAAATAAAAAGCTGTATTTTGTGAGGAGATGGAGTCTTTCTGCACAGCAAGTGGTGTGCTGTTTTGTATTGTTTATTTACAGTTTTTGAAATTTTCTGTTGTGTGGAGACAATTATTCAGCAGAGTTTCATCTCTGATTTGGTTCAAGAGTTTTATACCCCTGAAGCAAACTAATTTCCCCGTGGCAAAATCTACAGGAATTCTTGCGTTTCTATTATGGGTATGTTCTTAGCTTGCCTTCATCTTTTATATCTGATGGGAGTATTAAAGTCTTCTACCTCTCGGATGATACCGATGAAGCCTCATGATAAATAAATAAATAAGCCTGGCAGGAGCCCTCTCATGCATTGAAAGAGAATACCAGCTGCTTTATCTTGCTGTTTGAAAGGTAGGTAATAAATGTCCTATCCCTGCACACCATTGCTCATTTGAGAAATCCTGGTGACTTTAGCAGATTTAATGGTGTAAGGAAGGATTTGGGGAACAAGAGCCAAAAAATTGTTATAAGACGATATCACTTGAATAATTTTTTTTTTTAGTGGCAATTTATTTTTACAGCAGGAAAACTAGATCCATTTTGAGCTATCTTCCCCCTTGGTTTTACTTGTTTAGTATCTTATCTGGCTTGTAGCTGTTATTTTTGTTTCTCTTCCCTGCTCCACCTCAGTCTTATGCAGAAACAGCCTTACTCAGCCACCAGCCTTTGCGCTGAGCTTCCTTCATGGTTCCTGGGTAGCAGAGTTCTGGCTTTGCAGCTCGTGTCCCAGACACAAAGGGTAGGTGTAGAGAAGGTCTAAGGACGTTTTTAAAAAGGGAGATTTGCAAAAAGGACAGTGGGTTCCTTGTGAAGAAGCGGTGTGCATCTTGTTTGCAGAAATATCCTTGGTTCCTTGCCAATACAGGAGTCTTGAAGAGTCTGAAGAGTGAGTAAAACAGAAATAGATTTCTCCTAAATGGATTTTTCCTTCTGAAGCAGTGGGGGAAGAGAAGCTGGTTTGTTACTTAATTTGCTGTCTGGTGGAGAACTAGTTATTTAGATGTGATCTCTTTGTGATTAGCATTTATACCTGTAAACCTAATTAACTATTCAAGTGCCTAGAGCTTTTAGTGTGGGCATTTAATAAATTTAATTGGTACTGGGTCCAGAAAGATCTGGTTAATGAGCCATAATAAATGGCATAATGTACCATAAGTGTGTTAGAAGTTCCAGCATGCTGAATGCACTGAATTTTAGCAACTCTTAGCTCAAGTTCATGACATGTGTGCTGACTTCAGTGGGACTATTAATTTCCAGTGATGAAAATTCAGTGAGAATCTGACCTGCTGTCGTTCCACACAGTTAAGTGCGGCTGGGAAAACTTAAGAAAACAAACTGTAGTCTTTGTAGGGATAGTTATTTCTGTTCTGCTTCCCATTTTAGGTCTTAAGGTTAAAAAAAATACTATTTAATGATCAGATTAGTCATGCTGAATATTGCTAATGCTTTATTAATTCCCAAAAGATGCGTTCTGTAACCAGAGATGTCAAAACTCTGGTCACGTCTAAAAAACATAAAATGTGTGCTGGAATCTCTGGGGACTTCTGTGCTTTTATTAATACATTGTACTGTTCCTAGAGTAATAAAATGGGACCCCTCGAGCTACATTCTGCCTTCAATTACACCATTACAGCCGCTGACGTCAGTAGGTTTCCACGTGTGTAAAGATGGGTAGGATTTAGCCCTTTATGTCTTAGCAAAAATGTCTGTTGCTGTAACTGCATTCGGTGAGCAAGGGGATCAGCTGCCCCACATGAGGGGCTCCTTTTACTCTGGGGCTTTTTACTTTCTTGATGGACAAAATGACTGGTTTTCAATCTTATTAGCTGCAGTAATCCTCCTTATTCTGGCCCCCCCAGCATCAGTATGGCAGGTTAACATGGCTTCGAACATGCTGGTCTGCATCTTAACAAGTCTTCAGGGGGCTTTCAATTGTGTTACATTAATGGATTGAGCCAGTGTAATTGAAAACCACCCTAATTTTGCCTGTCAGGGCATGGTCTGGAAGGTTGTTTTCCTGTTGCTCCCCAGTGTTTTTGCAGAGAATGCAAGATCTAGAGGGAGAGGTGGCCAAGCTGTAGTCCTGTACCACTGTGGATCCTATTTTCTGCTTCTGCACCTTTCAAAATCCCTGGCAGTGTTGTTGCTTTCCATGAGTGGAAGCCTGACGTACAGGGGACTGAGGATCTTGGGGATGGGGGTCTCACCCTTGCATCGTTACAGCTTTCCCCCCTCCTAGCTCTAAGTAGAGGCTGGGTGATGTTACTGGGGTCACTAACACTTCGGTGGCAGAGAGTCCAAGTCTCACTGCCACCCTGGGGATGCTGCTGGCTTTTGTTCTGTTTTGTGCTGTGGCATTTTTTATGAGGAAGTACTTACATAGCAGCTGCACCCTGCTAAGCTTTACAAAGAGAGTGAGGACGTAAGAGCCTTACTAATCTTCAGTTTTAATTCTTAGCAGACACTGCAAACTGAGGGCTCATTGCAGTGGGGAGCTGTTGAGTTGAGAGGTGTGTGACTGGATTTCTGTGCAGGTACGGGTTCAGAACAGACCAGGCACTGGTCAGAAAGGGAGGGTGTAGAGAAGGGACAGCAAAGCTCACAGGAAGTGGAATTTGTGGAAAGCCTGGCTGGTGAAGGAGCTCACAAGGAGACCACAAGGCTGTGGAGTGTCCTGTTCTGGCAGAAGAAAGCAGGCTCCTACCTGTCGCAGTAAATTGCAGTGCTTTGCCTCAAAACTTACTGGGACGAGACCAGGGGGTAACATTTGGTCCTGTGCAAAGGAATCGTGTCTGTGACACTGCTGACCTGTGCTTCATGTCATCAGTGCTGCATAGTCCACAACGCCTTGCTTGCAGCCTTGTCCTGGCTCAGCGCTGCCCGGAGAGCAGGACTCAGCACTCCCTGGCAGGTCCCTGATGGTCCCTCTGAACTGTGAGTTGTCCCAGTGAGTTGTCCCAGTGGGTGTGGGTGACTCCCAAGCATGGCTGCCCCTTGCTGGTGACAGGCATCTCCCCCCGGCCCCAGTGCTGAGACCCTTTGTCTCTAATAAAATGCGTTTTCATCCCCTCATGGCTCCTGCACTGTGGCGATGAGCGTGTGACCTAGGGGCCTTTGAGTGACCTCTGGCAAAGGCCAGCATGGCTCAGGGGCCCTTGTCTGTGTGCCATCCGTGGCCCTGTGGGGGGGGTGCCCCCCCCTCCCATCACCTCAGGGGCCCTGTGGGGTGCCCCCCCCCCCCCAGCCACCTCAGGGGCCCTGTGGGGTGCCCCCCTCAATCACCTCTGGGGTTGTGTGGGTTCGCCCCCCCCCCAAGGCACTTCAGGGGTCCTGTGGGGTGCCCCCCCTCAATCACCTCTGGGGTTGTGTGGGTTCGTCCCCCCCCAAGTCACTTCAGGGGTCCTGTGGGGTGCCCCCCCTCAATCACCTCTGGGGTTGTGTGGGTTTCCCCCCTCCCCCAGTCACCTCGGGGGCCCTGTGGGGTACCTCCCACCCCTCAGCCACCTCAGGGGCCCCGTGGGGTGTCCTCCTCCCCCTGTTACCTCAGGGGCCCCGTGGGGCATCTCCCACGCCCCGCAGCCACCTCAGGGGACCCGCGGGAACGCGCCACGTCCCGCGCTGCCCCTTTAAGAGTCTCTTTGTCTCCGAAACATCCTTATTTACCCTCCTGTGACTCAACCAAACTTCAGCCTGGGATTCACAAAGCCTGGTACGTCACCGGCCGGGGCCGGGGCCGGCCAGTCCCCGCCTCTCGGCTCTGCCCTCCCGCTACTCGACCGTGAGCCATTGAAGAGCTCTCCCTAGCGGCTACGCGAAGCTCGTAAGCTTCGCCAGAGCTCTGCCTGCGGCGGCGTAGGCTACGCAAAGGGCGTCCGTCGGTGCGCCAGCCGCACCTTTAGTGCCAAGCTCGGCTTTACGGAATTAGCGTAAGCAGCGGCGCTGGCTGGCGGCGCGGGCCGAGGGGGAGGGCAAGAGCGCTGTGTGGCGTGCTCTCCAGCCAATGGCGAGGCGGGGCGGGCCGCGGCGGGCGGCCAATGGGCGGGTAGGGGGCGTGGCCAGCGGCCGTTGGGGTGTCTGGCGCTGGGTGACAGCTCGCGCGTGCTGATGATGGCGGTAAATAAAGGGGCCGGGGGGGGTGGGGGGCGGCGAGCTGAGGGGGCGAGAGGGGCGGGGGGGCTGAGGGGGGTCACCCCGCTGTGAGGCGGGGGCTGAGGGGGGCTTTAGCTCCCCCTCCTCCGCCACACACATACACACCCCCCTTTAAGGCCCCCACTGTGCGGTTGGGGGGCGCGGGGGGGCTGAGGCGGCCCGCGACCCCCCCCTCGCCCCGGCGGCCGCCGCCTTTGTCTGCGGGCGGGAGCCCCGCGCCGGCCTCCCCGGCCCCGCAACTTTCCCTTTGTTGAGGCGCGGGAGCTGCGGGAGCGCCCCTCTTCACCCCCCCAGGATCGGGCCCTCCCGGGGGGCTTCGCTGCCGGGGGGGGGAGGCGGGGGGTGTCGCACAGCACCGGGGGTCGCGTCCCACCGCGGGCCGTGGCCTTACTGCTGAGGGGGAGAGCTCCCTAAAACTGCCCTCAGCCCCTCCGTGCTGTGCTGGAGTGGGGGAGAGGACACAAAACTGAGGAAAATCCGTGCCGATTCCTGTTTATTTTTTTAAAAAAATAAAAAAAATCTGTGTGGGTCTTGTGCCTTGCCTGCCTGCAAAGGTCAGGAGCAGAAGTTAACGGGGGGGCTGGGGGGGGGGCACCTTGGGTTTAGGTCCTGCCTCGGGGAGCAAAGTGTGCTTTAAAATCTTGCTTTAAACATCCCTGGAAGCCGAGGGGGTCGCAGCAGTTTATATTCCCCCCGGGGAACGCTCAGACAGCCCAAGAAAATAACTGCTTGTGCCTGTAAGCCCCCGCGGACGGGAGTCGGTTGTAGGAAAGCTGCTTATTTTAGGAAACGTGCCTGCTAATTGTGTTACGTGCAATTGTACGTAGGAAAAAGAAGCACGATCCGTGTGTCAGAACAGCTCCCGATCTCCAGGTACGGCCAGCGGGAGAATACGGACGCGTGATGAAAGCACCCCGTTATTTTGAAATACATTGAGGGAGGTGGGAAAAGTGTCTTTGCTTTTCAGAGCTACACTTGTACTTTTAGTCAGGGAAGGATGCTGCGAGCTCTTGAAGTCGCTGTGCTCGTCTGGTGCGAAATGTTTTGAAATTTGGTCCTTTTATCCACTGTTGCTTCAGAGGAGATGCTGGCTGGAAGCTGAGGAGCGTGCGGTGAAAGATGTGATAGGCGCTGCGGATTCCTCAGCTCCAGCAAAACTCTAATTGACTTCAGTGGGAGCTTCTCCTGAAGTAATATCAACCATTCTGGTGTGAAGGCAAGGCAAAAAATAGGGACCAGATTAAAAGGGATGATAGGGAGGTGGGACTGGAAGCAAAAATAAGGTGTCAGGAAGGGGGAGGAAGGGGTGCTGTTGGTGGGGATGAGATCCAAGCTGCTGCTCAAGAAAAGGAAACGCGTGGCTGGGACGTGAGAACGAGGACAGGAGCAAGAGCTGCAGGAGTGGGGAGGATGCAAGTGGGTAAATCTGTGGAATTGTGAATATAAAAACTCTTGTGTGGGTGTGAACGCTGTAGATTAAACTTGCCCTTGGATTAAATGAGTGTCGCTCTTGCCAGAAGTATCTGGAGTTGCACCCTGTCTATAGCCGGCAGTAAATGTAGGGCTGGGGTTTGCGCTGATTTTTTGCTGCTCTGCCTTTGGCAGCTGTGCTTGGGGGTTGCTGTTGTTTAACAATTGTCAGATATGTTGGTATGATGTTAAAAAAAAAACAAGAGAGGTCAGCGAAAGCATTTGGTGTTGGTTTTAATTGCTTTGAAAATAGGTTAGGTGCAAATATTTGAAAATTATGTGCCAAACATGAGCAGCATTTGAAGTCTCTGAGCTAGGCATGCTTTCAAACACCAGGCTGCAAATGGTAAATGCTTGTTTATTTTTCCCCTAATCATTCTCCCTATTAATATGAGCTGACTTCAAGTGAAAAGGGTGTTTTGAAGTTGGCAGCTTTTCAGGTCTGGAATAATTCTTGGGTCTTGCGCAAGTTCTGTTTGTTACAAAGAATTTTGCTTATTCAGGAGCAGGGCTTAACAATAGTCACATATGCAACGGTTTATAGACTGTTACAGCTAGTAAGTCAAAACTGGGGATTTATTTAGCTGTTGTGTGTCCAAAGATCGTTAGTAAAGAATCTGTCGCTGCAGTTCCCGCGGAGATTCAGATTGCATGTGGTACAAAGCCTTGTGGTCGACAAGACACGCTGAAGGCCTGTAAGAATGGAGAAATTGTGAATAAGCCTTATGTGCTGCGGCTTGCAAAATGAAACAGCGCTTGGTCTGATTTGTATTTGGATTGGTAAACTCCAAGGGAATGGCAAAGAATCTATCTTTCGTGTGTTGTAGTTAATCATGGAAATACTGCTGACGGGGAAAAAAAAGGGCACGTTTAGCTTGGTGTATCACCTCTCTGCTTCTGAGTGTGAAAGCCTTGAGTGCAGTTTTTTGCTGCAGTGGATTTCTTGTGACTAATCGTAATCCTTTGCTTGGTGTTTGCTTGTTTGCAGCATTCTGTCCACATCAGACATCACAGGTTGTTTCCTTCAGTCCTAAAATACACTTACTTGTTAATTGGGGTTTTTTGACAGTAGTTACTGTTTTGTCTCAGCTCCTAAGTACAAGTGACGAGAATCACTTTCTCTGGTGGCAAAGGTGCTATAAATTATGAATGTCTTTCAAAATCCTATTTTTATTGGCCTTTTTTTTTTTCTTTCATTAGCTATTTTTATACTGAAATTTCTTAGGACTTCTGCTGGGACTCATAAAGTGAAATTTAGTGTTTTCTCAGCCCTTAGAAGATGTTAGTGGATAGTTTTAAAGTAGCTAACAAATGAAAATACTGCAAAATTCAGTTTCTGTCTTACAAGGTCTGTGTGAATTCTTTCACATGCATTTTTTGCTTTGGGGAAGTGTGAAAGGGTTTCTGAAGTTGACTTCAGCTCTGAGTCAAAACAAAACTAAGGTTGTTTTGAAATTGCTCATTGGAAATTATTAGAGAGATACTAAGATAAGTTCTTTGAAAACTTTGCCTATAACTGGGTGTAGCAATTCAGATCAAAATGGGGGAGAAGGAAGCTGGGGTAGTTCTAGCGACAGCTCGCTCAGAGCTGCATGGTGGGACGTGCTCCCAAAGATCCCCCCAATCCTTTATTTTTGCAGGAATCCTCTCCAGTGGGTGAAAAACACTGGAAGTTTCTCACTTTGTTTAACAACCTTTGTGGTTTTCATCTTGAATATTTCATCAAGGGTTGGTTTTGTTGTTGGTTTGGTGTGTGTTTTTTTTTTTCCTTTGGGGAATGAAACCTTCAGAGATGTTCTCCTCTCAGCAGCCTGTTGTTAATTGCTCAGTGTATAAACACTTCACCTTTCCTAAACACTTAACCACAAGGAACAGGCTGTTGAGTTGATGCGGGTAGGTTGTATAGAAAAAAGCTCCCCCCCCCCCCCCCCCCCCCCTTCAGTGTCAGTGAATGGAAGACCATCCTCGTTAGCATGAAACCCTTTAACGAATCATTGCTCTGGAGTATACTGAGCGAATTCAACAAACTGTTTAACAGAAACCACTACCATTTTAAACCCCGATGTATAGATCAGAATGTCTCAGTTGTTTGTTCGCATCTCCGTGTACACTAATGCTAATGCTCTTCACTTTTGTTTTTATTAGACTTTAGATCAAAGATGGCTCATGCGAGGCTGTTAAGTCGTATGTGGCTTGTGAGCCATTGAATTACAGCCCCAGCATGCAGGCTTCATCACGTAACTGGCAGCAGAGCTACGGAGCAGCTATAACATGCCACTGAAACAAAAAAGATTAAAGTGGGAGTAAGGGGAGAGAAGGTAAAAATGGAGGTGGAGATTCTGTCCTTTGCCAGCGTTGCAGGGAAATAATTTCTAAGTGCTCTAAATCTAATTATTTGTATATTTGCAGTAATACGTATCATCGTGTATTGAGGAAAATGCAGATTAAAATGCGCACTCTATTACACTGCATTCTGCAGGTTTTGAAAGGAAAAAAATCCCTTTTACTTTTTGCAGCAGGTTAAGAAGTGAGTTAGTATCTTTACAGATGTAACATAGGTAGAAAAAAATAGACTTGGCTGCTTTGTGCTAAGTGTTGTTATTTAGCTTTTTGCTTATGAGATGGTAATGAGTGTGCATTAACTATTACACCTCCAATACATTACAAAGATCAGTATGAAATCTCAAAAAATGGCAAACTTGTTGGGGCATACCTTGAGATTTTTTTAAAGAAGGCTCACTAGGTAGGTTCCTTTAATTCGGTAATTATAATGTAATTCACTGAGGAGGTTGTCCTTTTAAGAACTTTACTGAGAAAGTAGAAGAAAAATACAGGCAGCTATCTGAAAAACAGTTTTTTTTTCCTTGTTCCTCCCCACAGTGTGCACACTTGCTTTCTTACCTCGCTGCCTTGGCTGTATAATTCAGCTGCATTTTCAAATGAAGACAGAAAACTTGAATGCGTGAATCTGACAGCTCAAAGTTAGTATGAGTGCATTTGAAATCTATCCTCCGTAGCATGTCAGTCATGACTAATATACTCTTTAAAAAAAAAAAAAATCTAAGGAGATGCTTTTTCAACATTTTGTAACTTTGCTAGCTGAAATGCAAAAGGGTGCTTTAGCCAGAGCAAAAATCACATACTCAGACACAAGAATCCCTGCAGAAGGTTGGAATTACTAAATAACGTGCTCCATTTTGGTCTTTAAAAGAAAATAATAGTTTGGTCTATTATAGTATACTTTGCTGTGTAGTATATGTCACAAAAACTTTTACACTCAACCTCTAACCAAGCATACTGAAAAAGAAACTACAAACACACACCCCTGGTGAAGCCAGTGACGGTTTTGAAAGAACCAATTTAATGGAGAAAAGCTTTAGTGCATTTATGTTCTTTTCAGGCTTTTCAGTCAAACCATGGAAGATCAAGTCAAGAGTTATGGGCCACAGCTGTGTTCCTCCATTGAGATCTTCTATAGGACATCAGCTGAGCTGATTAAGAAATGGTGACCACAGCTCCATTCCCTTATTCGCTCTGAAAAGCAAATCCGTCCACTTGATTGAGAAGCATTGCCTTGCAACCATATTTTCCCATTCACTTTCAGTGGGCGGCTTAGATTTGATTAAGAAATACTGTCCTATAATTACATTCTGTCCCTCTCTCTCATGCTATGAAAAGCCTCTGAAGACAATTCAAGGTTTTGAACTTTAAATAAAAACGGTACAGGAGGAGGGTCTTTGCAGCCTGGCTAGGTGGGTATGCAGATGAAGTGGTAAGTAGCTTTTAGCTGGAAATACTAAGAGTATCCTAAGAAGGGCAGTCAATGCAGGCCTGTGTTTCTGTACTGCTGCGGCTTTGTTCCCCACTTTCCTGGAAAGGATCAGTGTCTTTAAGCCTGACTCCGTTCCAGTAAGTTTGTCACAAGCGTGCTTTCCTTTTCTTCAAACAGAGAAACTGTATTTTATTTAAATCCTTTCTTTCTTTTGGTGTGATGGGGACCCATTTCATCTCTTGCCTGGTGCTGAAGCTAACTTTACTCACTAATGTTAGATAGTTTAGAATCTCACATTATGTTGTATATTAAATGTGTTCCAGCTGAATAACAAGTGCCTTGTGTATTAAGAAGATACAGAGATTTGTGGCTGACTTCTAGCTTGAACGTTATCTGCATAAATATTGAACTATAGTTGATCAGGACAAATGATTTTTTTCATACGCTAAACTTTAGCAAATGCAGTTCAGCATGAATGCCTGCCCCCCCCCCCCCCCCCGCCCCTGCAGATCTGCATAGCTTGGTGAAATGAGGAGCTAATGTCTTTGACTAATTGGGGATTGCATTTATGTTGGCTGTGGAGTTTTAATACTTGACAATAGTTGGTTTTTCTGGGTGGAGGCAGAGATCTAAGGATTGGTTTAGACAGACGTGTATTGCCTGTATCTATAGATGTCTTGCTAGAACCAGACAACATGATTTGCTTTTGGGTGCTTATGGGTTTTCCAGTCATTAACAGTGAAAAATGATACGTTCTGGTTTGGAGATTGCAGCTGTAGTGTGATCCAGAGGGCTGCTTAAAGATGAATTAACAGAAACTTGGATTGTGTGTTACTTAAAAAGAAAAAACCCGTCATCTGATGGGGATGTAAATCGGCGGTTGGCTGCTTGGGCTGGGGATCCAAGGAGATCTGTTGCCTGTAGCTGTCAGAGTGCAACTAAACTGTATAATTTCAGTGTCACGCTCCTGGAGGAGTGATGCCTCCAGCTCTTCCACCCAGTGACCTTTGTTAGTAGTTGCAGGGTGGTTTTGGTTTTGCTTCTTAGGGGGAACTTTCTTTCCCCCCTGTCCCATCATTATCTCCCCTCATGGAAACACAGAAGGCAAAAGCAATGAATTAAGGCAGCTCGTTGAATCAAGCTGGCTCCCATCTAATTAAATGGGGAGAGTGATGGCTAAAGATCTCCACCCTCTGCCAAGAAACAAAAGTATGGGGAAAGACTGCTCCTTGCTTTCCCTACTGATGCTGCCGAAGGGAATGTCAGGAGCAGGACATGAAAGGATGCCTCTTCAGATACCTGCGTAGTGGCTTCTTCTGTGTTAACTTTGTTGGTGTGTAGTAAAACTGCTGATGGCATGGAAATGGTCAGTGTCATATTTGGAATATTTCATGTAAGAACACACCATGCTTAAATGTATGATTGCTGCTGTATGGGAGGGCTTCACTGCTTGTCTCTGGAATTGGTGGTGTTTTTGGCACCTGGAGAAATGTAACGGGAACAGAAGCATCACACTGGGTACAAAGGAGCAGGTTGATCTGGGTAGCTGTTTCTCTCTAAAGAGAAAAAAGGGCTGGGGTTTTTTGATGTGCTTAAACCCCACACAAACATGAAAAACGTGTTTTAATTTTAAGGACAAGTATTTTAGACTTATTAATCGTTCTGGGAAAAAATCCATGTAAAACTCTGCTGTTCTTTAAAAAAAAGAAAAAGTTAAATCAGCGAACTGTTTATTCACTGGAGTTGTGAGAAAGAGCCCTTAGTTTGGATTTAATGATGTTTAATCATTCTTTCAAAAATACAAAGGAGGTACTAAAAGCTGTTCAGCTAAGCTTTAAAGAACTAATAGCTGTAACTCAGATTCAAAAGTGATTTAGTTCCAGAGGTAAGTCTATAATCCTACCAGTCATGAGTTAATCTGTCATCAGACTAAGACTAGAAGCAAATCTGTTTAACTAAGAATAGTTAATTCACCTGAATGAGAGCAAGGATGATGATCATTCTCACAAGAGTTAGTTTATTTTGAGAAAATGTAATATTCGTGATTGTGAAAATAGCAAGTGTTTTTCAAAGGTAGACTGAAAAATTCTGCTTTGACATTTGCGCTGCTCTTTTTTTTCTGAACTTTTCAGGATGGTTCAGTAGTGTGGCTGCCTGACCTGCCTTAACCCACAGTTTTTGGACACTGTGGAAGTGAGTGAGTCAGTGCGTAAGAAAGATAATATCCCGTTTATTGTAGCATTGGAAGGTTTTAGGACTAGCTTTTTGAGGCACAGGTTTGTGGCGTCAAAACCAAATTCACCTCTCCCTTTTCTCTTTGCTTGTTCTGTTGTCGTTTTGTCTCAAGACAAATTGATGTGATGAACTCTAACCTCTTAGTAGGATAACTTATTAAAATAACAGATGCTATAGAATTGGGCCTGAGTTGATCTTCAGTTCTTAAGGAAGATTAACAACCTGATATTTTGCAAATCGAGTTCCCATTTCCTACCTCGTTCTGTTACGTCGCTATGTTGTGGTGAGGACAAAGGCACTACTCAGATATTGCCTGTAATTTCTCAAAAAGGATTTCAGCCAGAACAGGATTCATAATATGCAAATTAGGAATAATTCCGGTGGGGAAGGTGCATTTGAGCAAGTGAAATTGTTCCTTACATACCAGAGAATAGAGGCTTGTGAGTCAGCTGGCAGGCTGGACGTAGGGAAGGTTGAGGCTGAAAATACTCTTCTTTAGTGTTATTAGTGCTACTTTTTAGATCTCCTTTTGCACACCTAGCAAGAGGAGGGTTTGCTGTACAGGTTTTTACGCAGGCACAAAACAGGCACATCAGTTGAGCAGAGGAAGGGGACATGTAAATCTCTAATTCTTTGTTGACAAGAAAACGGAGAAGACCTTGGTCGAGCCCAGCAGCCCAAGGGAAGGCTGGCTCAGATCGTTTGCTGCTCCTAGAGCTGAGGACATGGCAGCACCCTCCCATACAGGGGTGTGGGCATGCTTATGGGTCTTATACAGACAAATACTGTTGAGCATCTTAGGCTGATGTCTGGTTTTTGTTGGTTAGACAAATAAAAAGACAGAAGTCCTTGCTGCATTTGAATAAATTGGTCGCTGTGATTTACTCTGTTTACCAGTCAACAGCGTTTATTAAAACCCATAGACAATTTTCTAGCTGCTGTTCAGTTTCACTCGCTTGGGGTTTTAAAAGACCTCGGAGTGCTTGATTGGCAAGTGAAGGAAAAGAAAATGATGGAGAAGTGTGCCGAAACCCTTCGTTATTTTCGTCTTGTTGTAATCTCTGCTCCTCAAACGTATCGAAGGCACCTTTCCTGCTTAAAACATAGCAAAATGTGACTGTGGAATACTGTACTTACATTTAATACTATTTGCCTATTCATTATGGCTGTGAAGATAATAAGCCACAGCCTGCTGGGGTTGTCTTGTTCTTTATTGCTTCAGTAGATGGCACTGACATGTTCATTTGACTGATTGCTTTATGTGTTGTATCAGCTGTGATGTTGTTTTAGATTAGTTAATAGTCTGTCTAAGATTTTGCCAAGATGAATATGAATTAAAATGGGGGAGGAAGAACAGCAGAGGACTACCCATAACTTAACAAGTATTCACTCTCTGGTATAATCCGTCTTTGTGTCTGTCACAAAGAGATTCTCGAAGAGGCTGTTAGTCTGCTGCTGGGTACCAGGGCTGTTAAATTGATCTCTGCTGCAGCCGGCAGTTTTGTGTGCCTGAGCAGCGGCAGGAGGATTTTCTGATGTGCTGGAGCTAGAAAACTTCACCTCATACCTGTGCAGTGAAAGGCTTTGGGTTTGGTTTGTTCTATTAAAATTGCGTGTCTTTTGATCAAGAGTAATCAGTTTTTGCAAATGAGGGGGGAACGGAGCAAGGTACTATCAGTCAAGATGTAACCGGTTCTGACCTTGCTAAATGAAGCTCTTTGCCAGCAGTGGAAAGTTATGTTTAATTTTGTTGATGTTATTGTGAAGGCAGGTGGAAATTGTGTAGAATCTTCCCTAGCAGATGTTGAGTGTGGCTTTTAATGTTTTTAATGCATAACGTCTGAACTGTTGCTGTGAACCTCAACTCTGAATGTGTTGTTTACGTGACAGTTGATGATAAATGTGATATACACTGAATGTAAAAAATGATGCTTCAAAAGCATGGTCAAAAGAAATATTGGCATTCTGAAAAAATGTTGCTTTTTGGCTGCATTGTAGTAGGCCACAATTAAAAGGAATAATAAGGCAGGGAAAGTAGGGACACAAGATCATCTCCTCTATTCCTGCTTTGTTAGGCCACGTTGAAATATAACGTGGCTTGTTTTGTTTAACATGTACCTTGTTAATTATTCTTAGACTGCCTTGTTCACTTGTGCGCAGGTCCTGACCCGTGAATACGTAAGCACGTACACTATCCATTTGAGCAGTCTTACTAAACTTGAATGCGTGCCGAATTGGGCAGTGGTAAGTGTGAAAGGAAATAAAACAGACATCAGTTTAGTATGAATCCCACCAGTTTGGGGATGGTGTGGTATAAAAAACTGAATTTGCAGATAGTGGATATTGATGTAGCACTCTGGTGGCTACATCTGCCACTAATTTTGCACCCATTAAAGCTCTTTTACTGTCTGCGCTGGCAGGGAGGGTTTTCAGGGGCAATGTTCAGGGGCAAATGTGTAGAAAGACTTTAAAACACTATGGCACGTCCCTGATGTTGGCACAACTATGGAAATAGGATTCATTGGGAATTCATGGATTCTATAAAGCTGGTTGCTTGACCCATAAAGTGAAATTATTACTTTATATTGGGCAGTTAGCATCTACTTTCAGACTGTCCTAATGCAAAACATTTTTTCCTGTTTGGTAAGTCAAATTGTATGCGTTTACTGTAATTGCTTCAGGCTTCTACAGTTGTAAGTACCAGTGGAATTACTGCGTTGACTCTTTCCCTTTTGGAATGGTTCACTAGGACTAGAGGAAATGCTGTGAGTTGTTTTAATGTAGAGCAAGTGCCTCTTTTATACAGGGCTTCCATATCGTGTTTCCTAGCTTATTAACACTTCAAAAAGCCAAACCAAATATAAAACTCGGAAGCCTATGAAAAGAAAGGGGAGGGCGGGATTTTATGTGTTGCAGTAAATGAAGAAACATTAACTTCTAGAAGGCCATGAACTAAGAAGTATATAGCATTTTAATAATGCTTTTTAACATCCAGGGTCATTACATAGTAACTTACCACATTTTCAGGGAACTGTAGGATGTGTATCTCTGTTTGTTTGTCTTACAGTGACCTTAAAGAATAAATAGTATTGGTTGTGTTGCATATTGAAAAGTTACTGTTAAAGCTAAGGTCGGAAGGTGGAAATTGAGAATACAGGTAGCCAGGGGCTTTACCTGAGGTTTTAGTCACTTATTTTTATTCATCTCTTGCACTTAGGTGAGAAACAGTGTGAGTTTAGCTTAATAAGAATATTCATATTTCATCTTTAAAATACTTTAAATTTTAAAAACTTCCAAGTTTAAACTTGCATGGCTGGAGAATTTGAATGGCAGTGTAAATAATGGAATAGCTAGTTTCTAAGGAAGGCTGTATTAAAATGCTTTGTGAACTGAAGAATTTAACCTTCTTTTTGCCTTTCTGTGATTATTTTCAAATCATAAACTGCTGGATCCATTCCGGCTGAACACTCTCTTGTTTAAGAGGATCTTCATCGGGAAGGAATGTGGATAAAAGACACATGCACATTTGCAACTATTTGTTGGCCTGTATAAAGTTGAATTATTGCTCTTTGAGGATGCAGGCAGTGTGAAGTCTTTTGTTTTAGTCATAAATTTATTCTAACCAAACAAAAGGAGTTTGGTGGTTTTTCTGACTTCTTGGAGTTTGCCAGCGAGCCTCTCTGGTAAGTAGAGAGAGCATGTATCTGCAGAAAGGTTGGTTTGGATAGTATAGCTAAACCAGATCACCACACACAGTAAGCTGTAACAGCAAAAAAAAGGTAGGATGAGGTTATTTTATCTGTTCCAGGCATTGACTAGCTTTAGGAATAGGGACTGGGGAACATTGCACGTTCTTTCCAGTTTTGATCAGTATAGACAGGTTAACAGCACGTTTCAGTTTATGTGAGGCCTTAAATCTAAGTCCACCGGTCATATTTAAAGCAGTCTCGGAGATGTTAAAACTTTTTTCTAAAGTACTCAAAATTCCAGAGTTTCAGGAAAAAGAGAAGTTTTTTCATCCTTGCTCCTTGCCTGGGGCTCCATTCCCTGAGCACTGAATTCAGCTTGAGCAATTTATCTGATTAATTTGGCGGTTAGATTGCTAGCCTGTAAATGTCTCCCCCCCGCACCCCACCCCCCTTCTCCTACTTGTAGCT